>NW_026728419.1:648854-973281 GCF_030684315.1 Stegostoma tigrinum
CGATGTACATACAGAATCAAATTCCCCAGTGCCCTACAAGTTCAGAGCAGGACACAAGCAGGGCTCCGCACACAAATCACATTAAGTTTACACCACTCATTTGCAGGCCAACTTCCCTGGAACATATGCTAGGATGGAGGCTTTTGGCGACGGAGTGTATGGATCTCAAACTTGTTTCTGATTATTTTTCAAGTTTGCCAAGGGAACAATGTTTCACGGCTGTGGTGTGCCATTGTTTGGGTAAATTCTCACTTCCTCTCATGTATAAAGTAAAACACAAACTGCTCACCATGCGGTTTACACACACAGCTGACTGCCTCTGGGTAGCTGCTTCATTCAGCCGGTAGTAGCACAATGTTAAATATATTACACTGATCTTTTATTACTTAAGCTATAGACACGACATTTTATTTTTCAATTCATCAGGATTTTCCAGCTCCTGTTGTGGCAGAGTGACATTGAATTCAGAAAGAGATGTTTCCAATCAACAGGAATTTCTTTCCTCTTACTGGACGCAGGAACAGTGATCTCTATGCAACAGCAAGAGCACATCCACAACCTCTCTTCACATTAACAGTAAGCCTGAATTTTATAATCTGTGTCGAGAGCAGGGAGTTAGAAAAAAGATGTTCTTGAGATTGAACAGTAATCCCATGAGCAACGTGGAATGTACTCCGCTCTGAGGGAATCCCAACTTGACCAGGGCTCCTCCTAACTTTGCCAAAAGGGCTGTTTGGTCTTGGGGTATGATTCTCACTTTAGGGGCTGTACAGCCCAAAAAAAATCTGAGAGATCACGTGTTTAAATATCGGACAAAGCCCTTATTAGTTGTCTTTGCTTTACCAATTCACCCGATCAACTTTCTGGAAAAAAAACGTGTTCAATGACGTTGAAACACATTAGGTGTGTTGGGTGCTCAGACCACTCTGCAGTAACTCCCCATAAATCCCTACAGCAGCTTCCTCGCTTTGGCACGGGGTCTTGTTTTATTTTTCAATTCATCATGATTTTCCAGCTCTTCCTGCTGTGGCAGGGTGACATTGAATTCAGAAAGAGATGTTTCCAATCAACAGCAAATCCTTTCCTCTTACTGGATGCAGGAAGAAGAAAATCATGTTTATTCAAGCTTTCTGCTTCTAAAATTTAGCATCCTAACATCAGGCTGCAAAACTGACCTGAGTTAGTTGCCAAGTTAAACTGACGTGACTCCCTGTCCGCTTGAGGCAATGAACCGAGGTGAGATGTGCAAAGGACAACACACAAATGGGAGTTATTGTATCATTGATTGTATACCAGGATAAACAGGGAAAACCAGTCTTGAGCACCCACATTGAACCTGTCTCCACTTGGCCTAAGTCAGCTCTCACTATCCACTATCATCATTCACTTTTCCTGATGTCCCCGCCGTTCTTGTTGCAAACTGACTGCACGTCACACAATTGCAACTGACATTGCTGGTGTGGAACTGTAACTGTGGTGAAGTGATTCTGAATAGTTCACAACATTATTCTGTTTCTAAAGATCAGTCTTTTTTTTAACTATACATGTTAACCATTAGTAGGCCATGGTAGTGAAGGTACTGAAACCTTATTACTAGACTACCAGTGAAAATCTGTTTAAAAACCAAAAGAACTGCGGATGCTGTAAATTGGGAACATAAACAGAAGTTGCTGGAAAGGCTCAGCAGGTCTGGTGGCAGCTGTGAAGAAAAACAGAGTTAATGATTCAGGTCAATGACCCCACCTTTCCGTTCTGAGGAAAGATCTCTGTTTATATCACCTTGGGCACTGTCTGATTCAGCCTTGCTTTCTCCCATCTTCCTGCACATAATACCTACAGCTCTGTTTCGATTTTGTTATTTCTTGATTTAAAGTATACAGGCTATCCCATTATCTATTACATTGTAATTTCTTATATGCGAGACCCTCCAACTACTGGCAGGCTAGTGGCTGAATAGCTCAGTGGTTAGAGCACTGGCCTTGTAAACCAGCAGTCATGAGTTTGCATCTTACTGATGCCTTAGGCAATTTTTGTACACCTGCTGTTTCCAAGATCCAAAGGAGCACTTTAAACATAATCTGAATTTATGAAAATATCATTTCTTCTACAGGCCTGAAATGTGCTTTAAATGCCACACTCCTGTTTATCTTGCCAGGAATTTGAGGAAGACCATTCGGAAGGACAGGAAGCAGCTGATATGATCAGTGTTTGAATGGAAGAGTGAGCTGAGGCCATATAGACTACAGAATGACAGGGGAAGAACTCAGGCCAAGGGCCGTGACTGAGCGCTTCCTTTATTTGCTGTAACCAGACTCTAGTTTTGAAGTCTGGAATGGGACAAAATAAGCCAAGTGGGTGAAATCCGACTTTCTGCGGTTTGATCTTTCCAGGAGCCTTTGTCACTCTTGGTAGAATGTGCCCCTGTTTGTTTCCTTCTGTAGGTAAGGTTAAGTTTCCCGAGGGAGCATGAAACAGTTTTCCCATCTCAAACTTTCCTCCCATTTGTTGTGTTGATTGAGATTAAAACATTTCGTGAAATTATCATTGAAATGAATACTTGAAACGTCACAGCACACAAGACTACAGGCCAAGTCCTGGAAACTGGGATGATGCTCCTCTTTCCATGCTGTAAAACTCAATGTTTTGATCATCTTTGAGAAGAAATTGATGTCCAGTTAAAAAAAGGCAGAAGCTGAGTTATTGAGAAATTATAGTACTTCTGTCCTCATCCCTGGTGGGCCTATTGTCTAGGATTCACCGCTTTCACTGTTCACGTCCACAAAATCACAGCAAAAGCACAGCAGCCCTGACAGGAATCCTTTCTATGTCTCGGATCAGAGAATGTCTCTAAGAACACCAGACTCAATGTCCCACCCTCTTAAAGAAGTCGAAGGTGTCTTGGCAGTCTCTGCTCAGTCGGACATCTGATTCAGAGAATCAGAGGAGAATATCCTTTTACCCAAATTCACCAATCAATCAAATTCATTTGTAAATCCACGCAGGATATTTTCATTTCAGTTCGATGTTTTAGCAATGAAGCAGCCTGCTGTTATGATAAGAAACTGAGGGTAATGCTGGTTTGTCCAAAATTATCCCACAGTGGGTGGCAGGGATACATTTCAATGTTTCTCTTAATTCAGGGGCCAGTGAGAAAAGGCGGCATTCCACTGACTGTATCTATCACTTCAGTTTGTAAATAATTGAAATGTTCATTAAGAAGTGTCAAGCAGCAGAATGAGTTGTATTGTTGTTTGTCTTTGTGTTGTAGAAGCTGGGGGACGGACAGGCAGAATTGGCCCCAAGTTGTCATCCTCAGAGTAGAGGACAGGAATGAAACTGAGTTCAGGAGTTGGGTACAAGTCACTCTGTCCTTGCTTCCACCTCTGGGTTACCCACTCCAAACTGGTCTTGGTACATTTCACCTTTCTCCCTTGCTCCCTCTCCCTCCCACATTCACACTGTCCCTCTTCCTGTTTTTGCCTCCTGTTCATATCTCAAGGGCAGTATCGATTGGGCAAAACTGCTCTGTGTCTCCAAAGACATTCTTTGAAAAACGAAACAACTGTACAACCTGACATACCTTCTTCAAAAAAAAATGTACCACTTGTGTAGTGAAGTTAGAACGCCACCAGGCGGTGGCATTGTACGAGAGGGATAGTCTGAGCCTTTGACTCATCGGTTTTCAATTCATTTAAACTTCTCCCCTGAGTCTCATTGCAGCCAGATATAGACTCGCAGATACAAATATGCACACGGACACATATGGAGATATACATCAAGCTGATCATTGTATCACTTCAAACGCAAGAGGGTCAGACAGAAAGGGGGTAAGGTATAACTCAATTTCTATGGAATTGCCTCCAAAACAACAGAAACCCCAAGGCACAAACATAATACGGCACACACTAGATGTGCACTATCTCACACACAAACGGAAAAACACAGCTACTAATACACAGATAGTTCAACTGAGATAGAAACACACACACTCAGTTACAGAGATGCACACAGACTCTCACACACACACACACACACATAAACAGAGAGACATCGAGGCACACATGCAGAGACAAACATAAACACAGACACACACTGACATGTAAGCATACAGACACTGACAGACATACACACAGAAATATACATGCATATGTGCAGACACTAACATTACATACATACATACACACAGAAACACAGGACACTCATACAGACTGAGTGCAGTAACTGACACTGCTCCGAATTCAACTATCATTAACAGAGCTAGAACATAGAAGTGTAGAGCAATGTATAGGTCCTTCACCCCACGATGCTGTGCCGAACTTTTACCCTAAACCTAAGGTCTATCTAGCCTCCACCCCTACCTTATGCTATCATACATATGCCTATTTAATAGCAGCTTAAAGGCCCCAAAGAGGCCGACTCCACTACCCTCTCTAGCAATGCATTCCAGACCCCGACCACTCTGAGTAAAGAACCTACCTGTGACTTGGTTTGCTCCATATCTGGACGATGTGTGTATCTACCTCCAATCAATTTAAAACTATTTCCCATCATAATAGCTCCCTCCAACCGTGGAAAAAGTCTCTGGCTGTCCACTCTATCTATACTTCTGATCATTTTGTCAACCTCCCACCCTTCATCATTCTAAAGAGAAAAGCCCTAGCTCTCTCAAATGTTCCTCCCTCGTACTGCCTTCGTTCCATTCCAGGCAACATCCTGGTAAATCTCCTCTGCACCTTTGCCAATGCCTCCACATCTTTCCTGTAATGAGGCAAACACAACTGGACACAATATTCCACTTGTGGCCGAACCAGGCTTTTGTATAGCTGGAGCATAACTTCACGGCTCTTGAACTCAATCCCTCTATTAATGAAAGCTACCATACCATACGCCTTCTTAACAACTCAATCCACCAGCTTTCAGGAAACTTTGGACATGAACCCCAAGATCCCCATGCTCCTCCCAACTGCCAAGGATTTTTCCATTAACACTGTATTCTGCTTTCAAGTTTGTCCTTCCAAAATGAATCTCCTCACACTTTTCAGGGTTAAACTCCATTCGTCACTTGTCTGCCCCACTCTGCATCCTATCAATGTCCCTTTGTAACCTAGAACAGCCCTTTGCACTATTCATAACTCAACCCACCTTTGTATCATCCATGAACTTGCCAATCCACCATTCCATTCCTACATCAAAATCATTTACAAAAACTACAAATAGGAAGAGGACTCAAGACAGATCCTTTTGGTACATCAGTCGTAACTGAACAACATGTTGACTATTTTCCATCCACTACCACCCTTTGTCTTCTCAGGGTCAGCCAAGTCTAAATCCAATCTGCCATATTTTCCCTACCCATGCCTCCTTACTTTCTGCATGAGCCTACCATGGGGAAACTTAACGAACGCCTTACATAAATGCATGTATACCACATCCACTGCTCTACCTTCATCCATGTGTTTGGCCACTTCTTCAAAGAATTCAATAAGGTTTGTGAGGCCTGATCTATCCCTCACAAATCCATGCTGCTTGCATCAATCAGATAATTCCCAGCTTTTACTGATGAACTATCAATGGGAAAGTGGGACAGTCCTATGAAATCCCTCATTCTATTGTCAGGAAAGAGGTGACAGTGTTTGATAAACTTAGGATTATTTGTACAATGAACAAACTTCCACTTGTGCAACAGATCCATGTAATCCCCTGATGTTCACCTGTGAAATAGATTGACATTCATTCTCAGAAACTAATTGAAAGTAATCGCCGGTCTTTGATGGTTACCTACAGCTCGACTCATACCTTGCGTTAGTCTGTGTGAAAATACTGTGTTCACCTGTAGGATCAATTTGTGTGCCTGGCTGCAGAAGGTTCCGTTCCCTTGTCTGGATAAAAGTGTTTCATACCCATTTTGAAACTGCAGCCTTGCCTCTGTGTGGGTTTTAGGTCTGAGGCCAATGTGTGTGTGTGTGTGTGTGTGTGTATGTGTGTGTGTGTGTGCGCGTGCGTGAGTGAGAGAGAGTTTGTGAGAGTGCGGGTCGGGGGGAGGGGTGCAAGGGAGGAACAATCATGAGACATTGGACTGAACTTCTGAGTTGCTGCTTTATTTCCCCCTCCTCCTCCACACTCCTCCCCCGCCCACCTCTAACGTCACAAAGAAGCTTCTTGGTTTGCTCCATATCTGGACGATGTGTGTACCAGGTACAGACAGCTCGGAACTGATTGGGTAGCTGGGATTTGGGAGGAGTGAAGGATTTGAATGACATAACTTGGGGTTTATAAAATTGGTTGTGACAGCCATACTTATCTTGTTCATGTGGATGAAGCCAGGAGGTGAGCATCAGAGTTATTCTTACTGTCTGTGTCAGTGTGAGTACAGCTGGAATCTCAGTGCCAGCTTTGGCCCTGTACCACCCTCTTCCTGAAGCAACCCTGGTGAGTATTGGCTCCTCAGACTCTGTATCTTTCCTGAATTCCTGGCTGTATCTCACTGACTTCTCCTCTTCTTGCCTCTCTTTTTCTCTGCTTTCTCGCTTTGCGTCCCTGTCTTTCTCTCTAAGTCTCTCCTTTTGTCTCCCTTTGCTTTATCTCTGTCAGTCTCTTTCTCTCTCTCTGCCTCTCACATTCTACTCTTGTCTCTCTCTATTTCATTCTCTCTCTCCCTCTTTGTGTTTCTGTCTCTTTCATTCAAAGTCTCTCCTCTTGTCTCCCTTTTGGTCTTTCTCAGTCTTTGTCTCTTTCTCTCACCTGAATCTCTGTCTCTCAGTCAACTCTGGATCATTTTGTTTCATTCTCTCTCTCTCTCTCACGAGCAACCACTCTTTGCCCCCCACCCCTCTCTCTTGGTTCCCTCCCCTATCATTCTCTCTCTCTCTCTCTGTCTTTTCCCTCCATATTTCTCTCTCCTTTCCCTCCATTTTTCTCTATTTCATCTCCTGGTGTCTTGTTGCACTGCCTCTTTCTTTCCTACACCACTCCAAAAATTTTGTTTCCATTCAAAATTGCCGAATTCCAACCGCCCCCTCCACAAATATGACTGTCCCTACAAATTTGACCCTAGAATTTTGTTATTTAATTTGAGACTCTCTCATTTCACATTCTTCTTCCTCAATTTTCTGCCTACAATATAACCGCCAAGTTTCGCTGCCGCCCAGTTTTGTCCCTCTCTTTACCTCCCAGAGGAATGTCAAACTTTTGTCCCACCCTTACAGTATTGTACCCCCATCCCAAATCCTTGTGCTGGTGAATGCAATATTGCACCCCCCAATACCAATATTTTGTGGGCCTACCGAACAAATATTGTCCCCTCAATTATGGCATTTCCCAATTGCAGTTCCACAAAAGTTTGTTCTCCATCGCAATTTTGCAAACTCCCCACTAAGTCATCTCAAATATTGCCTCCCACAAATTTGCGCACCTGTTTAAATATTTCCCCTGTGACTTTTACCCCAATGAAAATGTTCAGCCTCACAGTTTCTGATTGCTGCCCGTGTAGCTACACCCTCTTTCTTCATTCCTCTGTGACGCCTCCACTGTGTATAGATAGCCCACTGTATCTCCCTCCATGTGCAAAACCCAAATATCCCCTCACCCTCACTGGATCCCTGACTGCACCCCAGAGATACTCTGGCCTGTTCATTGACTGCCTTACTGCAAAGCAAGATCCCATTTCGCAGGCACACCCCAAGCCCGACTACCACTCACTTTAGCCAAAGTGTGATGGTGCAACATGTAGGCACTGCAAGGACCAGGAAGATCCCCTGGCATTTCGCATGAAGAACAGAGAAGGACAGAGATGGAGATGGAGAGAGAGAGCGAGAGAGAGAGAGCGAGATCCCATTGAAAACAAGGAAAAAGAGAAAGAGGAGAGAGACACAGAGATAGGAGAAAGACAGAAATCCCATGGACAGGACTAGAAAGGACAGATATAGAGAGTGGGAGAGACAGAAGGGACAGTGAAAAATCGAGAGAGAGAAGAGCAGACAGAGAGATACCATTCAGAACGAGTGACAGAGATGGGGGGTGGTGTGGGGATGCAGACAAAATGACCCTCAGGAAGGAACATCAAGATCACACAGGACAATGAGAGAGAGAAAGAGAGTGTTGAGGAGAGGTGAATGGGTAAACTTGGAAATCAGCAAGACTGAACAATGAAATGGTTCTTGAAAAACCTGGGAAGGGGACAAGACATTTGGAGGGAGGAATATGAAGGGATGTGGGAGAGTGAACAGGGGTGGATGTGAAGAATGATGGGGAGACAAGGATTTATAGAAAACTGTGGGAAGGACAGGAAGGTGAGAATATGGAGGCAAAGAGAGTCGAAGGCAGTGACATCAGACTTAGCAGCAGCCCCCTTTTTCCACTTTGTCTCCCCCACACCTCCAGCCCAGAGCTCATCCCCTTGTGTTACAAATCTCAGGGACAGCCTGAACCCCATAATTATTTTCCCCTGTGAGCGTACACGTGTGCAAATGAATGACAAGGCGACAGGCTGGTTTATTATCATGCTCTCATTTCTCTCTTTCTCTTTGGTTCCAGCTCTGTCCGAAGCTTCCTCACGGCAGGACAATTTAATTCTCCCAATCAGTGCTTCGTCCCAAATTTCAGCTCCTGAATCTAATCTCCTCAGGGGCGAGGTTGGAAAGACAGACAAGAAATGAAAAAAAAAACCTACACCCATCACCTAAAACACAGCAAAATCACACCATTCTCTGCCCGAGCTTCCAAAATCTGACCCTTTCCCCCAATTGCCCTACCACCTCCAGAACAGCCCATCATCTTCAAGAGGGAACAGGAAGAGGCTCAAACCACCTCAGTGTTTCTGTTTAAAGGGAGGACAGAGAGATATGTACTCCAGATGGTGGGGCTCCCCTCCACCGGACATCCCCAACTACACGACCCCCCACCCCGAACATCTCCACTGCCAGAGATTGTGTCCACCACTGTATGTGTATAAGCTTCAGTCTCTCAGTAATCTCCTCTGGTGGAAGAGAAGGAAATTGATCCATCAAAGCCAAAGTTTTGAAACAAAAATGAAGAGAAACGTATGAGATTCCATCACAGGCCTCTTTCAAAATTTCCCCAATTTATCAGCACTTTCCCTGATTTTAAACCCAGAGAATAGGAACAAATTTGACATCGGATCAGGGGAGAAATGCTTTCTGACTGCATCCAGTGTTTACTTTCTGAGAGGCTGGACAATTAATCACTGATGGGGAGTCACTCACCGGAGCCTGCGTCTCTCTCTTTGTCCCTCTAGATGAGTTTCTGACTCCCTGCGGGAAAAAAAACAATAAAAAGACCAAAGACCGTCCCACTCCCATTCAGCAGGCATAGACCCCATGACCACTACTTCCAGGATTGGGGCTGTTTCTACATGACATATTAATGATGAACTGATACACTTACTTTTCTCTCTCTCTCTCTGTCCCTGTCTCTATCACTGTCAGTCTTCCCTCCCTCTCTCTGTCCCAATCCACCTCTCTATCTCTGTCCAACTTTGTCCTACTCTTGAGAATTGATCAAACTCTCCCTCTCTCTCTCTGTCACTTTTCTGTCTGTGGCTGTCCCTCTGTCTCTCTTCCTCTCTGCCCCATCCACCTCTCCATCTCTGCTCTGCTTTCTGCTGCTCAACAATCGCTCTCTCTCTCTCTTCCTCTCTGCCTGTCTCTGCCCCATCTCACTCTCTCTCACTCCTCTGTCCCTCTATCTTCTTCTCTTTGACGCCATCGACCTCTCCGTTCAGCTTTTCTTGCTCTTGAGAATCGGTATCTATTTCTCTCTCTCTATCTCTCTCTCTCTCCATTTCCTCTGTTTTGATTGAAACACTCCTGGCTTACATTTTCCACAAGTTGCAATCTCCCCGCCGTGTCTCCTAGATGTTTGCGACACCAATATCACATTTTGGAGGGTGAGGCGATGACAAGAGGTGGGAGTGATCGGAGTTGAGCGTAAAGGAGGGACGATGCATTTCACCCACTAAAAGCTGTCAGCAGTGTCCGCTCAGGGCCCTGTAGACAGACACACAACACGTTTGAGGCTGTTCCGCAGACCAAGGGGATGCACAGCAAGATTCCACAGGCAGCCACTTAATGTACCTCGAAGGGATTCCCTCAAAACTTTGTTGGAGCCAACCACACCCTGCCCCCACAAACTGAAGGACTGACTGCGGAATGAAGGACATTCTGCACAGCAGCATCCCAACAGCTTTCCCCAGCTTCCCCATACTGAAGAGACTAAAGGTTTCCATATTCTTCACCGGCCAAGATCAGAAGCGCCGACACACCCACCTCATCTGAATTTGGAAATGGTGGACCCCTGCTCCTGTAGAGGAAAAGGCTGCAGGCTGTCCCCACACAGCAAGATTGCAACGTGAAAAAAGGATTCCCCCACTGAGTCCACCAGCAACTACTAAACACCCCATTTTAACTTAGACCTCAGCTCAGACTGAACACTGGAGTTAATCCCTCACCCCCTTTTCCTCAGAACCTGTATCTATGTCCCTCAGCCCTGTCCCTCTTTCAGCTGTCTCCAATTTCCCTCCATACCACCATCTTGGCCCCTACACTCTCCACTGTGCCGGTTCCCACAAGCAGCAAAACAATAGTCACTTGTTGATGAGAGAGGATTAATTTCACACCAAACATTGGCCGTGAGGGAGTGTGGGTGTCAGGCCCTGCAGTCTCGGCCCCTTTGAAATATTGATCCCCCTCCTTATCTCCAATCCAGAGCCTGCGCTGATCTCCCCATTCCTCCAACGCTCACCCCCAGAGAGAGGAATGAAGTCCCAGTCAATGGAAACAATTCGCTCCATTTACTCACAAACTTCACACAGACCAACCGGGGGTGGTAGGAGGGAATGGCATATAGAGGGGGTGGGATCCCACTCCCTTCCGATATCCTGGCACACCCATCCCACCCACCTCCCCATTAAAATGACAACAAGTCACAGCAGAATTTCTTCCAGATTTTCCAAGATGAAATACAGGGAAGTAACCAGCTGGATGGAGAAACAGGGGAATCCAGCCTTTCCCTCCCCTTCCCCATTGCCCTCAGATCACCACATTCAAGTGGAGCCTGCACCTTTTTTTATCCCTCGCCACCCCAGGGCCGCCTGAAGTTCAGATACGACTCTCCTCGATGATTCACAAAGCTTTCAATTGTATCAGTCCTGTCCTTGTTTGTTTTACCAAAACACAGTACCGTGTATTTTTTCAAATTTAGACTCCATCTGCCACTCCTGAGCCCATTGACCCAATTGAACAAGCTATCTTTGTAATCTTAAATATCTTCATTGGCCACCATACCAGAAATTTGGGAATCACTCACAAACTTACTAACCATGCCTTCTATCGTCCCATCTGAATCATTTACACAAATGACAAACGAAAGTGGACCCAGCAGAAGACCCTGTTGAACAGGTGTCCATTCTGAAAAACAACATCCAGCACCAGTTTGTCTCTTGCCATTAACAAACTCTGTATCCAATTAGCAAGCTCATCCTGAATCCCATGTGATCTAACTTTAATAATGCATTTCTCACAAGGAACTTTGTTGAAAGCTTCACTTTACTCCAAGTAAACAATGTGAACAGCTGTGCTCTTATCAACCTTCTTAGTCACTTCCTCACAAAAACTCAATGAAGTGTGTGGGGCGTGATTTCTCTTGCGTAAAACCATGCTGGCTATCCCTAATCAGTCAGTGCCTCTCTATATGCATCGGCTCACAGATTTATGGTTCTCAGGCTTCTCCTCACATCAGTTTTCAAACAGATGCAAACACCAGCCATTCTCCAGTTATTAGAAACTTCACCATTATTTAGAGATGATACAAATGTTTCTGCAGCGGCTCACAATTTTCTCCCTAACTTTCCAAAATGCCCTAGACATACTTGCTCAGAACCCAGAGAATTATCCACATCTATACCTTTTAAGACCACCAGCACTTCCTCTTTTATAATGTGAACTGTTTTCAATATATCATTATTTATTTCCCTGAGTTCTCCAGCCTCCGTTTCTTTCTCCACAGTAAAAACAGAGGCAAAATATTTACGTAATATGTTTCCCAACTCCTGAGACTCAACACAAAGATCAACTCCTTCATCTGTATGGAGCCCAACTCTCTCTCGTTGCTCTCTTTCTCTAATGTACTTGTGGCATTCCTTTGAGACATCCTCAAACTTACTCACCAAGACTATCTCATATCTCTCTTTGCTTTCCTGGTGCTCCTCTTAGGAATGCCCCCACACTATTCATACTATTCGAAAGATTCATTTTCACCCAATTGTTTATGTCTAATATGTGATTTTTTTTAGTTTTATTTAACAAGTCCTTCATCCCTGCAATCAATCTTGTAAACGTCCTCTGGATCCCTCAAACACCAGCGCATCTTTTCTTAATACAGGACCCAAAACTACTCAATTTTCCCACTGCGGTTTGACAAGCACCTTTTATAGCCTCAGCAGTACATTTCTGCTCGAGCTGTCTTCAAATGAATGTCTACATTGCCTTTGCCTTATTACCACTATTTGAACCTGCATATCAACCTTACAAAGAATCCTGAGCTGAATCTTTTAAGTCTCTTTTGACTTTAGATTTCTGAAGGTTTTCCGTGTTCAGAAAATAGTCTATGTCTTTACTCTTCCCACCCAAATGAATAGCCTTGCACTTTCCTTCACTGGATCCACATGCCACTTCTTTGTGCACTCCCCCAGCCTGTCCAAGTCATTTTGAAGGCTTCCCACAGCATCGATACAACCTGTCCCTCCATCTATCATTGAGTCATCTGCAAACTTAGCGACCATGTCCTTAATTCCTTTGTCCAGCTCATTAATAAATTGCATGAATAGCTGTGGTGCCAACACTTGCTCCTGCTCAACTCCACTAGTCATCCGGCTGTCAATCTGAAAAAGTCCCCTTTATCCCAACTCTTTGCCTTCTGCCAGTCAGCCAATCCTCAATCCATGCCAGTACTTTGTTCCTAAGACCACGGGCACTTCCCTTATTTGGCAGCTTCCTGTACGGCAGCCAGTCAATGCCTTCTGAAAATCCAACAGATCACTTCCACTGGTTCCCCTTCATCCAGGATGTTCAGTACCCCCTCAAAGAATTTCATCAGATTTGTCAGGCATGAAGCCCCCTTGGTGAAGCCACGCTGCCTCTTCCAAGTACACCATGATCACATCTTTACAGTGACCTGCCACACTGTTTGAAACAAAGGTTTTTTTTTTTCACTTTTATCCAGAATATTTTAAAAATTGCTTTCAGTCATGAATGTTTTGAACTGCAAAGTCAAATTACCATTGAGATCTGTGAACTCTATGTTGTCTCAGCAGGATTGTCAAATGAGTGAATTCCTTCCCCCACACAGAGCAGGTGAATGGCCTGTTCTCCAGGGTGGCTCTGTGCTGTCTCAGCAGGGCTGAGGAGTGACCCAAGTGTTCTTTTCTTTTTCCTCACATGCAGCAGGTAAATACATTCTACCCAGTGTGAACTTGCTGGTTTACTGAGAGTTGAGATGATCACCTGAACCCAGTCCCACAATGAAAGCCTCCGAAAAGATACCTCATCATGTGAAAATGTTGATGGGACATCAGTTCGACAGAACTTCGATAGCACTTCCCACAGACCGGACACTTCAAAGGTTTCTCCTCAATTTGAACACATTGATGATAAAACTACCTCCAAGATCTTGCATAGGGATACCCATAATCGCAGCATTTATAAGGTCTCTCCTCAGCTTGAACATGTAGATGACAATTCAGTTCCCAGGAGCTTCTGCAGCGCTTCCTGCAGTCTGGGCATTTGAAAGATTTCTCCACAGTGTGAATTTGCTGGTGTCTCAGGAGGTTAGACGACTGAGTGAATCCCCTCCCACACTCGGAGCAGCTGAATGGTCTCTTCCCAGTGTGAACCTGCTGGTGTTCTGTGAGGTTGAATGATCACCTGTACCCAGTCCCAGAGTGACAGAACCTTTTCAGGGTGAACATGTTGATGGGATATCAGGTCCGGGGGTTTTGTAGCATTTTCTGCAGGCTGAGCATTTAAAAGGTCTCTCATTAATGTGAGCTAGTTGATGCGACATGAGATCCCTGGGACTTATAAAGCACGTCCCACAGTTTAGGCATTTAAAATATCTCTCCTCCACGTGAGCACTTTGGTGGATCATCAGGTCCCCAGGTGTTTTATAGTATTTTCCAGTCTCGACATTTAAAGGGTCTCTCTTCAGTGTGAAGATGTTGATGGGCCGCCAAGTTTCCAGAGGTTTTATAACATTTTCCACAGTTTTGGCATTTAAAAGGTCTCTCATTAATGCAAGCTAGTTAATGGGACATCAGGTTCTGGGATGTTCTGAAGCATTTTCCAAAGTCTGAGCTTTGAAATGGTCTCTTATCAGTGTGAATGAGCTGGCATTGCAGCAGGTGAGATGACTGAGTGAATCCCTCCCGACACATTGAGCAGGTAAATGGCCTGTTACTGGCGTGAATCTGTCGATGAGGTTTCAGCTCAGAAGAGGAAATGAATTCCTCCCCACAATCTCCACATTTCCACAGTTTCACCCCAGTGTGACTGCATTTGTGGTTTGTGAGGTCTGATGATTGGCTGAAGCCTTGTCCACACACACAACATGCGTAGTTTCTCTCCAGTGTGAATGGACCGTTTTCCTACCAGGTTTAAAATCTGATCATGTTCCATTTGTGATGAAATGAGCGTGACGTTTGGTTGTGTTCGTCTTCCCCTTCTAATATCCTATGAAATTGACATCAAACAAAAAACAAGAGAGTCAGAGACAATCTCTCACAAGACACTGGCTTCTGTGTGAAGATAGAGAATGAAAGCGAGGGATTTTGAACACCGGCAACTTGATCAGAACTTTGTCAGAGTCATTTAAACACCCAGCCTCCATCATTGAGAAGGGGCAGGGTAGCAGGTGGATGTGAACACCAACATCTCTAAATTCCCTCCAGGTCACAAACCATCCAAACTTTGCTGACATCCAGTCCTGGTGTAGCAGAAATTTCCTCCCATTAACTAATGACAAAACCAAGGCCTTTATCATGTTTCCCCAACACAAACTCCACTGCCTCACAACTGACTCCAAACCCTCTGTGGCAATTGCCTGAGTTTGAAACAAAACGTCATAACCATGGTGAAATATTTCATCCCGAACTGAGTTTTCAGCCACATATCCCCACCGTCATTGAGACTGCCTAATTCTGCCGCAGTAACATTACCCAACTCCTCCGAGTCTCTGCTCATTTGCTGCTGAAACACTCATCCATTCCTTTGTTACCTCTCGACTTAACTATCATTACACATCTCCTCACGGTCCTCTCACATTCCCCTCTCTGCACTTGTCTTATTTCTCTGCCTCTACTTTTGTGTGTCCTTGAGCTCTGTTTAGTGTTTTTTTGCTTCCTTCCACTGAGTGTATCTCAATGAGATTTTTACCACTGCTCATTCTCCCAACCATGTGCTGCTGTCTTAACAGCTTTCTCTTCCCACATCAGCTCTCTCAATGCTGTAAGGGAAGGAGGTTCCACTTTAGGAGGTACAAATACGTGGACAGATTATGGAAAGATGTAGGAGCAACAGGGTGTTGGTGACGGGAGATTTTAATGTTCCCAACATTGACTGGGATTCACTTAGAGTTATGATCAGAGATAATGGGAACTGCAGATGCTGGAGAATCCAAGATAACAAAGTGCGAAGCTGGATGAACACAGCAGGCCAAGCAGCATCTCAGGAGCACAAAAGCTGACGTTTCAGGCCTAGACCTTTCATCAGCGAGGGGGATGGGGAGAGGGTTCTGAAATAAATAGGGAGATGGGGGAGGAGGACCGAAGTGTTTATCCACTTCACAAGCACCTTCCACCCCAACCTCAAGTTCACCTGGGCCATCTCCAACACATCCCTCACCTTCCTGGACCTCTCTGTCTCCATCTCATTTACCCAGCTAGAAACTTATGCCCATTTCAAGCCCACCGACTCCCACAGCTACCTAGAGTACACCACCTCCCACCCAAACCCTGCAAAAATTCCATTCGCCTTCACCACATCTGCTCCCAGGATGAGGCATTCCACTCTCACACATCCCACATGGCTGCGTTCTTCAAGGACCGCAACGTCCCCCTGCAGTGGTCAAGAATTCCCTTGACCACGTCTCCCGCATTTCCCACAACACATCCTTCACACTGCGACCCCGCAATAACCGCCCTAAGAGAATCTCTTCTGTCCTCACATACCACCCCACCAACCTCCGGATACAACACTTCATCCTCCGACACTTCCGCCATCTACAATCCAATCCCACCACCCAAGACATTTTCCATCCCCAACCTTGTCTGCCTTTTGAAGAGACCACTCACTCCGTGACTCCCTTGTTCGCTCCACAATCCCCTCCAACCCCACCTCTCCAGGCACCTTTCCCTGCAACCACAGGAAGTGCGACACTTGCCCCCACACCTCCTCCCTCACCCCCATCCCAGGCCCCAAGATGACTTTCCAAGTGGAGGGTTGGGGACCACTTTGCAGAACACGTCCGCACGGTTCACAATAAACAACCGCACCTCCCATTCGCAAACCATTTTAACTCCCCCTCCCATTCCATAGACGACATTTCCATCGTCGGCCACCTGCAGTGCCACGATGATGCCACCCGAAGGTTGCAGGAACAGCAACACAAATTCCATTTGGGAACCCTGCAGCCCAATGGTATCAATGTTGGCTTCACAAACTTCAAAGTCTCCATCTCCCCCACAGCATCCCAAAACCAGCCCAGCTCGTCCCCGCCTCCCTAACCCGTTCTTCCTCTCACTTATCCCCTCTTCCCACCTCAAGCCGCACCTCCATTTCCCACACACCAACCTCATCCCGCCTCCTTGACCTGTCCGTCCTCCCCGGACTGACCTATGCCATCCCCACCTATACTCTCCTCTCCACCTATCTTCTCTTCTATCCATCTTCGGTCCGCCTCCCCTTCTCTCCCTATTTATTTCAGAACCCTCTCCCCATCCCCCTCTCTGATGAAGGGTCTAGACCTGAAACGTCAGCTTTTGTGCTCCTGAGATGCTGCTTGGCCTGCTGTGTTCGTCCAGCTTCACACTTTGTTATCTTCACTTCGAGTTAGTGGTTTAGATGGAGCAGAATTTGTAAGGATCATGGGGGAGGGCTTTCTAGAGCTGCATGTAAATACTCCAACTTATGAAGGCGCCATACTGAGCCTGGTGTTGGGGAATAAATATTGATGGACAAAGAAGAGCGTAGTCCTGAAGGAAGAGTGCTAAACTGGGGGAAGGCCAACAAAAGCAAAATTTGAAAGGAAGTGGGGAAAGTGGATTTGGAGCATCTGTTTGAGGGTAAATCCACATTTGATATGTGGGAGACTTTTAAAGAGAGGTTTATTAGACTGTAGGACAGACATGTCCCTGTGAAAATGAGTGACAGAAAGGGCAAGATTAGGGAACAATGGATGACAGGTAAAATTGTGAGACTGACAAAGAGGAAAATGGAAGCATACATAACGTCTAGGCGACTGAAAACAGACGAAGCTTTGGAAGAATTTGGATAAGCATATGGGCGTACACGGAATAGTATAGGTTAGATGGGCTTCAGATTGGTATGACATGTTGGCACAACATCGAGGGCCCAAGAGCCTGTACTGTGCTGTAATGTTCGGGAAAATAGGACTAACCTGAAACGAAGAAATAAAAGGGCTGAAAGGGATCGTGAAATATCTTTAGCAAACAGGGGTTAGCAAATTCCCAAAGCCTTTTGACATACATAAGGAGCAAGAGGGTAACTGGCGAAAGAGTTGGCCCAGTCAAGAATGAAGGAGGGAAGTTATGCAAGGAGTCAGAGAAAATGAGTGAGATTCTTGATGAGTACTTTAACTCTGTATTCACTTAGAGAAAAACATGACAGATGTTGAGGTTGGTGATAGATTTTTGATTACTGTTGGTCAAGTGGGCATAAGGAGGGAGGTTGGGGGAGTGTTGGGTATTCTGAAAGGCATTAGGGTTGGCAAGTCCCCTGGCCCAGATGTCATCGATCCCAGGCTATTGAGGGAAGCGAGTGAAGAAATAGCTGGGGCCTGAACAGATATCTTTGCAGCATCCTTGAGCACGGGTGAGGTCCCGGAGGACTGGAGAATTGCTAATGTTTTCCCCTTGTTTAAGGAGGTAGCAAGGATAATCCAGCAAATTATGGGCCAGTGAACTTGACATCCATGATAGGGAAGCCATTGGAGAAAATACTGAGGGATAGGATCTATTTACATTTGGAAGAAAATGGGCTTATCAGTGATAGGGTGCAGGAAAGTTGATGTCTTACCAACTTGATAGAATTCTAAACCAGCTATTCTAAATGCTAAACCAGGCGGTCATGCCCACCCCAATCCCAAGAATGACATTGTTTTTTAAAAAATGCCCTTCCAAATACCTGCATTATCTCCAATTCCATACTCCTGAAAATTCTTGTTTTTTAATGTTTCACATTTGGTGCCCTCAGGTTTTAGCTGCCAAGGCCACAAATGGTGAAATTTCCTAACTAAAACTCTCCCTTTCTCTGCCTCAGTTTTACACTTGAAAATATGCCTTCAAAACAACAAATTTGACCATAAAGCATTTTGTCACCTTCCTAACATCTTATTGATGATTCTGGTCAAACGTTGCATTGTAATACTCCTGAGGAACAATCTGGAAGTTTCCACTCAGTGAAAGATACTACATTGATATCAATTAATTGTCATTGATTTGGACACATATCACAGTTCCTTCATCACCATTTCATGAGTCACTCCACGCTGAACAGCATTGTGGGAGGTACTAAGGAAATATAATTGCCAGCAGCAAATGGTCAGGCAATTTTCTGCTGTATAAACCTCATTTAGAGAGTGGATGAAAGTAACAATAAAATATCTAGGATAGTCACACCCGTTATTGGAGACAGAGGAACTTAGACATGACAGAGTTGATCGAGGAGAGCAGAAATGAACCAGGACAATGGATGGGCTCTCATTCATCAGTGTTATACAGCAACTTTTAACATCAGTCTCACAATATTATGGGGGTGAGAAAATTCTACCAACCATGTGCTGCTGCCTTAACAGCTCTATCTTCCCACATGAGCTCTCACAATGCTGTGAAAGAAAGAACACCAGCCCCAGAGTCAGATGTCTGAGAACAGCACGAGAAGCTGAATTGTGTAGATTACTGGTTAAAAAATACTGAAATAATTTTGTTGTGTTCCAACTTTAAAATCAAATGCTAAACTCTACCCCTGAAAAATTATCAAAAGCACTGGGGTCAGAGGAAACTATCACAGTTCAGGATACCTAGGAATCAGAGTGATGTCACTGAGTAATTGTCCACGTGTCATAACATCACTCATTTGAACAGACAGCATTTGGGTCTGCACAAAAAGGTGACCTCCATGAAGGATGTGACGGCCAACTCATGATTCAAAAAGAAATTCATCAGAATGTTTAAAGAACTGAGGGATACTGGTTCTAAGGTCACATTGGAGAAACTCAAGTTGTTCCTCACAGTGCAAAGGAGATCAATATGCCAGTAGATAAAGGGGGTGATAATATAGTGTGGACCTGGAGGAAAATGTTCTGATGAAAGGTCCCTTCCTGAAATGTCAACTTGCCTCCTCCTCCAATGTTGTCTGGCCTGCTATGTTCCTCCAGCTCCACAGTGTGTTATCTCAGTTTCCAGCATCTGCAGTTCTTGCTATCTCTGATTTGATAAAGGTGTTCAGGTTTAAATCAGGTGGATAAAGAGCAGTTGTTCCTCTTTGCTGATAGTAAAACTGTTTGGTATACAGATTTAAGATATTGGGCAATAGTTACTGGGAAACGTAAGAAAGGAATTTTGTGCTATTTTTATTTTACTCAATACTTCCCTTTAAAGGCCAATAATACCCAGTGCTAAATGAATAAAAAAAAGGCATGCTTAGATCATTTAGTTTGAGTTTCCGATCTGCAAATCCTCTTCTGATGTGCTGTAAAAAAATTACAAATGCCATCTCAGTCAACCTGGGACACAATTTCGGAAGAAGCAACTATTTCCTTGATTTGGAGTGTGCTGTGTAAATGCTCCCCTCCCGACTCCCTGTAAAAGCAGTTTATAAAAACGCCAAGATAACAAGTGTGGAGCTGGACGAACACAGCAGGCCAAGCAGCATCTCAGGAGCACAAAAGCTGACGTTTCGGGCCTCGACCATTCATCAGAGAGGGGGATGGGGAGAGGGTTCTGCAATAAATAGGGAGAGAGGCGGAGGCGGACTGAAGACGGAGTGAAAAGAAGATAGTTGGAGAGGAGAGTATAGGTGGGGAGGTAGGGAGGGGATAAGTCAGTCCAGGGAAGACGTGCAGGTGTTCCCACCTACTAACCTCATCCCGGCTCTTCGACCTGTCCGTCCTCCCTGGACTGACCTATCCCCTCCCTACCTCCCCACCTATACTCTCCTCTCCATCTTCTTTTCTCTCCATCTTCGGGCCACCTCCCCCTATCTCCCTATTTATTCCAGAACCCTCGCCCCATCCCCCTCTCTGATGTAGGGTCTAGGCCCAAAACGTCAGCTTTTGTGCTCCTGAATGCTGCTTGTCATGCTGTGTTCATCCAGCTCCACACGTTGTTATCTTGGATTCTCCAGCATCTGCAGTTCCCATTATCTCTTATAAAAACGCTATCTCTGTCAGTCCAGGAGAGACATTCACAACTTTCTCTCCCCTGGCCCAGGGCAACCGCACATGCGCCTTGATGCCCTCTGCCTCCTACAAAGATGCCTGCCGTTACCCACGGTCTGCCATTGAGAGGGAGCCTCGATTTTAACATTTTATGAAACCGGGACAGATTGCTTCTTTATACGGGATCTGTCACATTCGCAAAGTGTTCAGAAATCCTCCCCGTCTCACTGACCGGTCTATTGCCTCCCCCGTTCCGCCTTATTATTACCTCTTGTGGAGCCGAGGAAAACAGCGACTGCGGCTCAGGTTCACTCCCACCGCGCATGATCTAGACAGTGGGCACTTGGGAACTTACTGAGCCTGCGCAGTGATCAGCAATGATGTGCGCAGCACTCAGAATTCTGGGTTACGTACCCGTCATTGTAAAGATTGAGAGAGAGAGAGATAATGGGAGCTGCAGATGCTGGAGAATTCCAAGATAATAAAATGTGAGGCTGGATGAACACAGCAGGCCAAGCAGCATCTCAGGAGCACAAAAGCTGACGTTTCGGGCCTAGACCCTTCATCCAATAGCTGGATGAAGGGTCTAGGCCCGAAACGTCAGCTTTTGTGCTCCTGAGATGCTGCTTGGCCTATTGTAAATATTGAATTGTATTTGTTGTAATGTGTACAAGCAATCTTTCTCTATACTTCCTACCAGGACAACTGACATACATTTTATAAAGTATAAAACGTGCCTTT
Organism: Stegostoma tigrinum; assembly: GCF_030684315.1. Taxonomy (NCBI): domain Eukaryota; kingdom Metazoa; phylum Chordata; class Chondrichthyes; order Orectolobiformes; family Stegostomatidae; genus Stegostoma; species Stegostoma tigrinum. The sequence goes on from NW_026728419.1 coordinate 670,281, forward strand.
TGCATCCCATGGATATAATATTACAAAGTCTGACACTGAGTCACACATTGAGCCTGACACCCAGATGCCGTTCACATTCTAGGTCAGAGGATTGCTTTCTTATTAGAGAGGCAAAACTGGTGGTGGCTGAACCTGAGGGACACCACAACTCATGTCAGCAGTGAGGTTGAAAGTAGAAAGTCATTAGTGGTAACCTCAGGCGGTGTGGGATTTCATTCTACACTGTTGGCATCATGGGGGAAACTGGCAAACGGCTCTGAGAAACGGTTTGGCTTTCATAGCAGTCTTCAAAGAGGAAAATGTAGTTTCATGTTGCAGCAAACAGCAATGTTTTCCTTTCCTTTGTTGAAGAAAGTGTTTTTGTTCCACTGATGCCCTCAAACATTGACTACCTGTTTGGATGAGCACTTGAAACGTCAAAGCAGTAGATGTGCTGGGCCAAGCCCTGGAAACTGGCTTCAGAAGTGAGATCATAAACAAAGTTTCTGGTAAAGCTGAGCAAGTCTGGCAGCATCTGTGGAGGAGAAAACAGAGTTAACGTTTCAGGCCAGGTGACCCTTCCTCCGGTTTTTATTTATAGTGAGATATTTGATGACTGCATAGATATAATGGGCTGAAGGTTCTTTCTCCGTGGTGTTAAAATCTCACTGACTAATATTTTGCAACTGAAACAAAGGGTCAAAAGCAGTGTCAAGACAGAAAACGTGTAAGTATTGTCTGCACCTTCCTTTTTGGGACTGAGCATTGCAACTGTTGTGTTCATGGTTTGATTCCGAAATAGGAATGAGGATTTTATTGTTCCTCTCAAAATTCTTAAAATGAACGTGAATTCCTGACATGAAAACACATAAAGGGAATAGCTCTGTCAGAATAATAACAGTTTGACATCAGGGATGAAAGCAAACAGGAGGAAATGCTGAAATCCAATGACTTCAAGTGCTCAAACACAGTACTGCAAAAATAATACTTGCGCCTTATTACAGCATACAGATTTCTTTGAGATTTAATATGTTGGACACAAAAAATGGTTTTCCTTTTGGGCAATCTGCACGAGCGTGCCTAGTATCAGAATGGGGGTTGCACATTTAAGACAGATGAGGAAACGTTTATTCTCTCAAATGATGGTGAATCCATGGAATTCCTTACAGCAGAGGCTTGTCAGATCTGGGTCATTCAGTGTATTCAATGGTGAGATTGGCAGATTTTTAATCAGTGAAGGTATCAAGTGTTATGGGGAAAGGCAAGAAAGTGCAGCTCAGGATTATCATATCAGACACGAGATCAGTAAGTGGTGGAACAGACTGAATGGGCTGGATGGTCCCTTTCTGCAACTAAAGTTTATGGTCTTAATACGAGACTGTTAGGATGACTTGAGTGAAATTTGCCAGGTTAACATGCATGGATCCTCTCCGAACTCTGAAATGAGGTGAGATGTGCACCGTCAACACGCAAACGAGAGTCATTGTGGGTGATTGATCCAGAGTGGTTATATATCAGGGTAAACAGTGAAAACCAGTCATCAGAGCCCAGAGATAGTAGGAACTGCCGATGCTTGAGTATCTGAGATAACAAGGTGTGGAGCTGGATAAGCACATCAGACCAAGCAGCATCAGAGGAGCAGGAAATTTGATGTTTCGGGTCTCACCCTTCTTCAGAACCCGAAGCATCAGCTTTCCTGCCTTCAGAACCGACGTAGGGCCTGGCTGCATGAGGCCTACGGTCAGCTCCTACAAACCACCGTGGCCCTTCACTTTTCCTGACGTCCACTCTCTTCTTGTTTTAAACCATTTGCTAACTCTGTTTCCCGACACAGATGCTGCCAGGCCTGCTGAGCTTCCATGTCAATTCCATTTTTGTGTCATATTTCCCCAGCTCTTTGTTTTATTTTAATCTGAGTCACGTCTGGGACTACACGGTTCACCTTCCATCTCCTGAAGGATCAGTTAGAAGTGCTGTCACCATGATTAAATAATACAGCAGAGTGACTATTCCCTGACTAGGAATCAAAGCTGGGCTGGGGAGGGGTGAGGGGCCGAATCCTAGCCACGAGACCACCAGTGAAAGGGGCAGCGGGTGTGGTACATTTCTGCAATGACACTGCTTTTGCTTTTTCATTTGTGACCATTTTCACTGCAGATCAGTTTCTCCATCTGAGTTTTTACAGCGTGGAAGACGACCATTTGGTCCATCATGTCAGCGCAGGTTATCAAACCTTCATCTGTTCTTGCCCCAGTTTTGAGTGCACTGAGTTTCAATTACCCATCTAAGCTGCAAACACATCGGCACAATTACACTGGGAAGAAACTGTTCACCTGCTTCATGTGTGAGAAGGCATTCACAGCAGTTTCACATTGGAAAGCGGCTGTCTCCCTACTGTGAGTGTGGCAAGGAATTCATGAAGTTATCCCCGCTGCTGACACACCGATGGGCCCACACTGGGGAGACACCATTCACCTGCTCAGAGTGTGGGAAGGATTTCTCCCGGTCATCCTGCCTGTTGAAATACCCACAGGTTCACTCTGAAGAGAGACTCTTTTATTGTGCAGTTCGTGGGAAGTGCTATGAAAGCTCATGGGAACTCATGTACCATCAACATGTTCACACTGAAGGGAGACCATTCATGTGTTCACTCTGCAGAGCTGGGTTCAGGGCATCATCAACCCTCACTGTGCACCACTAAATACATACTGGGGAGAGGTCATTCCCCTACTCTGTGTATGGGAAACAATTCACTCAGTCATTTCGCTTGAAGAAACGCCAGTGGCTTCAAACGTAACTGCAGTAATTGGGTTTTTCTTTTATTTGTTCGTGTGATCATGGCATCAGAAGGTTAGCAAGCTTTTATCATCAGTTCTAACTGCCCAGAGGATGGTTCAGAATCAAACTAATTATTATAGCTTGGAGTCACATAGAGGTCAGAATAACAATGGTTCCCAGGCCCAATGGCACTGAGTTGATTTTCTGGTCTCTTGTCCTGTTTCTGAAGCAATAGTCAATAAACTGGTGCAGTTGATTTAAAAGTGAAAGACAAAAATGGGCTTTATTTTGATTCAGCATGCCCTGCTGTTTTCTCAGTTGTTATTGCCAGTCTCATGGCCCTCAAACCATCACCTGTTCAGGAGGGTGTTACAGGAAAGGGGGAATGGTTAACTGCATCTGGTGACTCAAAGTGTCAATTGTCCCAAAAGGGTAACTCTGATTTCTTTCAGAGATGCTGCTGGGCCTGCTTAATTTTTACAGCAATTTCTGTTTTTGTTTCTGATTTCCCTGCATTTGCAGTTTTTTTAAAATGTTTTTCAAAATTCAACTTGTCTGTTTCAGAGAAGCCTCATTGATAGGTTTGGTGGGTTTTGGAAATTGAAAGTTAGGCCACAGATCAGGCAATGGTCTCATTGAATGACAGATCAGGCTTGAGGGGTTGAATTGTCTCCTCCTGTTCCTATAAAAGTATTCCATCTGCAGCTTGTGGCATTATTTCCCCTCACGACTCACTTCACATCCGTGACTCTTACACGATATGCTATTACTGGCTGACCAAATCTCCTGTGTTTGAACTAATTCTGTTATTATTCAGTGTTCCATCTTCGCCTGCCCGGGTTTGACTCTCGTCAGAGAATGCTGTCTCTCCTGCAGAAATTCACCAAAGATCCTCAGGCAGCACATTCCAAAACCATGACCACTTCCATCTGGAAGAACAAGGGCAGCAGATATATGGGAAGATCACCACATCCACGTTCCATTCCAAGTCATTCACCTTCCTGACTAGGAAATATATCACTGTCCCTTCAATGTCACTGGGTCAAACCCCTGGAATTGCCTCCCTAATAGCATTGTGGGTCACCACACAGCAGGAGGACTGCAGCAGTTCAAGAAGGCAGCTCACCACCACCTTCCCAAGGGCAACTTAGGATGGGGAAGAAATGCTGGCCCAGTCAGGGATGCCCACATCCCAGCCCACATCCCACACATTAATAACAAAAATACTGTGTGAACAGTCACAACAGGAGGATTCTGGAGTTTCATTCCCCGAAACAAAAGCAAAGTTGCTGGAAAAGCTCAGCACGTCTGGAAACATCTGTGATCCTTCATCACTCCCTTGGGATCTACCAAACCTGTTTATTATTTCCACTTCCTCTTTCATTCTGACTCTTTAATTTCTCAATTTCAGTCCACTCGCCTTTTGAGCTCTCAAACAACACCATTTGGGAAAATGAGAGAAAGCTGGAATTAACGCAGGGAACTGGGAAGTGGGCGGAAGTATGAGGAGAGGCCACATCAAAGAAAGCTCCTATTCCAACAACAGAGCTTCTCAAAACACAAAGGCAGCATGAAAGCTTGAGCTGAATGAACATGGTGAGGTGTGGGCTGTCATGAGGAAAATGTGACCATGATCACAAATGGTTAAGATCACAGGATCCTGACAGTGCAGAAAGAGGTCATTCAGTGCATCTAGTCTGCACGAGCTCTCTATCCCGCCCTACTCCCATAAACCCGACATTTACCGCAGCTAACCCAACCACGTAAGCTGCACACTCGGGGACAATTTAGTGCGGCCAATCCACCTAACTTGCATTTTTCAACTGTGGGATGATCACAGTTTAGCTCTAAAGAAGCGAGATTGTGGATTAAATCTCAAAAACAACTCAACTCTGAAACAATTTCATGGTTTTTATTTCCAAAATTAAAATCTGGGGAAAGCTGCAGCCACAGCAATTTCAGTTTCCCTCTGGAGGAAGAGAATTTAAAACTCTGACCCGGGGGCGCTGTGAGCTGACAGAGGCCTGGGTCCAGAAATGTAACAGATTCTGAGCAAGGTCGGGGTGAGACAAGGGCAAAAGGCAGATGTCACGGGGGGAAGGCAGGAGAGATTAAATTGCAGAAATGTTATTCGTCCCTCAAGGTTGCAGGGAATGGAGTTAGGGCTGCAAAAGAAACAAATAAGCAAAAGATGTGCCTGGAGCCAGGCATGCAGTGGACCCAGAAACAAATTGAAACAAGAAATGTAAACAAATTGGGGCAGAGTTCACAGTTTGAAATTGTTCATCTCAATGATGAGTCCAGAAATCTGTAAAGCCTGGCTCGTTCTATTCCAGCCAACACACACATGATGGGCCAAGGGTGAACACTGCTGTCCAGCCAACAATACGCACATCACAAAAAATGAATAAAAAAATTGTCTTGCTCTGCGCTGTAATTTTCTGTTACTTTTCTTCTGACATTTGCAGTTTGTTTCTGATGATGGCTATAACCCTAAACTTGAACTGGAGTTTAGTATCTGAGAGAAATGTAAAATAAGTCAGCTTTGCCTCAAACACATTACTGTAGATTGTTGTATTTGTCCTGAGGGTTGACCAGCACCTGGAGCTCAGAAAGGACAATCTCAGGGTGGGGAGTAGGGGGAATCGTGCTCAGCAACAGAGCTTCATTCGGGGCAAATCCTTCAGTGTCACACTGAGGGTGTCAGATGGCACTTTACTCTTTCATGTCTCTCTTCATTGACAGCCAAGCCACAGTGTGGGTTAATCCTAATGCGTGTAAGAAATGTGTCCCAGCTACTGTCTTCCATGGCTCACAGCTCCTTGACACGGAACAGAATCTCGTTTCCAACTGGGTTTAGTGTCTGAGGAAGTACAAAGGTGAATGCTGGAAACGTGCTTCAAATCAGAGATTAGTGTAAATCAATGATCTGTTCCTGACTGGAAGTGAACCATCAGGCTCAGGTTTAGGTTTCCTCTACATTGGTAAAGATAAAACAGTATTTCGCAGCCGTGCAACACTGAGGCCCAGAGCAGTGGGAGCAGGGGTATGAACATCCTATCCCTGTCTCTGCTGTAACCACACAGAATGCGCCAGGGTGAATTGAGAGAAGGGTCTGGGTTAGAAATTATATTTCACCAACAGTGATGACACAGGGAGTGTTGACGAAATGTTAGTTTTCATTTTCAATATCGGCACATAACATGGACATATTGGTCAGGAAAGGATGAAGAAGGGCTGTTGCTGGCAATGGGAAGATGTTTTTCTGAAGGAGTCTCGTCTGAGACTTTTTCACTTTTTTATGCTGTCTCCAGGACATGTCTTTTATTCCCACTTTGATCTCATTTTCCAACTTGACTACCTTCCGTTCACTTGTCTGATCCAGAGGTAACTGTCAAAAACCAATGTTTCACTTTGTAGGCAGCTTCATATGACAACATTTCTTTTTAAATTCAAAAGCCTTCCATCAGGTTTAATACAATCGAACACAAAACAGCCCTCTTGATTTGCACCTCAATGACATCCCCGTACTCCCTACACCACTGATGCACAGTGGCAGCAGTCACTGCACTAGGATGCACTGCAGTGGCTCAGCAGTGCTCCTCCAACAGCACCTTCTGAATCTGCAGTCTTTACCATCCAGAGCAGGTCGATTTTGAATTAGACCTTTAGTCCTCCGAAAGCTTTTCCAGTCAGAGTATTTAAAAGGTCTCTTGCCAGTGTGAACCCACTGGAGAGGCATAACAACATAAGGACAGAAGAACTAGGAACAGGAGTAGGCCATCCGGCCCCTTGAGCCTGCCCCGCCATTCAATAATATCATGGGTGATCTTTTGAGACTCAGATTCACTTACCCGCCAACTCACAATAACGCTTCAATCCTTTCCTGTTCAAACATTTATCTGGCCATGCCTTAAAAACACAGTTAGCTAGCTTCAACTGCTTCATTGGGCAGGGAATTCCACAGAGTCACAACCCTTTGGGTGAAGAAGTTCCTCCTGACCTCAGTCCTACGTCTGCTTCCCTTTATTTTGAGGCGATGCCCTCTAGTCCTCGTCTCACAGGCTAGTGGAAACAACCTCCCTGCCTCCACTTTATCTATTCCCATCATAATCTTATATATTTCTATAAGATCTCTCCTCATTCTTCTGAATTCCAATGAGTATAATCCCAGCCTGCTTAGTCTCTCCTCATAATCCAACCCTCTCAACTCTGGAAACAACCGAGGGAATCTCCTCGCCACCCCCTCCAGCGCTAGTATATCCCTTCTCAAGTAAGGAGACCAAAACTGCACACAGTACTCCAGGTGTGGCCTCACCAGGACCCTGTACAGCTGCAGCATCGCCTCCCTGTTTTTAAACACCATCCCTCTAGCAATGGCAGACAAAATTCCCTTTGCCTTTTTAATTACCTGCTGCGCCTGCAATCCCACCTTCAGTGATTCATGCACAAGGACACCCAAGAGCCCCTGTGCAGCAGCATGCTGCAAATTTTACCATTTAAAACATAGCCCATTTTGCTGTTATTCCTAACAAAATGGATGACCTCACATTTATCAACATCGTACTCCATCTGCCAGACTTTTGCCCGCTCACTTAGACTATCTGTATTCGTCTGCAGACATTTTGTGTCTTCTGCATACTTTGTTCTACCACTCACCCGAGTGTCATCCACAAATTTTGACCCACCACACTTAGTCTCCAATTCCAATCATCTTTGTCAATCGTAAACAATTGCTGCCCCAGCACTGACCCCTGAGGCACACCACTAGCCACTGACCGCCAACCAGAAAAACACCCATTTACCCCTACTCTTTGCTTTCTACTGGTCAACTAATCTTCTATCCATGCCGATACATTACCTGTAATACCATTCAACTTTATCTTACACAGCTGCCTTTCGTGTAGCACCTTGTCAAATACCTTCTGGAAATCCAGATACACCACATCCACAGGTTCCCCAATGTACACCATGCATGTAATGCCCACCAGTTTAGTTAAACATGACCTATCCTTCATCAACCCATGCTGGGTGTTCCCAATGGGACAATTCATATCCAGATGTCTTGCTATTTTTTTTCTTTAATGATAGATTCAAGCATTTTCCCCACTACCGAAGTTAAGCTAACTGGTCTAAAGCTACCTGTTTTGGTTTACTTCCTTTTGAAAACAGTGGCGTCACATTGGCTGTTTTCCAATCTGCGGGAACCACCCCCAGAGTCCAGTCAATTTTGTGAAATAATTACTAGTGCATTTGCTGTGTCCCCCATTCCCTCTTTTAGTGCCCTGGGATGCATTTCATCAGGGCCTGGAGACTTGTCTGCCTTTCGCCCCCATTACCTTGCCCAGCTCTGCCTCATTAGAGATAGTGATAGTTTCGAGGTCCTTGCCTGCTATAACCTTCTTGCTGTTAGTTGTCTGCATGTTATTTATGTCGTTCACTGTGAAGACCAACACGAAATAACTGTTTAATGCCCTGGCTATTTCCTCATTCCCAGTTATTAAATTGGCCATCTCATCTTCCAGAGGATGAATGTTTACCTTTGCCACTCTTTTTACGATTTACATATTTATAGAAACTTTTGCTTCCTGTTTTTGTATTCCGAGTTAGTTTACATGACACTGGGTGACTGAGCAAATCCCTTCCCACACATTTAGCAGGTGAATGGTCTCTCCCTGGAGTGACTACGATGGTGAGCTTCCAGCTGGCCTTGCCCTTCGCACTGTCCACACATTTCCACCATTATTCAATGATGCTGATCTCCTGGCATCTCTCCAGATTGGATGATCTGCTGAACTCTTGTCCATAAACACAATGTGTGGACAGTTTCTATGCTCTGTGGATTTTTTTTTATTTTCAGAATGTTAACTGGATGATGTTAAATAATTTCTGCAGGTAGTTCACTGGAACATTCAGAATCAGGTGTGTCAGTGTGTGCGTGTTGGTGCTTTCTCACTCACACTGATGTTTGAAATCTTTTCCCAGAGACATACCAGATAAATATATTCCTTTCTGGTCCTGATGAATTGAATAACTCGGTTCAATCTGAACATCGTGTTTGATTTGATTGTTTACCTTCAATGTCTTTCTTTCTATTACTCTGTGAAATAGTGGTTGGTCAGTGAGGAGGGAGGGGTGGGTAGGTAGGAGGGAAGACAGACAGATCAAGGAGTCAGGGATGAAGCTAGTCGAGGTGGGACAGTGACAGGGATGGACAGGAAGGAAGCAAAGGACAGTGACAGGCAGCAAGGGACAGGGGCAGGGATGGAGGGAGTAAGCGGGAGTGAGATAAAATCTTCGAACAAACAAATTCATATTTCTGAGATAGATAGTAGGAACTGCCAATGTCGGAGAATCTGAGATAACACGGTGTTCTTGAGAAATCTTAAGGGTCTCCACTCAAAACGTCAGCTTTTCTGCTCCTCTGATGTTGCTTGGCCTGCTGTGTTCATCCAGCTCCACACCGTGTTATCTCATATTTCTGAGTGACAATTTTCCTTTATTACACCCACCCCAAAACTATTGACTGACATTAAAAGATGTGAAAATCAGTACCAAAAGCAAAAGCAACATTCCTGAACAAATCAGGTTGTTGTTCCCAGCGTCTATGAGGCATTGTATACCCTGATGTACCAACTTGTGATGGGAAGTACCCAGCCCACTGGTGGACTCTACAAGCTCCCCGTCCACAGAGAGGTCACAAAAGAGAGATGGTACCCTTTGGGGTTAGTAGGAACTGCCGATGCTGGGGTCTGAGAGAACAAGGTGTGGGATAATAAGGTGTGGGATAACAGGGTGTGGGATAACAGGGTGTGGCATAACAAGGTGTGGAATAACAGGGTGTGGGATAACAGGGTGTGGGATAACAGGGTGTGGGATAACAGAGTGTGGGATAACAAGGTGAGGGATAACAGGGTGTGGGATAACAGGGTGTGGGATAACAAGGTGTGGGATGACAAGGTGTGGGATAACATGGTGTGGGGTAACAGGGTGTGGGATAACAAGGTGTGGGATAACAGGGTGTGGGATAACAGGGTGTGGGATAACAAGGTGAGGGATAACAGGGTGTGGGATAACAGGGTGTGGGATAACAGGGTGTGGGATAACAGGGTGTCGGGTAACAGGGTGTGGGATAACAAGGTGTGGGATAACAGGGTGTGGGATGACAGGGTGTGGGATAACAGGGTGTGGGATAACAGGGTGTGGGATAACAAGGTGTGGGGTAACAAGGTGTGGGGTAACAGAGTGTGGGATAACAGGGTGTGGGATAACAGGGTGTGGGATAACAAGGTGTGGGATAACAAGGTGTGGGGTAACAAGTTGTGGGATAACAGGATGTGGGATAACAGGGTGTGTGATAACAAGGTGTGGGATATCAGGGTGTGGGATAACAGGGTGTGGGATAACAAGGTGTGGGATAACAATGTGTGGGAATACAGGGTGTGGGATAACAGGGTGTGGGATAACAGGGTGTGGAATAACAGGGTGTGGGATAACAGGGTGTGGGATAACAAGGTGTGGGATAACAGGGTGTGGGATAACAGGGTGTGGGATAACAGGGTCTGGGGTAACAGGGTGTGGGATAACAGGGTGTGGGGTAACAGGGTGTGGGATAACAGGGTGTGGGATAACAGGGTGTGGGATAACAAGGTGTGGGATAACAGGGTGTGGGATAATCAGGTGTGGGATAACAGGGTGTGGGATAACAAGTTGTGGAGCTGGATGAATACAGCATCGGAAGAGCAGGAAAGCTGATATTCCGGGTCTGGACACTTCATCAGAAATGAGGGAGGGGAAAGGTGGTGATCGAAGGTGGACAGTGGTGCAAATAGATGGAGAGAAGACGGACAGGTCATGGAGGTGGGGATGGCGCCAGTAAAGTTAAATGTGGCTCGGAAGTGGGGATAGGGGTTTGGTCAGTGAGGAGGGAGGGACGGGTAAGTGGGAGGGAAGACGGACAGGGCAAGGAGGTGAGGATGAAGCTAGTAGAGGTGGGACAGGGCAGGGATGGACTGGAAGGGAGCGAGGGACAGTGACAGGGAGCAAGGTACAGGGACAGGCAGGGAGGGAGTGAGAGGGAGCCAGGGAAAGGAACAGGGAGCAAGAGACAGAGAGGGGGACGGGGACAGTGAGAGAGGGAGCGAGGGAAAAGGACAGGGATGGAGGGATAGGAAGGGTGTGAGGGACAGGGAAATGGAGGGAGGGATAGGGAGGGACTGAGGGACAGGGACGAGGATGGACAAGGAGGGGGAGGGACAGGGAGAGATCAAAGGGCAGGGAGGGAGGGGCAAGTAGAGTGTGAGGGACAGGGAGTGAGGGACTGTGAGGGAGGGAGGGACACAGACAAGGACAGGCAGCGAGGGATAGGAACAGGGAGGGCAACAGCAAGGGAACAAGGGACAGAGGGCGGGTGAGGGACAGGGAGGGTGCCTGGGAATAACAAAGAGCGAACAAGGTAGCGGGAGCAAGGAGGCGACAGAGAGGGAGCGAGGGAACAAGGGGCGGGTAGGGACGGAGGAATGGGTGGCAGTGGCGAGGGATAGGGAGGGAGGGAGGGATGCCACGAGGGACAGGGAGGGAGGGCTAGGGAAGGGGGAGGGAAGGATGGGGAACGAGGGAACAAGGGTCAAGGAGAGAGAGCAAGGGATGGGGAGGGAGCAAGGGATGTAGATGGAGTGAGAGAGCAAGTGAGGGATGGGGTGGCAGCGAGGCAGTAGGGCCACGAGAGAGCCACTGGGAGGGACCGCTGGAGCGAGAGATGGGGAAGGAGTGAGTGAAGGAGCGTGGGATGGGGAGGGAGCTAGTGAACGAGTGTGGGACATGGACGGAGCAAGGGACAGGCGTGAACAAGGGCGGGAGCGACAGGAAGGGAGGGACAGGAAGGGAGCAAGGCCCAGGTAGGGAGGAATGGATGGATGGGGAGACAGAGGGCGAGGGATGAGGAGAGAGGGAGGGAGGCCACGAGGGATGGGGAGGGAAGGACAGGACCAAGGGACGGGAGGGGAATCGAGGGATGGGAGAGACGGATGGGGAGGGTGCGAGGGAGCGAGGTACAGGGAAAGGATGGAGTGAGGGAGGGATGGTGAGGGAGCACGGGGTAGGGAGGGAGAGACTTGAAGTGAGGAAGCAAGGGACTGGGAGAGACAGAGCGCATTGCATGGATTATGGCGCCAGTGATGGGGAGGGAGGGAGGGAGCAAGGTACAGAGCCAGGAACAGGGAGGGAGGGAGCGAGGGACAGGGATGGAAGGAGCAATGGACGGAGAGGGACGGGAATGGGAGAGTCAGGGACCGAGGGCGAGAAGCGAGGGAAAGGGAGAGAGGGATGGGGAGGGAGAGAGCCAGGGAGTGTGCAACGGAGAAGGAAGTAGGGAGGAAGGATTGAGGGAGAGATGGGCTGAGGGAGCGAAGGAAACGTGTGGAGGGAGTGAAAAAGGGATGGGGAGGCAGAAGAGGGGGTGAGGAAGTGAGCGAGGGACAGGGAGTGAGGGAGGGAACGAAGCACTGGGAGGCAGCGACTGAGCGAGGGATGGGGAGGGAACAAGGGATGGGGAGGGTGCAAGGAATTTAGGGACTGTGAGAGAGGGAGGAACAAGAATGGAGCGAGTGCATGAGGGATGGTTAGGGAGTGAGGGACTGAACGAGAGGCAGGGTGGTTGGTAGTGATGGATGGGGAGGGAGCAAGGAATGGGAATGGAGTGAGGGACCAGGGATGGGGATGGAGCAAAGGACCGAAAGGGAGGGAGGGAGCAACAGGGAGAGGAGCTAGGGAGTGAGGGATGGGGGAGGGAGGGAGCAAGGGAGCAATGGACGGGGAGGGATGGAGCGTGGGACAAGGAGGGAAGGAATCAGGGAGCAAAGGAGGGACGGGGTGGTAGCGAGGGATGGAGAGGGAGGGAGTTAGCGATGGATCAGAGGGGAGCAGCAGAGCGAAGGCCTGAGCGAGGGAGCGAGGAACGTAGCAAGAGAGTGAGGGACAGAGCAATGGAGTAAGGAAGGGTGAGGGATTGAAGGACCGAGGAACGGGGAAGACGGGGAGGGAGCAAGGGACGGGGTGAGAATGAGGGACAGGGAGTGAGTGAGGGATGGGGGAGCATGGGACGGCACGGGAGTGAGAGACTGGAATGGGTCAAGGCAGCAAGGGACGGAAGGTAGGGAGGGAAGAATGGGGAGGGGCGAGTGATGGGGAGAGAGCGAGTGAGCGAGGGACGGCGTGAGGGAGTGAGGAACACAGTGAGAGAGTGAGGGACAGTGAGAGGCAGCGAGGGGTGGTGATGGAGTGAGGAACAGGGAGGGGGCGAGTGACGCTGAGGGAGTGAGGGTTGGGGAGTGAGCGAGGGCTGACGTGAGAGTGAGGAAGTTAGGCACAGTGATGGATCGAGAGACTGGGTCACAGTGAGGCAGGGAGGGACAGAGAGGGAGGGAAAAATAGGGAGAGAGGACGGGAGTGAGGGATGGAGAGGGAGAAAGGGAGCGAGTGAGCGAGGGATGGTTAGGAAGAGAGAGGGAGGGAGTGAGGGACAGAGAGACAGGGAGAGAATGAGGGCCACGGATGGAGGGAGGGATGGAAAGTGAGCAAATGAGGTAGAGAGGGACCAGGGAGGGAGCAAGGGATCAGGAGGGACAGGGAGAGGGACAGGGAGGGAGGTGGAAGCAGCAAAGGATATGAATGGATGCAGGGACAGAGTGAGGGACAGGGATCGACAAGGAGGGGGAGGGACAAGGAGGGAGCAAAAACAAAGGAGGGAAGATCAGTGAAAGAGCGAGGTGCAGGGACATAGACTGGGAGGGAGGGAGAGACAGGGAAGGAGTGAGTGACTGGTAGTGGGCATGGAGGGAGCGAGGGACAGGGAGGGAGCAAGAGACAGGGCAGGACTGGGAGAGAGCAAGGGACAGTGAAGGACAGGGAAGGAGCGAGTTTGTGAGGGAGCGAGTGAGGGACCAGGAGGGTTGCGGGATGGGGAGGGTGCAAGGGACCTGGAGGTTGCATTGGAGAGCGAGGGACAGGGAAGGAGGGAGTGAAGGAGGCATCACGGGAGAGGGAGAGTAAGACGGAGCAGAAGGGACTGACGGAGAGGAAGAGAGGGATAGGGAGGGATGGACGGGAAGTAGGGCAGGATGGAGGGAGGGAGCTTAGGATGGCAAGGGATCGAGGGACAGGAAGGGTGCAAGGGATGGGAGGGACCGAGGGATGGAGTGAGGGACAAGGTGGGAGCGAGGGACAGGGATTGCAACAGGGTGGGGTGATTGAGGGACATGGACTGGGAGGGATAGGGAGTGAGCGAGGGATGGGCAGTGAGTGATGGGGAGGAAGTGAGGGAGCGAGGGATGGGGAGGGAAGTGGTGTAAGTGAGGGATGGGGAAGGAGTGATGGAGTGACAGGGAGGGAATGACAAGGAGGAGGAGGGAGAGAGCGACAGGGGCAGGGGGACATGGCCCAGGGAGCCAGATACAAGGGGCCAGGGAGCAGGGGGTTCCAGAGATAAATGAGGGACTTGAAGGGGGAGAGGAGGACAAGAAAGAGAGAGAGAGAGAGAGAGAGGGTCAGAGACAGAGTGAAGGAAACAGAGGCAGAGAGGTGAGAGTGAGGGGGGAAGGAGAGAGAGACAAAGGTACAGAGGGGGATTAGATTAGATTAGATTCCCGACAGTGTGGAAACAGGCCATTCGGCCCAACAAGTCCACACCGTCCCTTGAAGCATCCCACCCCGACCCATTCCCCGACAACCCACACACCCCTGAACACTATGGGCAACTTAACATGGCCAATCCACATAACCTGCACACCTTAGGGTTGTGGGAGGAAACCGGAGCATCCGGAGGAAACCCACGCAAACACGGGGAGAATGTGTAAACTCCTCACAGACAGTCGCCCGAAACTGGAATCGAACCCGGGTCGCTGGCGCTGTGAGGCTGTAGTGCTAACCACTGAGACACCGTGCTGCCAGGATGGGGAAAGAGATGGAGAGGGGAAGGGGGAGGGGGATGGAGAGAGGGAAAGAGTGTGATAGGGGATTAGGGAGAGATGGGGTCAGAGGGAAAAATACAGAGTGGGAGACGGGGTTCACGCAGGCAGACGGTGAGAGAAGCGGGTGTGGACATTCGAGGAGGAGAGACAGACAGGATGCAGGGAGAGAGGGAGGGAGTGGTTTGTAGAGGGTGGGTGGAAAGAGAGAAGGAAGGGAATGGAGAGAGGGGTGGGGAGCGGGGGCGGTACAGAGAAATGTGGATCAGAGAGGGAGAGACTGAGTGAGGAAGGGCAGGAGAGAGAGAAAGAGACAGAGAAATACCAGAGGTGAATGCAAGGACAGAGTGACTTAAACCCAACTCCTGAGCTCAGTCCCGAAAGCCTCCCATTCCCCTGGGACTGAGCCTGTCTCTCTCCAGCTGAGCTTCTTCAACACAAAGGCAAACAACAATATAGTTTGCTGAGCTGCTTGGCACTTTTTAATGAACGTTAATTACATATTGAAGTTATGGATGCAGTCAGTGGAATGGTGCCTTTTCTCTTTGGCCTGTGATTTGAGAGAAACATTGACATGTTTCCCTGTAATCCCCTGTGGGATAAGGTTGGATAAACCAGCACTACCCTCAGTCTGTTACCATAGCGACAGGCTGCTTCATTGCTGAAACATTGACCTGAAATGAGAAAATCCTGGATGGATTGATTAATGAGTGAGTTTGATTGATTGATGAATTTGGGTAAAGGGATATTTCAGCACATTCTTCAGCTGCTGCCTGAACTTAGTCTGGGTCACGGCATAAATCGCGGTGTTTGTGCAGCAACTGAGGAGCTGCAGCATGAAGCCCAATTCCTGCACAGAGTAATCTAGATACACAGACTGATACCCAAACCCATACATTCGAAACCATATAGAATACACCATTAACATTGACCATAACAGGATAAAATTGGCCGAGATCACAAACAGTAAAATGTTGGTTTTTTTCGATTTCTCATTTCTGTGTCACACTGACAGTCCCCATTGGTGTGAGTCCAGAGTCTCCTGCGGGCTCTGCTGGCCACTAAAATGTGTCTGACATTGAGCAGCAGAATCAGGAGAAATGGGAGAGCCGGGGTTTGAATGTGGTCGAGGAACTCGATTGTGATCCAGACAGGATTAAAATAAACATTGGCTGTTACCACACAAAACTAGGGTTGGTTCCTCAGCCAATACCGAGCTGTGAGCATAAAATACCAGAAAATGTTCTTTAAACAGCCCAGCGCAGTCACTGTTCCCAGAACCACAGCCGCCGTTTTCTCACTGCAATATTTACTTTTCAGCTTCTGGCAACAAATGGCCACAAATCGATCAAAGGTGAAAGTGACGGTGAACCAGACAGAACAGTCAATGGCTGCATAAAGCAGGACGGCATGGATATTACACACGGGGATGGACCACAGGAAATGAAACTGTTCGTTGTAAACAACGGGAATGTGTCTCAATATCAGGTCGAGGATAATGACCAGTAGATCCGCCACTGCCATGGCCCCCAGGTAACGTCTGACACATGGAGACAATCCACAATCTTTATAAAGCAGGACGTAGATCGTCACTACGTTAACTGTGAGGAAGGAAACTAAATAAAGTATACATCAGCCTGGAACCAAATGTACCAGTTTATTTGAGGACAGAGTGAGATATTCAAACGCATCACTGTAGTCAGCGAGTTCTTGAAATAATTGCAGCTGAAGTCACAAATAGTAAGGTCTGAATTACTTATAAAATGAAATAGTAAAAGCTGTTCTGGTGTGTGAAAAGAAAAAAACTGGCTAAGACTAAAATTGGGCCCTTGAAGTCAGAAACGGGTGAATTTATTATGGCGAACAAGGAAATGGCAAAAGAGTTGAATAGGTACTTCCGATCTGTCCTCACGAGAGAAGACACAAGCAATCTCCCAGATGCAATAGTGGCTGAAGGTCCGACGGTAATGGACGAACTGAAGGGCATTTATATTTGGCAGGAAATGGTGCGGGATAGACTGTTGGGACTGAAGGGCGATAAGTCCCCTGGACTTGATGGTCTGCATCCCAGGGTTCTTAAGGAGGTGGCTCTAGAAATTGTGGATGCATTGGTTATTATTTTCCAAAGTTGTATAGATTCTGGATCAGTTCCTGCGGATTGGAGGGCGGAAAATGCTGTCCCACTTTTCAAGAAAGGAGGGAGAGAGAAAAAAGGAAATTACAGACCGGTTAGCCTGACGTCAGTGGTGGGAAAGATGCTGGAGTCAATTATAAAAGATGTAATTACAACTCATTTGGATAGCAGTAACAGAATAGGTCAGAGTCAGCATGGATTTACGAAAGGGAAATCGTGCTTGATTAATCTTCTGGGTTTTTTTGAGGATGCATCTATGAAGATAGAAATGGGTTAACCAGTCGATGTAGTGCACCTGGGCTTTCAGAAAGCCTTTGATAAAGTCCCGCACAGGAGATTGTGAACCAAATTAGGGCACATGGTATTGGGGGAACAATACTGACTTGGATTGAAAATTGGCTGGCTGACAGGAAGCGAAGAGCAGTGGTAGCCAGTTCCCTTTTGGAATGGCAGGCAGTGACCACTGGGGTTCCACAAGGTTCGGTGCTGGGACCGCAGCTGTTTACGATATATATTAATGATAAAGACAAAAGCATGAAAAGAGGCAAGATTTTGTGATGAGAACAGTGATATAAAAACGAACTCTGTTCACATTTACCAAAAAATAGGAAAAGCACAACTTGTTAGGATAATGAGGGAGCAGCGCTGTGAAGCGAATGTAATGACCGCTACACCGCAGTAACATAGGGGCCGACTGGCCCTAGTTTTTTACACTGTCTTTCTCTATTATGCACAGGCTATCCAGCCATCTATTGCAATGCAGTTTCTAATGCATGAGGTCCTCTCTCAGAGGATACCGATGCCTGCAGTGTTGGGTCTGTAGTTTTGACGATTTGCCAAGTGGGCCTGAGTTCATTTCTTTCTGGGGTCTGCGAGAATTTTCACCTCCTGCTGCATCCAACATCCAAAGGAGCTCTTTAAATTTCATTTCAATTTATTTCTGATACAACAGTGTTAACACCACCATGTCATTCCCCCCATCAGCCAGAAATGTGTTTAAAATACCACATTCCTGTTTGTCCTTCCAGGTATTTGAGAAAGGTATTTGCAAAGCAGCTGATGTGAGGAATGCTCCAGTTTGGCAGGAAGAATGAGGTGGAGCAGTATAAATTGCAGAGTGATGAGGAAACAATGGGGCACTAACACGGACAGAGGAGCGGTGGAACGATGTTCTTCTTTGCAGTAAACAGACTCTGATTTTGAAATATGAATTTTACTAATATAAGCTAGGTGTGTGTCATCCTTGCTCTCTGGGGGTTGGTCTGTCCTGAGGACTCTGCCACTATTAGGGAATATATCTGATTGATTCTATTTGTGAGTGAAAATGAGGTTCCGTTCCCTGAGTAGAATATGAACACAGTTTTACCATCTCTAACTTCAGTCCCATTTATTGAATCTTGGGAAAATAATATTGAGATGAACACTTGAAATGTCAGAGCATACAAGGCTGCAGGCCAAGTGCTGGAAACCAGAATTGATGGACCTATGAAAAAAAAACTTAATGATTCGGTCATTTTGCAAGAGAAAAGAAATCAAAAGCTGCATCATTAGGAAACAATTCACATGCTTCTGCCCTCAGCTCTGGTGGTCTAGTGGTTCGGATTTGGCACTTTCACCTCCGTAGCCTGAGTGTGATTGCGGGTCAGGGAATCAGGATTGATTGTTCCTGACAGGGACAATAACAAAGGTAAAGCAGTTCTGAAGGGAATTCCTTCAATGTCTTGGGTTAGTCCACGTCCCCAAGAACATGAGAATCAATGCCCCAGCCTCTTAAAGATGGGAATGGTGCCTGAACTCTTTCTGTTCATTCAGACAGTTCACTCTTCATCCTCCTCTGATTCCACTTCCCAAAGAGATTCTAAAGTTTCTTGAAGCTGAAGCCGGGTGATTGGGCTTGTGTCCTTGATGTTCCCAGTAGCTGCAGTGATTGGGTTGGTGGGTTTGGGAAAATAAAAGGAAGGCATGAGCAGCTTTTGGGACAATTTCAGCTTTCCCTTCTCTGAAGAGGCTGTGATGTTTGTGACATTCACTGATGGGAAAGAGCGAAAGGGTTCTTATTTCTGCAGAAATTCAAACGTCACTGCGGCTTCAAAGCAGAGAGAAAAATTACATGGGAAATGTAACAACTAGTTATACTGCTCTTGAGCCAGGTTGGAGTCAAACCTACAATTTCCTAATCCGTCGTGAGGTGTGTTATCCATTGCACCACTGGCCCACTCCAGTGTTTGGTTTTATACACTGCAGTTATGGTGTTAATGCGAACATGGTTAGCAATGGTAACATTCACAGCATGAACCACCAGCAAAGTTCATCACTGTCACTGCTTCAGTTCACTGGCCCAGACTTTGTGATGCAACGAGTTTCACTGGGAAAGAAAACACGTTTGTCCTCAGAGAACTGCCATTCACCCGACCCAGCTCAGCCATTCAATGAGATCACTACTGTTCTAATGAATCTCAGCTTCATCTTCCTGCTTTTTTCTCCATAACATGAGGAAAGCTCAAGCCCAATCTTGACCCAAAAAATCAATTTCCTGCTCCTCTGATGCTGCTTGCCCTGCTGTGTTCATCCAGCTTTACACGGTGTTATCTCAGATTCTCCAGCATCGGCAGTTCCGACTATGATTCGTGTTATTTTTCGCAAGTTTACATTACTTTAATGGCCTGTGTGCGTTTGCAGAAAATTGAATAATATGAAACGAGCGAAAAAGCCCTTCCTGCAATTTAATCCAGTGCAGAGACAACGAAATAAGGGAGTTCAGAGAGTGAAAATATTACCTCTATTTCTCCCTGCACAGGTATCTCTCTTTGCCATGTGAATATTTGTCGCATTTTTTTTTATAATTGAAACATTCTCAAGGACACATCCTCCCTGAATCCACCGACATCTGTGCTGCCAAAATACTATTTTCTTTAGATTAAAATTGCTTTCCCAAATCCTGATGTCCCAGTAACCTTTGGCCCATGCCAATTAAAGATGCTCCATGCACTCATTGCCATCCCCATTTCCCCATCTTTGTGCCTAGTCCACTATGCTTCTCTGGTTCTGGACGTGAGAACTGGGATTATATGGTCATTTGCAGCAGTGGTTACTTCCTTGTGTGAGGGAACTTGTAAAGTAACCGATGTTAAACTGCATTTCTTTTTGAAAAATGCATTTTCAATATTTTCCTGCACTATTCCCGAAGCATGTTATGTTTTGAAATTTCAGCCTGGAACAGACTCAGTGACTGACCCTGCCAAAAGGTCTGGGCCACCAAAGTTTAAAGTTTCACCCCACTGTGACCTTCCCACATCTCCGTCTGTTTTTTGGTAAGTATTCCTGTCATGGAAAATTCATTATGTACATTCTAAACGATGAACGTAATGTGGAAAACATGTGACCAGTGGCGCAATCGGTCAGTGTGTGATAGTTATATGACAGTGTAGAGGCCTGTGCAATACCCGGTATGAGTTCCAGCTTCACGTGGATGAGCTTTTACTGACATGGGGACAGTACGCGAAGAATCAGAGCCATGTTGAGCGAATTCGACACTTTATTGGAAAGTATCAGAGATAATGGGAACTGCAGATGCTGGAGATTCCAAGATAATAAAATGTGAGGCTGGATGAACACAGCAGGCCAAGCAGCATCTCAGGAGCACAAAAGCTGACGTTTCGGGCCTAGACCCTTCATCAGAGAGGGGGTTGGGGGGAGGGAACTGGAATAAATAGGGAGAGAGGGGGAGGCGGACCGAAGATGGAGAGTAAAGAAGATAGGTGGAGAGAGTGTAGGTGGGGAGGTAGGGAGGGGATAGGTCAGTCCAGGGAAGACGGACAGGTCAAGGAGGTGGGATGAGGTTAGTAGGTAGCTGGGGGTGCGGCTTGGGGTGGGAGGAAGGGATGGGTGAGAGGAAGAACCGGTTAGGGAGGCAGAGACAGGTTGGACTGGTTTTGGGATGCAGTGGGTGGGGGGGAAGAGCTGGGCTGGTTGTGTGGTGCAGTGGGGGGAGGGGATGAACTGGGCTGGTTGAGGGATGCAGTGGGGGAAGGGGAGATTTTGAAACTGGTGAAGTCCACATTGATACCATATGGCTGCAGGGTTCCCAGGCGGAATATGAGTTGCTGTTCCTGCAACCTTCGGGTGGCATCATTGTGGCAGTGCAGGAGGCCCATGATGGACATGTCATCAAGAGAATGGGAGGGGGAGTGGAAATGGTTTGCGACTGGGAGGTGCAGTTGTTTGTTGCGAACTGAGCGGAGGTGTTCTGCAAAGCGGTCCCCAAGCCTCCGCTTGGTTTCCCCAATGTAGAGAAAGCCGCACCGGGTACAGTGGATGCAGTATACCACATTGGCAGATGTGCAGGTGAACCTCTGCTTAATGTGGAATGTCATCTTGGGGCCTGGGATGGGGGTGAGGGAGGAGGTGTGGGGACAAGTGTAGCATTTCCTGCGGTTGCAGGGGAAGGTGCCGGGTGTGGTGGGGTTGGAGGGCAGTGTGGAGCGAACAAGGGAGTCACGGAGAGAGTGGTCTCTCCGGAAAGCAGACAGGGGTGGGGATGGAAAAATGTCTTGGGTGGTGGGGTCGGATTGTAAATGGCGGAAGTGTCGGAGGATAATGCGTTGTATCCGGAGGTTGGTAGGGTGGTGTGTGAGAACGAGGGGGATCCTCTTGGGGCGGTTGTGGCGGGGGCGGGGTGTGAGGGATGTGTCGCGGGAAATGCGGGAGACGCGGTCAAGGGCGTTCTCAATCACCGTGGGGGGGAAGTTGCGGTCCTTAAAGAACCTGGACATCTGGGATGTGCGGGAGTGGAATGTCTTATCGTGGGAGCAGATGCGGCGGAGGCGGAGGAATTGGGAATAGGGGATGGAATTTTTGCAGGAGGGTGGGTGGGAGGAGGTGTATTCTAGGTAGCTGTGGGAGTCGGTGGGCTTGAAATGGACATCAGTTACAAGCTGGTTGCCTGAGATGGAGACTGAGAGGTCCAGGAAGGTGAGGGATGTGCTGGAGATGGCCCAGGTGAACTGAAGGTTGGGGTGGAAGGTGTTGGTGAAGTGGATGAACTGTTCGAGCTCCTCTGGGGAGCAAGAGGCGGCGCCGATACAGTCATCAATGTACCGGAGGAAGAGGTGGGGTTTGGGGCCTGTGTAGGTGCGGAAGATGGACTGTTCCACGTAACCTACAAAGAGGCAGGCATAGCTGGGGAAAGTGTCGGTTTCTGTGGATTGAGAAACATTTTTTTTCGGTGGGAAGTATCTCAGTTATCAACAAATATCCAACACATATTCAATGCGTGTGGAAACATTTCTGGAGAGAAAACCAAATGTGATGTTTCAGCTCAATAACTTTTCTCATGTGGCTGACCCTGCATTGGTTACAGTCTCGGATAAAAAAAAATACACTGTTTCATATTACTCAGTTTGCTGCTAACTGGCAGCATCTATGACAATAATTTTACAAAAAGGAATTAGATTTATCTCATTGCACCGTTTGACTGGTGCATTCAACTTTTGTCAGAATTCATTGAATTCAAGTGCTGCTGAGAAGAACAGAGGCTTGAAAATACAAAAAGGCAGAGTCCAGTTGGTGGATTTCTTTAGCAGGCACTAGTAAGTATGAATGGATGAAAAATAAAAATAAATACGGTTATATCTGTAAGGTACAAGATAAAATCAGGAATTCCATCACCGAGCGACAGTTCACTTACTGATTTTGATAGTGTCATGTTACTTGCCAATTCATAAAAGAGCTTCGTTCCATTTCTAAAGCTTCACAGGAAATCATATGCCACACGTTTCAAAACCATGAGAATTTTTATAGTCGATACTATTCAACTGCATGGGTTCACAAAATTTATTGATATCTAAATTTCCTTTCTGTACTTTTTCAAATCATGCTCAGTTGTTTCACAATTTGTATTGCTTCACATCAAATAATAAGCCACACCTTCCAAAGCTATTAATATTTTATAAACAGTTTTAATCAGCCGTTAATGAAGTTTCTTCACATCTGAAATCATTCAAATTCAAATTGATTATTGACCCACACAACTCGACATCCCACCGCTTTCCCCACCCAGCCCTGGCTATAGATTCTTCCCCCTTGTTAAATACACACCTTGTACGCTTGCTCATATGCCCTTTAAAATGTACTGGAATCACCTACTGCCTTTGTTCTGAGATATTTTTTGTAGATTTTAATAGTTCTCTGACTGAATGAAACTCTGCTCCAATGTTTCCATTATTATTCACCGACACTTTTGAATTTCTGACCTCTCTGACTTTGATTCACTTGAAAGAGGGAACTTTCATCTTATTTAGAAACTCCAAACCTCGCATCATCTGGCAAATCTCCACTTGTTTCCATTTCCATTTGCTCTGTGTCAGTTACAGCATTTCTGATTTTCCCAACATCTGGTGAATATAATCTGCAACTTTTCCATCACCCCGATAAAAACTGTCTGTGCCAATTCTAATGACTTTATATCCCAGTAGACCACATCTGCCTCCTTTCCAACTGTTTGCATATTTGTGATGAACAGTGCAGATACGGATTACACACAGTGTTCCAAGTGAGGCTCAACTACGGATGTTACGGTTATACTGCGATCTCAACAACCTCACTGTGGGGCTACAGTCACTTCCAGGGCTGACTAGTTAAGCACAGTAAATATCTTCACCAAAGCTAATCGTGGACCTGAAATCTCAAAGTTTCAAGAAGAACTGCCCTACTTGTTGTGTATCGTCTCTCCATATTCGTGTTCCCTTAGTTCATCACTTTGTGTGTCCCTGAATTGAATTCGACCGAATGATTAATTTATTAATTATGACATTTCTCTCATCTCTCATTATTCCAAACTCTCTGGAGCACAAACTGATATTACTTGTATGTGCCTAGAATACAGTCCTCTCATCCCTGTGATGAATTGACTCGACATTCCTGATGTGACCTCGAAGGCAAGTCATTCCTTCTCTGGCTGAGGGAGATCAGAACTGGGACAACGGGCATTTATGTGTTCATTACACCCAAGACAATTGCAGCAAGACTTTCACATTCAGCTTTTACAATCTGATTCTAGCAAAGGTGAACCTAAAAGCTGCATTTCTCTGTGTTGTTTGTCTGTGTGTGGTTGCCTGTACTTTACCGTATACAATGACAATCAAATTTTTCTGAACACACAGTTCCAAAAATTTCAGACAATCCGACGTGTGTGTTTCAAACTGATAGAATGCAGTAGTTTAGCAGCACCTGGGCACTGCAAGGATGTGGTGGCTTGTGGAAAGACACTGGTCTCACAAATGGGAAATGATTATTTCAATCCCCGATTCCACTCATCATTAATTGTCAATCGCTGAGCTAAAGTGTGTGTGCTCACCAACTGTTGGACTCTGTACCCATGTCATTCCACTGCTGCCCCATTTAAAGCACCTTTCTCTTTTAAGTCACGGTACAGCAATAATCTTTGGTGATTCTAATGTTGATATAAATTGGCCATGCCAGATTAACGAATGTAGTTTGAATGGTGAGTTGATGAGGTGTCATTGGGGCCATTTATTAGAATAATATTTTCCAGAAGCAACCAGAGAGCAGGATATCTGGTAATATGCAATGGCACAGGATTCAATATTTACCTCATAGTGAAGACGCTCCTGGGTAGCAGTGATCACATTGTCACTGAATTTTATATTTACTTTGAGAAAGGGAAGGTTTGAGCTATGATGAGCGCTTGAAAGCAAATTGAGGGAAATGATAACAGTACAAAGTTAGGGCTGGCTGAAATGAAGTGGAAAATTAAGTTAAGAGCGGGGCCGGTAGACTTGTAATGGTAGATATTTGAGGAGGTAATTCAGACTCGAAAAAGCTGCATTCCAGTCAGGAAGAGTTGAAGAGAATGAAGCACCAACCACATCTAGGGAAGGAATGTAAAGATAAGATGAAGTTGAAATAAGAGTTCCACAAAATATATTGCTATTCAGACATATACACACAGGTCACATTGTTTAGGTGAGCACGTTTTCTATACCACCTTTTCATCAGTACTATCAGTTCTGAAGGAGAGTCGCTGGACTTGAAACATTAACTCTGCTTTCAAGATGGCACTGACATCGTGCAACTTCTTATGACATCCCCAGAGCAGATCTAACCCTAACATTTGTTCTTACCATCCTACACTTTTAAATTTCAATTTAAGCCTCAAAGAATCACTAATCATCTAGTTTCAGGTTTAAGGATATTGTAGTTGTACAGATCCAAGTACTGACGGCACTTGACTCACCAACCCAGGGCAGCAAATCATGCTGATCTTGCTAACATTGGGGTTGCTTAGTGCACGCCCTGTGCAATGTACCCAGGATGCCTCTGCCTGAGCCTTTTTCCAACCTCCAATCACTACATCCTTTTGTGCAATGATCTGCTTATCCTGCTTGTAAACAAAGCTTTACACTGTTCTCTGGTACACTTGGCAACCAGTCAATTATGTTTACAGATGATGCCAGTCATGCTGCATTTCTCCGGAAATTGCTGCTTTTGTTCGGAGAACTTTGTTCGGTCTGAACACTGGGCTGCAAGAAAGATGCAATTGTCCTAGAGGCCGTACAGATCAAATTGACTAGGTTATTGCCTGGGCTGGACCATTTCCTCTGTGAAGGTAGACAGTCTAGGATGAAGTTGTCTTTTTTCTGAGAGCAGAGCAAGTTTGAGGGAAACTTATTGTCGTGCACAAAATTATAAAGGGATAGACATAGGACATTGTAATAAACTTCATCTAATTGAAAAGGATGAATAACCATTGATATCAATTAAAAGTAAGGGATGGAGGACTTAGAGAAAATTAAAGGAAGATGTCTTTCTCCTCCAGAGAGTTCTAGGTTTCTGGAATTCACTGCCTGGGCGTACGGGTAAACTAAGAATCATCAGATTATTTTAGGAATGTTTCAATGATTACTTGAAGTGCCAGATCACACAAAGATAGGAACCACGGACTGGAAAGCAGGGACAAACTCATACAAAAAGCTGGAAAGCTCAGCAGGTCTAGCAGCATCTGTGAAGAAATATCAGAGTTTGGGTCTGGTGACCCTTCCTTCCGAGGGATAAAACAGATACTTGATGAAAGACACAAAGAGAATGTGCCAAAGATAACTTTCTGTACTGTTAGACTTCAGCAGTTATGGGGCAATGGGGAACATGTTGGCCTTCTAAGGGTGTATTAACGTGTTATTCAAACATTGTGCGTTTGCGTCCCACCAGAGTCAAGTTTTAGTTCACATTAGATAGGAGTCAATGATGGAACGTAGAAGCCGAATCATCATAAACTAGTCCTACCAAGATATTTCTTTCCTTACTTTTCGATTTCACGCAGACTGATTTATCATTCTCACCCCTCATGCCAATATCATTTCCTAATACAGCCTTGATATCATCATTAAGCAATAGAGCAACTCCACCTCCTGCTCCTTGTTGTCTATCATGTCGGAATACTGAGTACGCAAGGGCATTTAACTTCACAACCTCCATCTTCCTCCGACCATTTTTTTCAGTAATACTCACCAGGTCAGACATATTCATCTCTCTTTGTGCTGTTAGCTCATCAAATTATCCCAAATGGTGTGTGTATTTAGGCCCAAGATTTTTAAATAAGTTGTATTGATTTGTTTTTCTCTTTTAATACTTTCTTCTGTACTGTGCTTTTGACAGTCTCCATCGTTATTTATTAATTCCAGATAACGTTGAGCCTTATTAATTCCAGATAATGTTGAGCCTCATCTCCATAGTTTATTCCAACTCCTACGTGTTTCCATAATGCCAATTGCTCAGCCTTATTATCCAAGAAAAGGTCAAAATTTGCTCCTTCTCTAGTAGGAATATTGACATAGTCATACAGCATGGAAACTGTCCAATGATCCCATGCCAAACATAATCCCAAACAAAATTATTCCCATCTGCCTGCTCCTGGCCTATATCTCTTCAAACCTTTCCAATTCATGTACTTAACGGAATGTCTTTTACATTTTGTAATTGTGCCCATATCTCCCACTTCCTCAGGATGTTCATACTACACGCAAACCACCATATTTGTGAGAAAAATCCCCTCATTTACTTTTAAAATGTGTCTCCCCTCATCTTAAAAAAAATGTCTCCTCGTCTTGAAATCCCGCATTCTAGGGAAATGATAATAGTATTAACCCTATCTATACCGTCATTTTTTATAAACTTTGATCAGATCGCCTCTCAAGCTCCTACACTCCAGTTAAAGAAGGTCTAGCCTACCCAGCCTTTCTTTGTAACTCAAGCCTTCCTTATCTGGCAACATCCTCAACATAACATCGCAACTCCTACATCCGAAGAACTGAGCAATGAAAACAAGTGTGCCAAATTCCGTTTTTATCCACCCTGTCCTAATGTGACACAAACCACAAAGAATTATGTACCTGAATCCCTGTGTCCCTCTGTTCTACAATACTACCCAAGGCCTTCCCATTAATTATATCAGCTCTATCTTTGTTGTTGAACTCATACCTGGCATTTATCCATATTGAACTGCATCTGCTGTTTGTCAGCTCATTGACTGATTTAATCAAGATCCCTTTGGAATCACAGAAAAACTTCTTCAGTGTCTGCTATGCCACCAATTTTGGTATCGTCTACAAAATTACGAACCATGCCTTTTATATTCTCATCTAAATCATTCATATGAATGACAGGCAAAAGAGGGCCCAGAACAGATGCTGACCACCCCTGGTGACAAGCCTCCAGTCCACATAAAATTAAACATGTTGACAATTTCTTCGCTCTCCAAACATTTAACACTATGTACATACTAGTCAATGTTTGAAAAATTAAAATCACCTACTTTTACAACCTTATTATTCTTACATATATCTGATATCTCTCTACATATTTGTTCCTCTATTTCATTCTTACTACTGGGGTGTGAGCGGGGGGGTGGTGTGGCAACAATACAATCCCATCAAGGTGATCATTGCTTCCTTCTTATTTCTAACTTCATCCCATATTTTAACTGGATGATTTTTTTAGAAATATTTTCTTGAGTTAAAGCTCAAGAAACTCATGTTTTCCTTAATGTAAAACGCCACTCTTCCACCTCTTGTGCTTCCCTTTCTATCCTTCCTCCATCCCCCTCATGCTTCTAAACTCCATCAAATGTTGACCGAGTTCTCGCTGCTACCTTTATGACAAACCTTTCATCCCGGGACCATTCTTGTAAACCTACAATGGACCCCCTCCAATGCCAACACGTCCTTCCTCGATACAGGACCCAAAACTGGCCACAATGTTCCAAATGCGGTCTTTGCAGAGCTGTTACAGCCTCAGCAGTATATCCCAGCTCTTGTACTCTAGGCGCCTTGAAATAAGTGTTGAAATGGTGTTTGACTTCCGAGCTGTCAACTCAACAATAATGTTAACCTTAAGGGAGTTCCTGAACTCAGACTCACAATTTTGCATTGCCGCCTGAAATATCCCTGAAAACTCTGTCATTGCTGCTTCCCTGTCTTCATTGGCTCCTTCTTCCTTCAACTCTGGCCAAATCCTCTCTCATGTCTTTTTAGTTAGTCTTACTCAGTTGTACTACCGTTACATCCCATTCCATCTCCTCCGCATCAAACTGCAGGGTGAACTCTATCACATTATGGTCACTGCCTTCTCGGGGGTTACTGCAGCTTGAGCTCCCCAATCAAGTCTGCCGCATTACACATTTCTAAATCCAAAACTGCCTTCTCCTGATTGGGCTCGATTTCAAGCTGCTCCATTAAAATCTCATACAGATTTCACAAATCCCTTTTCTTTAGGCCCACTGCCGACCTGATTTTCTCAGTCAACCTGCATATTGAAGTCCCCCATAATTACTGCAATTGTGCCATTTTTACATGCCTTTTCTCTCTCCTTATACTTTCTTCCCCACAGCCTGAAGACTCCCGGAAGGCCTGTGCATAAGATCTATCATGCTGTCTTTTACTTTGTGGTTCCTTAGCTCTATCCACATGGATTCTATGCCATGTGACGCCATCTCCTTTCTTGTTCTCAATTTAATTTCATTTCTTCGTAAAAAAGGCAGTATCACACATTGGTCCATCTTTTTATAGGATGTGTATTCTTGGATATTTCGTTCCCAACCTCGATGCCCTGGCAGCCACGTCTCTGTGAAACCCACAACATTGTGCCTGTCAATTTCAATCTGTGCTACAAGCTCACTTACCTTACTTCATACACTGTGTGCATTTGAGTACCACACGCTTGGCTCTACATTGCCTGACCTTCTTCTCACAGTTGTCCCTTTATCTGCTCTGCTGGAAATTAGCTTCCTGAATCTTTCCATTCGTTCTGTCCTACTACATGTTGTAGAAACTTAAGTCTGAGTTGAGCCCATCCACTTTCACATTTTCCACAATTTTCCATGCGTGAGCCTCTGCCACCATGATTTTAATTTAATGTCCTATCCACAGGCCCTAGTTATGTCATTTCCAAGGGCTTCGGTCCTTGCCTGAGTCAAGTGGGCCCTGTCCATCAGGACAGCTCTGTCATTCCCCAGTACTGACATCAACATTCAATTAATTGGAACCCATGTCTCCCCTACCAATCTCAGTCAGGTATTTAACCCTTTACTCTTGCTGACACTGCTCCTGTCTGCTTATGGATCAGGCATTAATCCAGAGATTAGTATCTTTTTGGTTGTATTCTTTAATTTCCCTCCAACTTGCTCATCTTGCTTCAGAAGAATCTTGCTCCTCTTTTCTATCTATGTCAACAACACAATCATTCCTATCCCCACTCTGGAGAAGGAGGAGATATCTTGAACACAGGTACCATGTGGCAACATAGTCTTTGGGACTCTGGATAGTGTGAGATACAATCACAAACCAATCTTCGGCCACATACAACAGCAAGGTTGTTGTCAAAATCAAGTCATCCAGATATACAGCACGGACACAGGCACTTCAGTCCAACTTGTCCATGCCGTCCAGAAATCCAAAATAAACCTAGTCCCATATGCCAGCATTTGTCATTTATTCCTGTACCCTTCAGCTACCCATCCAAGTAGCTTTTATATATTGTGATTGTACCAGCTTCCATCACTTCCTCTGGCAACTCATTCAATACATTCCATAATCCTTCCGTGTGAATAGGGTACTCCTTAGGTCCCTTTTCAATCTTTCCCCTCTCATCTTAAACTTATGCTTGTTAGTTTTGGACTACCGCAACCAGGGGAAAAGACCTCACCTTTTTACCCAACCCATGCCCTCATGATTTTATAAACGTCTAAAGGGTCGGCCCTCAGCTTCCAGGTAAAATAGCCTCAGTCTGTTCAGACTCACCTTGTAGCTCAAAGCCTCCAATCCTGGAAACAGCCTTGTAAATCTTTTCTGGCCACTTTCAAGTTTCACAACATCTTTTCGAGAGGAGAAAGATTCTTGTCTTCAATATTTGTTTATATGTTGCATGATGTTACTACTCTAATCACACTGTGCTCTCATTGTTCTGGCACCACCTATTACTACCTAATTCAGTACCATCTAGTATCGCCTACTCTGTTATGTTATGTCATCATTAATGATTATGTGATCACGTGATTTAATTATCCTCCTCGTTATATTGCGCTACAATTATTTTCACAGTCGAGTTGGAAACTATATGGTTAACAATTGACATCACACAGCAACTTGTCTCAATCAATGCCACCGGCTGGCCTCAATCTGACCTGGTGTTTTCCCTAGGTTATCAGAACACTTATCTGTGTCTGCTCTTTAATCTACTCTAATCTGACATCTAGCTACGACTACCCTTTGCTCTGTACCAGTTTAGCACCTAGTGAGCTAAAATCTACTCTAATCTGGTGTTTAGCTACTGTTCTTTGGTTACATGCCAATTTACTGGTGTGTCATTTGACATCTCATATATTCATGCTGGTATGAGAGCAATTGCTGACCTGTTGACCTATTTGATATCCTCATGTGGTGTGTTACTTTATTTTCCATACTTCCCGACACACCCTCCTTCGTCTAACTATTTTATCTGCTTATGAGTCAATGGTATCGCTGGGGAGGGCCAGATTTATTGCGCATCGGTAACTGCCCTGGAGAGGATAGGGCCAGCGATAGTCCATATACTGCAAGAAGATCCACAGTGCCATTAAGGGAGACTTTCAGGAATTTGACTAAGTGGAAATGATATATTCCCAGGTCAAAGTCAGAAGTCACACAACACCAGGTTCAAGTTCAACAGGTTGATTTGAAATCATAAGCTTTTGGGGTGTTCCTTCTTCATCAGGTGAAACACTACTTTATTACACATCATAAGAAAGTGACAAAGTTGGGTGCAGCGTTCAGAAAGCTTGTGATTTCAAATAAACCTGTTGATCTAGAACCTGGTGTCACCTGAATTCTGACTTTGTCCACCCCAATCCAACACCAGCATCTCCATGTCATATTTCCAGGTCAGCACAGTATGTGGCCTAGAGGGGATATAGCAGGTAGTAGCGTTCCCATGTGACTGCTGCCCTTGTCCTTCTGGATGGTAAAGACTGCAGATTCAGAAGGCGCTGTTGGAGGAGCCTTGCTGAGTCACTGCAGTGCATCCTGTAGATGGTACAGTCTGTTGCCACTGTGCATCAGTGGTGAAGGGAATACAGGGATGTAGTTTGGGACATTGTCACATGAAACTGTCCACAAAGTGAAATATTTGTTTTTGACAGTTACCTCTGGATCAGACAAGTGAAAGGAAGGAAGTCAGTTTGGGAAATGATATCAAAGTGGGAACAAAAGACATGCCCTGGAGACATCATAAGAAAGTGATTAAGTCTCAGATGACACTCCTTCAAAAAAAAAAATTCTTCCCACTGCCAGCACGAACCCCTCTTTACCCTTTCCTGACCAATACATCCATGTTACATCTCGTTATTGAAAATGAAAATTAATATTTTGTCAACACACGCCATGTTATCATTGTTGGTGAAACATAATTTCTAACCCAGACCCTTCTTTCACTTCACTCTGGCGCATTCTCTGTGGTTACAGCAGAGGCAGGGGCAGGCTGCTCATACCCCTGCTCGCACTGCTCTGGGTCTCAGTGTTGTACGGCTACGAAATACTGTTTTATCTTTGCCAATGTAGAGGAAACCGAAACCTGAGCCTGATGGTTCACTTCCAGTCAGAAACAGATCATTGATTTACACTAATCTCTGATTTGAAGCACATGTCCTGCATTCACCGTTGTACTTCCGCTGACTCTAAACCTAGATGGAAACGAGATTCTGTTCCGTGTCGACAAGCTGTGAGCCATGGAAGACAGTAGCTGGGACACATTTCTTAACACACAGCAGGATTGACCCACACCGTGGATTGCCTATCAGTGAAGAGGGACGTGATAAATTGCCATCTGATCCCCTCAGTGTGACCTTGGGATTTGTCCCAGCCGAAGCTCTGTCGCTGCCGCACGATTTTCCCCACCAAACCGCAACCCACACCTCTCCACCACCACCTCCCCCTGAGATTGCCCTTTTTGAGCTCCAGGTGCTGTTCAACCCTCAGGAAAAATGCAACAATCTGCAGTGATGTGTTTGAAGCAAAGCTGATTTATTTTACATTTCTCTCGGATACTAAACTCTAGTTCAATTTTCGAGGTTGAAACCATCAGAACCAAACTGCAAATGTCAGAACAAAAGTAACAGAAAATTACAGAGCAGATCAGGGCCTTTTTTTATTCATTTGTGTGATGTGCATATTGTTGGCTGGCCAGCAGTATGCACCCTTGGCCCATCATGTGTGTGTTGGCTGGAATAGAACGAGCCAGGCTTTACAGCTTTCTGGCCTCATCATTGAGATCAACAATGTCAGACTGTGAACTCTGCCCCAATTTGTTTACATTTCTTGTTTCAATTTGTGTCTGGGTCCACTGCACACCTGGCTCCAGGCGCATCTTTTGTTTATTTGTTTCTTTTCCAGCCCTAACTCCATTCCCTGCAGCCTTGAAGGATGAATAGCATTTCTGCAATTTAATCTCTCCTGCCTTCCCCCCGTGACATCTGCCTTTTGCCCTTGTCTCACCCCCACCTTGCTCAGAATCTGTTACATTTCTGGTCCCAGGCCTCTGTCAGCTCACCGCGCCCCTGGATCAGAGTTTTAAATTCTCTTCCTCCAGAGAGAATCTGAAATCGTTGTGGCTGCAGCTTTCCCCAGATTTTACTTTTAGAAACAAAAACCATGAAATTGTTTCAGAGTTGAGGTTTTTTTGAGCCTTGAACCACAATTTAGAATGAAGCTGTGATCCTCCCACAGTCCAAAAATGCAAGTTAGGTGGATTGGCCACACTCAACTGTCCCTGAATGTACAGGTTCGGTGGTTGGGTGAGCTGTGGTAAATGTGGGGTTTATGGGAGCAGGGTGGGATAGAGAGCTATTGCAGACTGGATGCACTGAATGACCTCTTTCTGCACTGTCAGGATCCTGTGATCTTAACCATTTGTGATCATGGTCACATTTTCCTCATGACAACCCACACATCACCATGTTCATTCAGCTCAAACTTTCATGCTGTCTTTGTGTTTTGAGAAGCTCTGTTGTTGGAATGGGAGCTTCCTTTGATGTAGCCTCTCCTCATACTTCTGCCCACTTCCAGTTCACTGCATTAATTCCAGCCACCTCTCATTTACCCAAATGGGGTTGTTGAAGAGCTCAAAAGGCAGGTGGACTGAAATTGAGAAATGAAACATTCAGAATGAAAGAGGAAGAGGAAATAATAGATCCCAGGGGAGTGAGGAAGGGTCACAGATGCTTCCAGACCTGCTGAGCTATTCCAGCAACTTTGTTTTTGCTCCAGGGGAATGAGACTGCAGGATCCTCATGTTGTGACTGTTCACACGGTTTTTTTAAAATCAATTTGTGGGATGTGGGCGTCCCTGGCTGGGCCAGCATTTCTTGCCCGTCTGTAGTTGCCCTTGGGAAGGTGGTGGTGAGCTGCCTTCCTGAACAGCTACAGTCCTTCTGCTGTGTGATGACCTACAATGTTATTTGGGAGGGAATTCCAGGGTTTTCACCCAGCGACAATGAAGGAATTGTGATATATTTCCAAGTCAGGATGGTGAGTGACTTGGAGGGGAACGTGGATGTGGTGATCTTCCCATATATCTGCTGCCCTTGTTCTTCCAGATAGAGTGGTCATGGGTTTGGAATGTGCTGCCTGAGGATCTTTGGTGAATTTCTGCAGGAGAGACAACATTCTCTGTCGAGAGTCAAACCCGGCAGGTGAAGATGGAGCACTGAATAGTAACAGACTTAGATCAAACACAGGAGATTTGTTCAGCCAGTAATAGCATATAGTGTAACAGTCACGGATGTGAAGTGAGTAGTGAGGGAAAATAATGCCACAAGCTTTATTGGAACAGGAGTAGACCATTCGGCCCCTCAAGCCTATTCTGTCATTCAATTAGATCATTGCCTGATCTGTGGCCTAACTTTCAATTTCAAAAACCGACCAAACTTATCAATGAGGATTCTCTGAAACAGACAAGGTGAATATTGAAAAACAAAGGAAAAACTGCAAATGCAGGGAAATCTGGAAAAAAAAAACAGAAATTGCCAGAAAAATTCAGCAGGCTTGGTAGCATCTATGAAAAAAAATCAGAGTTACCCTTTCAGGTCCAGTGACCTTTTGAGTGACCAGATGCAGTTGACCATTCCCCCTTTCATTTAACACTCTCTGAAACAGGTGATGGCGTGAGGACCATGAGATTGTCAATAACAACTGAGAAAACAGCAGGGCATGCTGAATCAGAATAAAACCCATTTTGGTCTTTCACTTTTAAATCAACTGTAACAATGTATTCACTTTTGTTTCAGAAACAGGACAAGAGACCAGAAAATCAACTCAGTGCCATTGGGTCTGGGAGCCATTGTTATTCTGACCTCCATGTGACTCCATGCTATAACCATTAGTTTGATTCTGAACCATCCTCTGGGCATTTAGAATGGATGATAAAAGCTTGCTGAGCTTCTGATGCCATGATACCATGAACAAGCAAAGAAAAATCCAATTACTGCAGTTACTTGTGAACCCACTGATGTTTTATCACACGAAATAACTGAGTGAATTTTCTCCCATACACAGAGTAGGTGAATGACCTCTCCCCAGTGTGCATTTGCTTGTGTAAAGTGAGGATTGATGATGCCCTGAACCCAGTCCCACAGTGAGAGCACATGAACGGCCTCCATTCAGTGTGAACACGTTGATGGTACATCAGTCCCCTTGAGCTTTAATAGTACTTCCCACAGTCTGTACATTTAAAAGGGTCTCTCTTCAGAGTGAACCTGTTGGTGTTTCAACAGGCTGGATGACCGGGAGAAATCCTTCCCACACCTGGAGCAGGTGAATGGTCTCTCCCCAGTGCGGACCCATTGGTGTGTCAGCAGGTGGGCTGGCTGAATGAATTCCTGGCCACTCCCACAGCAGGGAAACAGCCCCTTTCCAGTGTGAAACCGCTGTGAATGCCTTCTCACACATCAAGCAAGTCAACAGTTTCTTCCGGATATGATTGCACTGATGTGTTTGCAGCTTGGATGGGGAATTGTATCTCCTCCCACAGTCCCCACAGATCCACACTTCCTTGTCAGTGTGGCATTCCTTTAGCTTCAAAAAGTCAGTTGATCTCCTGAAGCCTCCTTCACAGACTCTACTTGTACACAGTTTCTCGTCACCGTGAATGGTGCTTCCATCTTCCATAATCAAAACCTGATGATATTCAACTTACATTAAATTGAAGCAATTCTGTCAGATCCTGCCTCTCGAGTGCACATCCCCAAATTCAAAACAATGTGGAATTGGCCAGAAACAAAAAAAAAGAAGCTTAACGTAGCACAAAAAGAAAGGCAGCTTGTGAAAGCAAGCTGAACGATCTGGTAATTTCTGGGGCTGGCACAGGGGTATAGTGACCTTAAAAGCTGCCATCTTCCCATTAAATCACCAATTAATTCACTTGTGTTCATCAGGGATGGAAACCTGTCATTGATCAGGACCTACGGAAGACTCTTACCCCATTGGGAAGAAAGAGAGCACTGGGCAGGGGTTGCGTACAGTCCATGTTTTCAATGGGAGAGGCTGTAGCCTCTGTATAGTTAACTGAAAGGGTTCCTGCCTTGATCTTTTGTTCAGGGCAATTAAATAAGAGCCTGCTTTAAGAGATTGTGCAAATCAGCTGTTCACAAGCTTCCCTAGTGCAATTGGTCAGCACTTGTAGCTCGTAAATGTGGGGTTGGTGGTTTGTGGTGGAGAGGTGCTTCTCATTTCTCTGTTTAAAACACCAGGAGACGTAAAGAATTACAAAATGTTCAAATTGCAGATTAAACTGGAATAGCGAAAAGGAGCACCTTTCTCCCCCCCATTATTTCTTCAATCTGTAGTGTGTAGAGTGCTATTTGTTGGATCCAAATCACAGCACATTTGTTCTTCATCAGCTAATGAAGCTCATTGCTGATTTGTCTGATCAAATACATAGACC
Source organism: Stegostoma tigrinum (assembly GCF_030684315.1). Taxonomy (NCBI): domain Eukaryota; kingdom Metazoa; phylum Chordata; class Chondrichthyes; order Orectolobiformes; family Stegostomatidae; genus Stegostoma; species Stegostoma tigrinum. The sequence continues at coordinate 706,617 of NW_026728419.1, forward strand.
TTTTCTACCATTTTATCCAACTCCCTCACTATTTTAAACATTTCGATCAATGGCACCATCGGCCAATTGATGCAGAAACAGAAGTAAGCCAGTCGGCTCATCAAGTCTGCTCCACTATTCAATGTTGTCATGGCTGCTCTGATAATCTTCAACTCCAATCTCCTGCCCCACGTGAATAACCCTTGATCTCCTTACTGATTAAACATCTGTCTAGCTCAGCTTGAAAATACTCAACAATTCAGAGAGAGAATTCCAGACAACTACTGGGTCCTGAGCAACACAATTCCTCCTTGTTTCAGAATTAAATGGGCAGCGCCTTGTTCGGAGATTGTGTTCTTTGGCCCTCGACTCTCATATTAAGGCAAACCACATGTCCATATTTACTCTTTCAAGTTCCCAAAGAACATTGAATGTTTATAAATGTTATTGTGTGGTTATAAATCTCGCCACACCAGACTCCTCTGTTCCAAGGAGAACAATCCCAGCCTAAACAAGCATTCCATTCCATTTTATTCAGTCTTGGGAAAATGCCAGGATATCTCCTGCAGTGTCCATGAATATTTTAAAGGGAGATTTACAATGATTCTGTGAAACAAGTGGTTTAGCATTTATCAGGCATATGCAGGGTTCGGGATTTAGGGTCAGAATCAGATTTACTCGAAAATATGGAACAGCGGGGCATTGAATTTCTTTGATTGCAGGCCTGGGAACTTGCTTTCTACGGTCGTCTGCAGCAGTAGTCACTTCCTTGTCTGAGGAATCCGCTGCTATAACCGTTGTAAAACTCAAATGCTCATTGAAAAATATACCCAAAATTGCACTCCAGCAAACAAAAATTTCAACATGAAAATGAATCACATTCACCAAGTGAATTTAAGACAGAACGTATTCATTTTAAGCTGTAAGAAATCAGAGTATGATGTGGACACTCAGCACTTACAGCCCACTTTCAGATCTTGGACGGCCTCCGACTTCAAAACCATTTTCTCTGCATTATTCGCTGAGATCTTGACTTCTTAAAAACCTGTGAAAATCTATCAATGGCCACCTTTTACAAACTCAGTGCTGAGCATTCACGACTTCCGGGACTCGGAATTCCAAAGATTCTCCCAATTGTGGCCAATCTCAGTCCACTGTTTGGCAAGTCTTCCTGTTGTGTGCCTGGTGCTGTTCCTGTCACACCCCATAGCACTGCACTTATTTCCTGTTCCCTGAGGCCTCATTGTGCAGCGCTGTGACCATTTCATGGTACTGACTGTATGATGTGGCTGCAGCTGCTCTTGTTTGAATCCGGCCATTACATTTACTGTGGTACTCAATTTCCCCGTAACATGTGCTAAAGGAAGACAATGAGGGAACAACTTAAATTCCAGAAAGCATGTTCATGGAGGTGTGTTCAATGCTGATGTTGTGACAGAAAACATCACCCAGGGCAGCTTTTATTCACAGAGACCAGGGACCCTTAAAGGATCAGGATCAGGAAAATGACAAGACAGCAATGTTCAGCGCAACAGGTGTCGTTCCAAAAGACCAGTTTCTGCATTGTGCAGGTCATTTGTTAGGTTTGCCTCATTTAGCAATTTGAAATTGTCCGCTCCATAAACACAAGCCATTTATATCTGTTGAGTATTGAGCTGGTCCCAGTACTGACTTCTGGAAAAGGCAGAGTGTACTCTCCTCGAGTCTGAAATGCAATTCCTCACAGACAATGTCACATCCCCGCTGTCACCAGGCATTTCATTCAATCAGCTTCAATGCTTCGCTGAATTCAATTCAATAGATCATAGAATCATAGAATCCCTACAGTGTGAAAACAGGCCCTTGGGCACATCCAGTCCACACCAACCCTCAGAGATGTCCCCCAGACCCATTCTCCATCACCCACTTAATCTTGTCATTGAGTAAGCTCTTCATTTGTGTTCGGCTCATGGGAGTGGTGTGTTGCAACAGCAGTGACCCGCAGGTTATACCCTACTCTGGGAATCATACCCCGCTGCATATCATTTCACAAACATGAGGGGGAAATACTTGCTGCTCTGCACAATTTAATGAGAGAAACATGAGGTCATGACAAGATCACATGTCGCCCTCTTTAAGCATGTGGCGAGATGGCTGAGAGGCGAAGGTGATAGAATGCTAACCCATTGTGCTCTACACGTGTGGGTTCAAATCCCACTCTTGCCGCTTTTCACACTTATTTCACAGCTGCCGATCTTCCTTCTGTATCATGAGTTTCAAATGAAGTGAAGCTTGAATCCAATTGTGTCAGTTTATCTCGCTGGAGATTCTTGATGAGTCAATGTTATTGTAAAGGCAAAATAAAGAGTTGGAACTTGCTTTCTGACATCTATTCAAGTGTAGGTTGAATTCGGACAATTAGAAGGAACTTGATTTTCCTTCCCATTATTCCTCCCAAGTTGTGCTCCAATGAACTTACATCGAATGAAAGAGAAACGGGTAAAAAAAAAAGACAAAATATCGGAAGCACAGTTTTATACAGTGGGATAGTTGATGTGCATTTTAAACTAACACAAAGTTCTGACTGATATTTCAAACAGTCTTTACTAAACCAACAGTGAGACAGTTTCTTGATGAAAGATACGAACACAACAAGCCAAGGGTAACTTGAGGATGGCTCTTGTCGCAATGGGCAGTGCAATCGACGACCAAACATTTGCAATTTGAAGGTCGTGTGGGTTCAAAAACCTCCCAGAGTTGACTTCCATTTCAGGTTCCAAATGAATCAATGTTGTTCTGTGGAAACTGCTTCATCAGCAATTCCTGACATCCGGAATTCCAGTCCCTGCTGCTGATCAGCGGGCGTTCGTCACCAGCACACACAAGTTTTCAGAGAACAGTTTGACCAGAGACGACTGCTCATCTGACAAACCTGCATAGTTGACAGGGAAATGCAACAAAACATTCCCGTTATACAACTGGTTTGTCACATTGAATATATTTAGGGATCTGCAAATTTAGATTCTCAAAGTGGGGTGTAAGGATGGGATCCGAAAAACCATTGAAGTTTTAGATCACCCAAGATTAATATTAAGGAACAGCGAGTTAGTGGAGCAGGGTTGAATGGCCTCTTCCTGCTCCCATGTTCCCATCTGTCAGTGTTGTTTCAGGCAGAGAATTGTCAACAGTAACGTGGAACATGAAACAGTGTAACATACGGCTGTGCCGAACGCTATTCTGAACTAAAATGATCCCACCTGCCTGCCAATGGTTGCGTATTTCTCTATTACCTTCCCATTCACGAGTCTGTCTAAATGTCATGATGGTGAGAATGAATTTACAACAGAGTATCAAGTTTCTCATATTTACCCCACCGCTCTCACAACTGGAATGGACAGCTCCTGTTGTAGCTTTAGGTCAGACAATGGAGGATGCTCACAGGCGCTCTATCCGACAGCATGCTCCTTCATATAGGTTTCCTACTGGGCACATGGAGCAAGTTGCCATGTAAATGTTGGGGATTCAGGGGTAGATTTCTCACATTTCGGGCCGGAGTTCTAGCTGTAGTGTTAAACATGATATTCTAAATCCAGTTGTGGCCTCTTCTTAATTTACAATTTTAAATGCGAAATGCAATTTACCTCTGTGTTATATCCTTATACATTCATGCTTCATAAAAGCCTTGGAACGTGTCCTTGAATGAAGTAATGGTGAAAGCTGATGACGGCCGGTGTGGTGTGTGTCCTGTCGGTTGTGTGAATTTTGCAAACAAAGTTGGTGAATTCTTTCTGAATCAAATTCTATGAAGAATTCTGTGGCATGAAAGGGCATGCGAAGGCAGCGTGGTGGCTCAGTGGTGAGCACTGCAGCCTCACAGCACGAGCGACCCAGGTTCGATTCTAGCCTCAGGGCGACTGTCGGTGTAGCATTTTTACATTCTCCCCTGTGTCTGCGTGGGTTTCCTTCAGGTGGTCCAGTTTCCTCCCACAGTCCAAAGATGTGCAGGCGAGGTGGATTGGCCATGCTAAATTGCCTGTGGTGTTCACAGGTGTGTGGGTGGTAGGGGAAATGTGTCTGAGTGGGATGCTTCAAGGGGCAGTGTGGACTTATTGGGCCAAAGGGCCTGTTTCCACACTGTAGGGAATCTAATCTCAAGGCCCCTTACCATGGGATGTAGTGTTATCTGTAAGGAATTGCTTTACTGACTCAAGGAGAGTGGACTGTGCCGTTCCCAGGAGTCAGTATTCACAACAATCTCTCCTCAGGATAGATATTAATGAGCCACACTGGTGTACAAGGTGCACAGTTTCAAAATTCTCATGATGCAATACTCACAAATGGACTAAATAACGCAGAAAGCCGCATGAAGTGCTTTTTACCCACAAAATTTATCTTGCTGGGCATTGCTCTATGTTCCTTTCCTGAGCCTTGTGACCTGGAGCCATGGCAACACTTGAGCAAGTGTAAAAAGAGTGCGGTGCCAGAGGGCATGCCAGGAGCAGCACTAGGTACATGGTGAAGTTAATTTCCCACAATAGGAACATACTCCAAACAGCAGACTGAGGTGAGAGAATTCAGCGTGAGGTGAAGCGTTGAAAATCAGTGCCCCAGAGACTGTGGAGGTCAGTTATTGAGTCTGTTCAAGAATGCAATTGACAGATTTCTACATAGTAAAAACATCAAGGGCTCAGGGGAGACCAAAGAAAAATCTTGAAAATGCACATTTCAATGCAGTTTAGCACTGTGTAATTAAGCAAGTTCCTCAAACATCTTCAGAACCACAAGTGAAGGTTTCATATCCCAGTTCTCAGGCAATTTGCCAACCGTTAAGTTATAATCCAAAATATGGAGGTACTTTGCTGTGCTCTGTTCCAGTGGCACAATCGGTCAGCATGTAGTACTTATTTGGCAGTATAGGGGTGTCTGCCAATGCTGAGGCTTTGAGTTCAAGCCTCACTTGGAGCAACTTCAGTTTGAAGAAAGTCAATTCTGAGCAAAGTTTGCAAAAAAACACCAGTTTCCGTGAATTGGGAAATAACTCAACAATTGACAAACAGCCTGCAAATATTCACAATGTGAAGGAATATCTGCAGAGAGAGAAAGGAAGGTAATTTGTTTTTCAGCTCAAAGACATTTCTCACATGGGTCACTGCACTGAGTTAAATTGCGGGAAAAGGGCTGTGAAAATCATTTCAATTTATTCACTTTGCTGTAAACTCTCACATCATTGAAATAATTAAAAAGGAATCAGATTTATCTCATTCAGCAGTTTGAATGTTACATTCTACTTTTGTGAGAAATGTCACCAACTTTAAATACAGAGCTGCTGTGAGGAAGTGAGGGTTCAAAATGGAAAAAAAAGGCAGAGTCTTGTATGTGGATTTCTTGGATAGATCTCAGAAAGTATGAAATGTGCCTGAAATCATCGAAATATGGTCAAATCTTTAAGGCACCAGTTTAAAGAGGGAATTACATCTCTCAACGACGGTTCCCTTCCAACTCGAAAGGGTTTAACTTTACTTTTTAATTGAAAACATGTTCAGTTCCATTTATAGTGCTTCAGGGAGAATGAACTGTCAGTCTTATTCAGCTGCATGTGTACAATAAATTTCATTACACATAAAGTCAAAGAAATTTGAAACTATTCCTCACCTGCCCACAGACTTTGCCTCAAGGTTAAAATGCCAGTTGAGGGACCAAGCGGTGCAGGTACAGAATTCTTTCAGTTTACCATACATTTGGACAGAGTTGTTAAACAGGCTTTTGGCACGCTTACCTTCATTGCTTAGTCGTTTGCATTTGGGAGTTGAAAGACATGTTGAAGTTGCACAGGACATTGATGAGGCCTCTTTTAGAATACAGTGTGCAGTTTCAGTCACACAGTTGTAGGAGGCATACTATTAGGCTGGTGAGTATTAACAAGAAGGTTACCAAGATGCTACCAGGTATGGAAGGTTTGAGTTATAAATAAAGGTTGGAAAACCTTGGAAAATTTTCTCTGGTCCTTAGGAGGTTGAGAGGCAACCTGACAGAAGTTTATAAAATAACCAGATGCGTAGAAAGTAATAATGGTAGTTTTCTTTATCCTGTTATGGGGGATATGAAGACGAAGGGTCATTTATAACTTGAGAGGAGATAATTAAAATAAAAGATATGAGAAGCAGAACATCACAATGACTGAATAAAATGATGCCATGTTCCAGCAGAGAAACGGGTGACAGTGAAGCAGGCATGTGAGGACAAACGTGTTTCATTTGCCAGTGACATTCACCGCTTCACAAAGTGGAGAACATTGAAGCGCAGTGGTGACGGTGATTATCTTGCTGATTCTTCACCTTGTGAATGCTCTTTCCGCAAATATCACTGTTAATATCACACGTGGACAGGATGGAAGATGCAGCAGTGACGGCAATTATCTTGCTGATTTTACACCTTGTGAATGCTCTTTCTGCTGATATCACTGTTAATATCACACGTGGACAGGATGGAAGATGCAGCAGTGATGGTGATTATCTTGCTGATTTTTCACCTTGTGAATGCACTTTCCGCTGATATCACTGTTAATATCACACGTGGACAGGATGGAAGATGCAGCAGTGACGGTGATTATCTTGCTGATTTTACACCTTGTGAATGCTCTTCCCGCTGATATCACTGTTAATATCACACGTGGACAGGATGGAAGATGCAGCAGTGACGATGATTATCTTTGCTGATTTTTCACATTGTGAATGCTCTTTCCGCTGATATCACTGTTAATATCACACATGGACAGGATGGAAGATGCAGCAGTGACGGTGATTATCTTGCTGATTTTACACCTTGTGAATGCACTTTCCGCTGATATCACGGTTAATATCACACGTGGACAGGATGGAAGATGCAGCAGTGACGCTAATTATCTTGCTGATTTTACACCTTCTGAATGCTCTTTTCGCTGATATCACTGTTAATATCACACGTGGACAGGATGGGAGATGCAGCAGTGACGGTGATAATCTTTGCTGATTTTACACCTTGTGAATGCTCTTCCCGCTGATATCACTGTTAATATCACACGTGGACAGGATGGAAGATGCAGCAGTGACGGTGATTATCTTGCTGATTTTTCACCTTGTGAATGCTCTTCCCGCTGATATCACTGTTAATATCACACGTGTACAGGATGGAAGATGCAGCAGTGACGGTGATTATCTTGCTGATTTTACACCTTGTGTGAATGCTCTTTCCGCAAATATCACTGTTAATATCACACGTGGACAGGATGGAAGATGCAGCAGTGACGGTGATTATCTTGCTGATTTTACACCTTCTGAATGCTCTTTTCGCTGATATCACTGTTAAAATCACACGTGGACAGGATGGAAGATGCAGCAGTGACGGTGATAATCTTTGCTGATTATACACCTTGTGAATGCTCTTTCCGCTGATATCACTGTTAATATCACACGTGGACAGGATGGAAGATGCAGCAGTGACGGTGATTATTTTGCTGATTTTTCACCTTGTGAATGCTCTTCCCGCTGATATCACTTTTATTATCACACGTGGACAGGATGGAAGATGCAGCAGTGACGGTGATTATTTTGCTGATTTTTCACCTTGTGAATGCTCTTCCCGCAAATATCACTGTTAATATCACACATGGGCAGGATGGAAGATGCAGCAGTGACGGTGATTATCTTGCTGATTTTACACCTTGTGAATGCTCTTTCCACTGATATCACTGTTAATATCACACGTGGACAGGATGGAAGATGCAGCAGTGACGGTGATTATCTTGCTGATTTTTCACCTTGTGAATGCTCTTTCCGCTGATATCACTGTTAATATCACACGTGGACAGGATGGAAGATGCAGCAGTGACTGTGATTATCTTGCTGATTTTGCACGTTGTGAATGCTCATCCCGCTGATATCACTGTTAATATCACACGTGGACAGGATGGAAGATGCAGCAGTGACGGTGATTATCCTGCTGCTTTTACACCTTGTGAATGCTCTTTCTGCAGATGTCACTGTTAATATCACACATGGACAGGATGGAAGATGCAGCAGTGACGGTGATTATCTTGCTGATTTTTCACCTTGTGAATGCTCTTCCCGCTGATATCACTGTTAATATCACACGTGGACAGGATGGAAGATGCAACGTTGACGGTGATTACCTTGCTGATTTTTCACCTTGTGAATGCTCTTTCCGCTGATATCAGTGTTAATATCACACATGGACAGGATGGAAGATGCAGCAGTGACGGTGATTATCTTGCTGATTTTACACCTTGTGAATGCTCTTTCCACTGATATCACTGTTAATATCACACGTGGACAGGATGGAAGATGCAGCAGTGACGGTGATTATCTTGCTGATTTTACACCTTGTGAATGCTCTTTCCGCTGATATCACTGTTAATATCACACGTGGACAGGATGGAAGATGCAGCAGTGACGGTGATTATCTTGCTGATTTTTCACCTTGTGAATGCTCTTTCTGCAGATATCACTGTTAATATCACACATGGACAGGATGGAAGATGCAGCAGTGACGGTGATTATCTTGCTGATTTTACACCTTGTGAATGCTCTTCCCGCTGATATCACTGTTAATATCACAGGTGGACAGGATGGAAGATGCAGCAGTGACGGTGATTATCTTGCTGATTTTACACCTTGTGAATGCTCTTCCCGCTGATATCACTGTTAATATCACAGGTGGACAGGATGGAAGATGCAGCAGTGACGGTGATTATCCTGCTGCTTTTACACCTTGTGAATGCTCTTTCTGCAGATGTCACTGTTAATATCACACATGGACAGGATGGAAGATGCAGCAGTGACGGTGATTATCTTGCTGATTTTTCACCTTGTGAATGCTCTTTCCGCTGATATCAGTGTTAATATCACACATGGACAGGATGGAAGATGCAGCAGTGACGGTGATTATCTTGCTGATTTTACACCTTGTGATTGCTCTTCCCGCTGATATCACTGTTAATATCACACGTGGACAGGATGCAAGATGCAGCAGTGACGGTGATTATCTTGCTGATTTTTCACCTTGTGAATGCTCTTACCGCTGATATCACTGTTAATATCACACGTGGACAGGATGGAAGATGCAGCAGTGACTGTGATTATCTTGCTGATTTTGCACGTTGTGAATGCTCATCCCGCTGATATCACTGTTAATATCACACGTGGACAGGATGGAAGATGCAGCAGTGACGGTGATTATCTTGCTGATTTTTCACCTTGTGAATGCTCTTTCCGCTGATATCACTGTTAATATCACAGGTGGACAGGATGGAAGTTGCAGCAGTGACGGTGATTATCTTGCTGATGTTACACCTTGTGAATGCTCTTTCTGCTGATATCACTGTTAATATCACACGTGGACAGGATGGAAGATGCAGCAGTGACGGTGATTATCTTGCTGATTTTACACCTTGTGAATGCTCTTTCCGCTGATATCACTGTTAATATCAAACGTGGACAGGATGGAAGATGCAGCAGTGACGGTGATTATCTTGCTGAATTTTCACCTTGTGAATGCTCTTTCCGCTGATATCACTGTTAATATCACAGGTGGACAGGATGGAAGTTGCAGCAGTGACGGTGATTATCTTGCTGATGTTACACCTTGTGAATGCTCTTTCCGCTGATATCACTGTTAATATCACACGTGGACAGGATGGAAGATGCACCAGTGACGGTGATTATCTTGCTGATTTTTCACCTTGTGAATGCTCTTTCCGCTGATATCACTGTTAATATCACACATGGACAGGATGGAAGATGCAGCAGTGACGGTGATTATCTTGCTGATTTTTCACCTTGTGAATGCTCTTTCCGCTGATGTCACTGTTAATATCACAGGTGGACAGGATGGAAGATGCAGCAGTGACTGTGATTATCTTGCTGATTTTGCACGTTGTGAATGCTCATCCCGCTGATATCACTGTTAATATCACACGTGGACAGGATGGAAGATGCAGCAGTGACGGTGATTATCCTGCTGCTTTTACACCTTATGAATGCTCTTTCTGCAGATGTCACTGTTAATATCACACATGGACAGGATGGAAGATGCAGCAGTGACGGTGATTATCTTGCTGATTTTTCACCTTGTGAATGCTCTTCCCGCTGATATCACTGTTAATATCACACGTGGACAGGATGCAAGATGCAGCAGTGACGGTGATTATCCTGCTGCTTTTACACCTTGTGAATGCTCTTTCTGCAGATGTCACTGTTAATATCACACATGGACAGGATGGAAGATGCAGCAGTGACGGTGATTATCTTGCTGATTTTTCACCTTGTGAATGCTCATCCCGCTGATATCACTGTTAATATCACACATGGACAGGATGGAAGATGCAACGTTGACGGTGATTATCTTGCTGATTTTTCACCTTGTGAATGCTCTTCCCGCTGATATCACTGTTAATATCACACGTGGACAGGATGGAAGATGCAACGTTGACGGTGATTACCTTGCTGATTTTTCACCTTGTGAATGCTCTTTCCGCTGATATCAGTGTTAATATCACACATGGACAGGATGGAAGATGCAGCAGTGACGGTGATTATCTTGCTGATTTTACACCTTGTGAATGCTCTTCCCGCTGATATCACTGTTAATATCACACGTGGACAGGATGCAAGATGCAGCAGTGACGGTGATTATCTTGCTGATTTTTCACCTTGTGAATGCTCTTACCGCTGATATCACTGTTAATATCACACGTGGACAGGATGGAAGATGCAGCAGTGACTGTGATTATCTTGCTGATTTTGCACGTTGTGAATGCTCATCCCGCTGATATCACTGTTAATATCACACGTGGACAGGATGGAAGATGCAGCAGTGACGGTGATTATCTTGCTGATTTTTCACCTTGTGAATGCTCTTTCCGCTGATATCACTGTTAATATCACAGGTGGACAGGATGGAAGTTGCAGCAGTGACGGTGATTATCTTGCTGATGTTACACCTTGTGAATGCTCTTTCTGCTGATATCACTGTTAATATCACACGTGGACAGGATGGAAGATGCAGCAGTGACGGTGATTATCTTGCTGATTTTACACCTTGTGAATGCTCTTTCCGCTGATATCACTGTTAATATCACACGTGGACAGGATGGAAGATGCAGCAGTGACGGTGATTATCTTGCTGATTTTACACCTTGTGAATGCTCTTTCCGCTGATATCAGTGTTAATATCACACATGGACAGGATGGAAGATACAGCAGTGACGGTGATTATCTTGCTGATTTTACACCTTGTGAATGCTCTTCCCGCTGATATCACTGTTAATATCACACGTGGACAGGATGCAAGATGCAGCAGTGACGGTGATTATCTTGCTGATTTTTCACCTTGTGAATGCTCTTACCGCTGATATCACTGTTAATATCACACGTGGACAGGATGGAAGATGCAGCAGTGACGGTGATTATCTTGCTGATTTTACACCTTGTGAATGCTCTTTCCACTGATATCACTGTTAATATCACACGTGGACAGGATGGAAGATGCAGCAGTGACGGTGATTATCTTGCTGATTTTTCACCTTGTGAATGCTCTTTCTGCAGATATCACTGTTAATATCACACATGGGCAGGATGGAAGATGCAGCAGTGACGGTGATTATCTTGCTGATTTTACACCTTGTGAATGCTCTTTCCACTGATATCACTGTTAATATCACACGTGGACTGGATGGAAGATGCAGCAGTGACGGTGATTATCTTGCTGATTTTTCACCTTGTGAATGCTCTTTCTGCAGATATCACTGTTAATATCACACATGGACAGGATGGAAGATGCAGCAGTGACGGTGATTATCTTGCTGATTTTACACCTTGTGAATGCTCTTCCCGCTGATATCACTGTTAATATCACAGGTGGACAGGTTGGAAGATGCAGCAGTGATGGTGATAATCTTGCGGATTTTACACCTTGTGAATGCTCTTTCCGCTGATATCACTGTTAATATCACACGTGGACAGGATGGAAAATGCAGCAGTGATGGTGATTATCTTGCTGATTTTTCACCTTATGAATGCTCTTACCGCTGATATCACTGTTAATATCACACGTGGACAGGATGGAAGATGCAGCAGTGACTGTGATTATCTTGCTGATTTTGCACGTTGTGAATGCTCATCCCGCTGATATCACTGTTAATATCACACGTGGACAGGATGGAAGATGCAGCAGTGACGGTGATTATCCTGCTGCTTTTACACCTTGTGAATGCTCTTTCTGCAGATGTCACTGTTAATATCACACATGGACAGGATGGAAGATGCAGCAGTGACGGTGATTATCTTGCTGATTTTTCACCTTGTGAATGCTCTTCCCGCTGATATCACTGTTAATATCACACGTGGACAGGATGGAAGATGCAACGTTGACGGTGATTACCTTGCTGATTTTTCACCTTGTGAATGCTCTTTCCGCTGATATCAGTGTTAATATCACACATGGACAGGATGGAAGATGCAGCAGTGACGGTGATTATCTTGCTGATTTTACACCTTGTGAATGCTCTTTCCACTGATATCACTGTTAATATCACACGTGGAGAGGATGGAAGATGCAGCAGTGACGGTGATTATCTTGCTGATTTTTCACCTTGTGAATGCTCTTTCTGCAGATATCACTGTTAATATCACACATGGACAGGATGGAAGATGCAGCAGTGACGGTGATTATCTTGCTGATTTTACACCTTGTGAATGCTCTTCCCGCTGATATCACTGTTAATATCACAGGTGGACAGGATGGAAGATGCAGCAGTGATGGTGATAATCTTGCGGATTTTACACCTTGTGAATGCTCTTTCCGCTGATATCACTGTTAATATCACACGTGGACAGGATGGAAAATGCAGCAGTGATGGTGATTATCTTGCTGATTTTGCACGTTGTGAATGCTCATCCCGCTGATATCACTGTTAATATCACACGTGGACAGGATGGAAGATGCAGCAGTGACGGTGATTATCCTGCTGATTTTACACCTTGTGAATGCTCTTTCCGCTGATATCACTGTTAATATCACACGTGGACAGGATGGAAGATGCAGCAGTGACTGTGATTATCTTGCTGATTTTTCACCTTGTGAATGCTCTTTCCGCTGATATCACTGTTAATATCACACGTGGACAGGATGGAAGATGCAGCAGTGACGGTGATTATCTTGCTGATTTTTCACCTTGTGAATGCTCTTTCCGCTGATATCACTGTTAATATCACAGGTGGACAGGATGGAAGTTGCAGCAGTGACGGTGATTATCTTGCTGATGTTACACCTTGTGAATGCTCTTTCTGCTGATATCACTGTTAATATCACACGTGGACAGGATGGAAGATGCAGCAGTGACGGTGATTATCTTGCTGATTTTACACCTTGTGAATGCTCTTTCCGCTGATATCACTGTTAATATCACACGTGGACAGGATGGAAGATGCAGCAGTGACGGTGATTATCTTGCTGAATTTTCACCTTGTGAATGCTCTTTCCGCTGATATCACTGTTAATATCACAGGTGGACAGGATGGAAGTTGCAGCAGTGACGGTGATTATCTTGCTGATGTTACACCTTGTGAATGCTCTTTCCGCTGATATCACTGTTAATATCACACGTGGACAGGATGGAAGATGCACCAGTGACGGTGATTATCTTGCTGATTTTTCACCTTGTGAATGCTCTTTCCGCTGATATCACTGTTAATATCACACATGGACAGGATGGAAGATGCAGCAGTGACGGTGATTATCTTGCTGATTTTTCACCTTGTGAATGCTCTTTCCGCTGATGTCACTGTTAATATCACAGGTGGACAGGATGGAAGATGCAGCAGTGACTGTGATTATCTTGCTGATTTTGCACGTTGTGAATGCTCATCCCGCTGATATCACTGTTAATATCACACGTGGACAGGATGGAAGATGCAGCAGTGACGGTGATTATCCTGCTGCTTTTACACCTTATGAATGCTCTTTCTGCAGATGTCACTGTTAATATCACACATGGACAGGATGGAAGATGCAGCAGTGACGGTGATTATCTTGCTGATTTTTCACCTTGTGAATGCTCTTCCCGCTGATATCACTGTTAATATCACACGTGGACAGGATGCAAGATGCAGCAGTGACGGTGATTATCCTGCTGCTTTTACACCTTGTGAATGCTCTTTCTGCAGATGTCACTGTTAATATCACACATGGACAGGATGGAAGATGCAGCAGTGACGGTGATTATCTTGCTGATTTTTCACCTTGTGAATGCTCATCCCGCTGATATCACTGTTAATATCACACATGGACAGGATGGAAGATGCAACGTTGACGGTGATTATCTTGCTGATTTTTCACCTTGTGAATGCTCTTCCCGCTGATATCACTGTTAATATCACACGTGGACAGGATGGAAGATGCAACGTTGACGGTGATTACCTTGCTGATTTTTCACCTTGTGAATGCTCTTTCCGCTGATATCAGTGTTAATATCACACATGGACAGGATGGAAGATGCAGCAGTGACGGTGATTATCTTGCTGATTTTACACCTTGTGAATGCTCTTCCCGCTGATATCACTGTTAATATCACACGTGGACAGGATGCAAGATGCAGCAGTGACGGTGATTATCTTGCTGATTTTTCACCTTGTGAATGCTCTTACCGCTGATATCACTGTTAATATCACACGTGGACAGGATGGAAGATGCAGCAGTGACTGTGATTATCTTGCTGATTTTGCACGTTGTGAATGCTCATCCCGCTGATATCACTGTTAATATCACACGTGGACAGGATGGAAGATGCAGCAGTGACGGTGATTATCTTGCTGATTTTTCACCTTGTGAATGCTCTTTCCGCTGATATCACTGTTAATATCACAGGTGGACAGGATGGAAGTTGCAGCAGTGACGGTGATTATCTTGCTGATGTTACACCTTGTGAATGCTCTTTCTGCTGATATCACTGTTAATATCACACGTGGACAGGATGGAAGATGCAGCAGTGACGGTGATTATCTTGCTGATTTTACACCTTGTGAATGCTCTTTCCGCTGATATCACTGTTAATATCACACGTGGACAGGATGGAAGATGCAGCAGTGACGGTGATTATCTTGCTGATTTTACACCTTGTGAATGCTCTTTCCGCTGATATCAGTGTTAATATCACACATGGACAGGATGGAAGATACAGCAGTGACGGTGATTATCTTGCTGATTTTACACCTTGTGAATGCTCTTCCCGCTGATATCACTGTTAATATCACACGTGGACAGGATGCAAGATGCAGCAGTGACGGTGATTATCTTGCTGATTTTTCACCTTGTGAATGCTCTTACCGCTGATATCACTGTTAATATCACACGTGGACAGGATGGAAGATGCAGCAGTGACGGTGATTATCTTGCTGATTTTACACCTTGTGAATGCTCTTTCCACTGATATCACTGTTAATATCACACGTGGACAGGATGGAAGATGCAGCAGTGACGGTGATTATCTTGCTGATTTTTCACCTTGTGAATGCTCTTTCTGCAGATATCACTGTTAATATCACACATGGGCAGGATGGAAGATGCAGCAGTGACGGTGATTATCTTGCTGATTTTACACCTTGTGAATGCTCTTTCCACTGATATCACTGTTAATATCACACGTGGACTGGATGGAAGATGCAGCAGTGACGGTGATTATCTTGCTGATTTTTCACCTTGTGAATGCTCTTTCTGCAGATATCACTGTTAATATCACACATGGACAGGATGGAAGATGCAGCAGTGACGGTGATTATCTTGCTGATTTTACACCTTGTGAATGCTCTTCCCGCTGATATCACTGTTAATATCACAGGTGGACAGGTTGGAAGATGCAGCAGTGATGGTGATAATCTTGCGGATTTTACACCTTGTGAATGCTCTTCCCGCTGATATCACTGTTAATATCACACGTGGACAGGATGGAAAATGCAGCAGTGATGGTGATTATCTTGCTGATTTTTCACCTTATGAATGCTCTTACCGCTGATATCACTGTTAATATCACACGTGGACAGGATGGAAGATGCAGCAGTGACTGTGAATATCTTGCTGATTTTGCACGTTGTGAATGCTCATCCCGCTGATATCACTGTTAATATCACACGTGGACAGGATGGAAGATGCAGCAGTGACGGTGATTATCCTGCTGCTTTTACACCTTGTGAATGCTCTTTCTGCAGATGTCACTGTTAATATCACACATGGACAGGATGGAAGATGCAGCAGTGACGGTGATTATCTTGCTGATTTTTCACCTTGTGAATGCTCTTCCCGCTGATATCACTGTTAATATCACACGTGGACAGGATGGAAGATGCAACGTTGACGGTGATTACCTTGCTGATTTTTCACCTTGTGAATGCTCTTTCCGCTGATATCAGTGTTAATATCACACATGGACAGGATGGAAGATGCAGCAGTGACGGTGATTATCTTGCTGATTTTACACCTTGTGAATGCTCTTTCCACTGATATCACTGTTAATATCACACGTGGACAGGATGGAAGATGCAGCAGTGACGGTGATTATCTTGCTGATTTTTCACCTTGTGAATGCTCTTTCTGCAGATATCACTGTTAATATCACACATGGACAGGATGGAAGATGCAGCAGTGACGGTGATTATCTTGCTGATTTTACACCTTGTGAATGCTCTTCCCGCTGATATCACTGTTAATATCACAGGTGGACAGGATGGAAGATGCAGCAGTGATGGTGATAATCTTGCGGATTTTACACCTTGTGAATGCTCTTTCCGCTGATATCACTGTTAATATCACACGTGGACAGGATGGAAAATGCAGCAGTGATGGTGATTATCTTGCTGATTTTGCACGTTGTGAATGCTCATCCCGCTGATATCACTGTTAATATCACACGTGGACAGGATGGAAGATGCAGCAGTGACGGTGATTATCCTGCTGCTTTTACACCTTGTGAATGCTCTTTCTGCAGATGTCACTGTTAATATCACACATGGACAGGATGGAAGATGCAGCAGTGACGGTGATTATCTTGCTGATTTTTCACCTTGTGAATGCTCTTCCCGCTGATATCACTGTTAATATCACATGTGGACAGGATGGAAGATGCAACGTTGACGGTGATTACCTTGCTGATTTTTCACCTTGTAAATGCTCTTTCCGCTGATATCAGTGTTAATATCACACATGGACAGGATGGAAGATGCAGCAGTGACGGTGATTATCTTGCTGATTTTACACCTTGTGAATGCTCTTCCCGCTGATATCACTGTTAATATCACACGTGGACAGGATGCAAGATGCAGCAGTGACGGTGATTATCTTGCTGATTTTTCACCTTGTGAATGCTCTTACCGCTGATATCACTGTTAATATCACACGTGGACAGGATGGAAGATGCAGCAGTGACTGTGATTATCTTGCTGATTTTTCACGTTGTGAATGCTCATCCCGCTGATATCACTGTTAATATCACACGTGGACAGGATGGAAGATGCAGCGGTGACGGTGATTATCTTGCTGATTTTTCACCTTGTGAATGCTCTTTCCGCTGATATCACTGTTAATATCACAGGTGGACCGGATGGAAGTTGCAGCAGTGACGGTGATTATCTTGCTGATGTTACACCTTGTGAATGCTCTTTCTGCTGATATCACTGTTAATATCACACGTGGACAGGATGGAAGATGCAGCAGTGACGGTGATTATCTTGCTGATTTTACACCTTGTGAATGCTCTTTCCGCTGATATCACTGTTAATATCACACGTGGACAGGATGGAAGATGCAGCAGTGACGGTGATTATCTTGCTGATTTTTCACCTTGTGAATGCTCTTTCCGCTGATATCACTGTTAATATCACAGGTGGACAGGATGGAAGTTGCAGCAGTGACGGTGATTATCTTGCTGATGTTACACCTTGTGAATGCTCTTTCCGCTGATATCACTGTTAATATCACACGTGGACAGGATGGAAGATGCACCAGTGACGGTGATTATCTTGCTGATTTTTCACCTTGTGAATGCTCTTTCCGCTGATATCACTGTTAATATCACACATGGACAGGATGGAAGATGCAGCAGTGACGGTGATTATCTTGCTGATTTTTCACGTTGTGAATGCTCTTCCCGCTGATGTCACTGTTAATATCACAGGTGGACAGGATGGAAGATGCAGCAGTGACTGTGATTATCTTGCTGATTTTGCACGTTGTGAATGCTCATCCCGCTGATATCACTGTTAATATCACACGTGGACAGGATGGAAGATGCAGCAGTGACGGTGATTATCTTGCTGATTTTTCACCTTGTGAATGCTCTTCCCGCTGATATCACTGTTAATATCACACGTGGACAGGATGGAAGATGCAGCAGTGACGGTGATTATCCTGCTGCTTTTACACCTTGTGAATGCTCTTTCTGCAGATGTCACTGTTAATATCACACATGGACAGGATGGAAGATGCAGCAGTGACGGTGATTATCTTGCTGATTTTTCACCTTGTGAATGCTCTTCCCGCTGATATCACTGTTAATATCACACGTGGACAGGATGGAAGATGCAACGTTGACGGTGATTACCTTGCTGATTTTTCACCTTGTGAATGCTCTTTCCGCTGATATCAGTGTTAATATCACACATGGACAGGATGGAAGATGCAGCAGTGACGGTGATTATCTTGCTGATTTTACACCTTGTGAATGCTCTTCCCGCTGATATCACTGTTAATATCACACGTGGACAGGATACAAGATGCAGCAGTGACGGTGATTATCTTGCTGATTTTTCACCTTGTGAATGCTCTTACCGCTGATATCACTGTTAATATCACACGTGGACAGGATGGAAGATGCAGCAGTGACTGTGATTATCTTGCTGATTTTGCACGTTGTGAATGCTCATCCCGCTGATATCACTGTTAATATCACACGTGGACAGGATGGAAGATGCAGCAGTGACGGTGATTATCTTGCTGATTTTTCACCTTGTGAATGCTCTTTCCGCTGATATCACTGTTAATATCACAGGTGGACAGGATGGAAGTTGCAGCAGTGACGGTGATTATCTTGCTGATGTTACACCTTGTGAATGCTCTTTCTGCTGATATCACTGTTAATATCACACGTGGACAGGATGCAAGATGCAGCAGTGACGGTGATTATCTTGCTGATTTTTCACCTTGTGAATGCTCTTACCGCTGATATCACTGTTAATATCACACGTGGACAGGATGGAAGATGCAGCAGTGACTGTGATTATCTTGCTGATTTTTCACGTTGTGAATGCTCATCCCGCTGATATCACTGTTAATATCACACGTGGACAGGATGGAAGATGCAGCAGTGACGGTGATTATCTTGCTGATTTTTCACCTTGTGAATGCTCTTTCCGCTGATATCACTGTTAATATCACAGGTGGACAGGATGGAAGTTGCAGCAGTGACGGTGATTATCTTGCTGATGTTACACCTTGTGAATGCTCTTTCTGCTGATATCACTGTTAATATCACACGTGGACAGGATGGAAGATGCAGCAGTGACGGTGATTATCTTGCTGATTTTACACCTTGTGAATGCTCTTTCCGCTGATATCACTGTTAATATCACACGTGGACAGGATGGAAGATGCAGCAGTGACGGTGATTATCTTGCTGATTTTTCACCTTGTGAATGCTCTTTCCGCTGATATCACTGTTAATATCACAGGTGGACAGGATGGAAGTTGCAGCAGTGACGGTGATTATCTTGCTGATGTTACACCTTGTGAATGCTCTTTCCGCTGATATCACTGTTAATATCACACGTGGACAGGATGGAAGATGCACCAGTGACGGTGATTATCTTGCTGATTTTTCACCTTGTGAATGCTCTTTCCGCTGATATCACTGTTAATATCACACATGGACAGGATGGAAGATGCAGCAGTGACGGTGATTATCTTGCTGATTTTTCACGTTGTGAATGCTCTTCCCGCTGATGTCACTGTTAATATCACAGGTGGACAGGATGGAAGATGCAGCAGTGACTGTGATTATCTTGCTGATTTTGCACGTTGTGAATGCTCATCCCGCTGATATCACTGTTAATATCACACGTGGACAGGATGGAAGATGCAGCAGTGACGGTGATTATCTTGCTGATTTTTCACCTTGTGAATGCTCTTCCCGCTGATATCACTGTTAATATCACACGTGGACAGGATGGAAGATGCAGCAGTGACGGTGATTATCCTGCTGCTTTTACACCTTGTGAATGCTCTTTCTGCAGATGTCACTGTTAATATCACACATGGACAGGATGGAAGATGCAGCAGTGACGGTGATTATCTTGCTGATTTTTCACCTTGTGAATGCTCTTCCCGCTGATATCACTGTTAATATCACACGTGGACAGGATGGAAGATGCAACGTTGACGGTGATTACCTTGCTGATTTTTCACCTTGTGAATGCTCTTTCCGCTGATATCAGTGTTAATATCACACATGGACAGGATGGAAGATGCAGCAGTGACGGTGATTATCTTGCTGATTTTACACCTTGTGAATGCTCTTCCCGCTGATATCACTGTTAATATCACACGTGGACAGGATACAAGATGCAGCAGTGACGGTGATTATCTTGCTGATTTTTCACCTTGTGAATGCTCTTACCGCTGATATCACTGTTAATATCACACGTGGACAGGATGGAAGATGCAGCAGTGACTGTGATTATCTTGCTGATTTTGCACGTTGTGAATGCTCATCCCGCTGATATCACTGTTAATATCACAGGTGGACAGGATGGAAGATGCAGCAGTGACGGTGATTATCTTGCTGATTTTTCACCTTGTGAATGCTCTTTCCGCTGATATCACTGTTAATATCACAGGTGGACAGGATGGAAGTTGCAGCAGTGACGGTGATTATCTTGCTGATGTTACACCTTGTGAATGCTCTTTCTGCTGATATCACTGTTAATATCACACGTGGACAGGATGGAAGATGCAGCAGTGACGGTGATTATCTTGCTGATTTTACACCTTGTGAATGCTCTTTCCGCTGATATCACTGTTAATATCACACGTGGACAGGATGGAAGATGCAGCAGTGACGGTGATTATCTTGCTGATTTTTCACCTTGTGAATGCTCTTTCCGCTGATATCACTGTTAATATCACAGGTGGACAGGATGGAAGTTGCAGCAGTGACGGTGATTATCTTGCTGATGTTACACCTTGTGAATGCTCTTTCCGCTGATATCACTGTTAATATCACACGTGGACAGGATGGAAGATGCACCAGTGACGGTGATTATCTTGCTGATTTTTCACCTTGTGAATGCTCTTTCCGCTGATATCACTGTTAATATCACACGTGGACAGGATGGAAGATGCATCATGACAGTGATTATCTTGCTGATTTTTCACGTTGTGAATGCTCTTCCCGCTGATGTCACTGTTAATATCACACGTGGACAGCATGGAAGATGCAGCAGTACTTGTGGAGCAGGTGGTGTAATTGATAATGCATCTGACTTTGGATTAGAAAATGGAAATGTTGTACCTTTCCCCTCTGGAATGACATTGACAGCTTTCCCACATTTTCAAACTGACTCTTGCTTCCGAAGCACAATGTGTACCCAGTGCAGTTTTATTTTTGTCAGATCCCAAGCAGCTGAAGTGATTGGATCGCTGTGTTTTGGAAATTGAAAGTTGACCATGTGCAGCTATTTTAACTCACTGTCCATTTCATATCTCAGCTCATGGCAACGTCTCCCATTGTCAGAGAAACTGCTTGTGTTCCACATAAAGCTGCTGTTTGCCAGGGAACCGTGTGTTCGGCAACAGAGTGTGGACATGATGGATACAGAGTGCACATAATCCCGAGGCCTCTTCACTCTCGGAGGATATATCTTTGTATCTCCCTCTGTGGCTTAACATGAGGATGATTACTTCAAGGGGTTTTAAAATAGTTTTATCATCTCAAACTTCAGTCCCATTCATTGATTCCAGGGATAATCTCATTGAAATTTGCACTCTCAAATTAAGAAAACCACAAGCAGTTAGAGAAACGCTGGAAACGGGACTAGAAAAGGTCTGAAGACACACACTGACAAGATGGACAAATGGTCTTTTCCTATACGATTAAACCCTCCAAGACGGGGAGAAACTGACTTGCAGCCAAAATGAACAATAGGCTGAAAAGGCTAAAGCAGTGCCATTGAGAAAAGATGGCAACGACCACAATGCTTTCCCTGGTGACCCAGTGGTTAGGGTTTGGCCCCCTCACCACTGTGGCACGGGTTTTGATTCCCATGTTTCGCCTCCCAACGAACAGATTTTGCGTTGTTTTTCATGTTATGGCTGGGTTTGGGCAGTTTGATCAAGCTGATAGTGAGAAATTCTTACCACTGACCAGAGTCAGGAACAGTTCGATTCCATCTTCTCTGAATGTGGGATGATCACTGCAAAGGCCCTTTGGCATCTCAGACAGTCTTAGATTTCATTATGAACCACGTACACGCACTCCCAAAGATTTTCACCAAAAGATGTCAAACAGCGAAGAGAGGATACAGCTACAGACAACAAAGGCTCAAGCAGGATTTAAACGTGAGACCTCTGAAAGCCTCATCAACGACCCTCACACCTCTACACCAATGAACAGTTTCATCGAGCATCAGCTTTCTGCTGTAATCTATTTGACCCTCATACAGTGACCTTTGGATGTTGGAGACCGGTTTCAAGTTCTATCTGCTCCAGAGGTGAGTAATAGCATCTTTGAACAGGCTGCTTACATTTTAAAGAAATCTCAGTTCAGGCAGTGAAAGCAACAATGAACAGCTTTTTCCCAGCTTGCCCCTGCTCCCAGGCTGCTGCTGTTTGTTCCATTTCCAAGCACCGGGCTGTCTTCAATGGCAGATGGATCAAACCATTTCCCTCCATGCGCAGGCAGTGCTTGGGGATAGTATATGTTTTGCAGCTCCTTCTTGAACATGTGAAAGGTGAAAAAGCAGAAGAGGCAGAATCAGACGTCAGGAAATTATAAATCACGATAGGGAACATTCATCAAATGGCATGAGTCAGAGACAGACAGAAAGATGCAGAGCTGCTAGAAAAGAGAGAAGTTGACATTGGAGACTATTCCCTTTAGAAACTTAATACAGGACCTTTCTTTGCAGCCTGTTTGGCTTTCAGGATTCGTCTTCATACAACAATCTTGCAGAAAGTCTTTTGCAACGCGGACGTCAGTTTCTTTGTTACGACCGGGCAGGAGTTAATATCTGACACCAACAGTTCCTGATTAAGAGAATCCAAGTGAAACACTCACTCACTGAGAGTCATCCCCAACGTCCCTGAGCTGCAGAGCTGCAGGCAGTTCAAGGGAGGGTTAAAAAACAAGCCATTGTTTCTCCCTCGCCTGCTCTGTCACAGAGACAGTGAACAAAATCAGAAGTCACACGACACCAGAATCTAGTGTAAACAGGTTCATGTGAAATCACAAACTTTCACAGCGCTGCTCCTCCATCAGGTGAAGTGACACTTTTCACCGGCATCTCCACATCACAGACACAGGGAGAGTGACGTCATAAACCCATGGAGTCATTCCCGTGCGGAAGAATCCGTTCAGCCCATCGAGTGCACAGGGACTGTCTGTCACTTGTATCTCTCCATTGTTATCTACAATCGGTAAAATCCATCCTAATAATGGTGAACTGTATCTGTGGCGTGATGCTGTCTCCGATCCTTTGGTCACTTACAACTTCTCATTTCACCTGAAGGACACTGCTTCCTTAAACAGCATGGGGAATTACTGCAGGGTATCCATTGCATGTAAAACACTACAGCTGATGTTTTTCAAATTCAGCACTTTATTCCTGCGATCTCAGAGAACAGGTTAAACAAATCAGACCATCGCAGACCGACACAGAACATGAGAAGGCCATTCAGGCCTTCAGACACGTGTCACCTCATTTGTGTAAACTTGGCCCATGCATCAATATGAGTTATTTATTTCATTTGCATGGACTTACGGGAAGCAGCTCAAAACACATCAAAATGATGGGGTCTGATTTCAATGAGATCGATTTCAGTCTGAGATCCCTGAGAGTGTTTGCAGTGAATACATTGTGCATGGGGAAGAAGGAAGCAAGTTTTAAACAACCCCTACCTGTAGTCAACAGACATCATCACTGGTGGTGAAAAGTCCTCTCTAAGTGCAGTTCTCTTTATGTTTCATGTTCTAAAATCCTATTTACCTGTTTACTGATCCTCACCTGTGGAAACAGTTTCTCATTTTCTACTGCCATGAAATCTCCATTTGACCTTTTTTGCTTGAAGCAGAACAATCCTGGCCTTTTGAACATCTCCACAAATCTGAATTCCCTCAGCCCCAGGCATGATGAAGCCTGGAGATTGCAACAAGATTTTAGAAACAAAATTCACTTGGAAGGTGGTAACATAAAAAGAAAACAAAACAACGACGGAATCTCCTGCTTCACGAATCCTTCAAAACTTTCTGTGATCCAAGTGGAAACAAATTGTATAATAATCCCTGAATGAAGAGAACCCAGTGCCAGGAGAACTGGCAAACAGCATCATCTCAGGAGCAGGGAGACAGATTGAGAACAAAATATTCTTGAAATTCTTTGCTGCTTCGAATTCCCTGAACAAAGTGGGATGTACCTCACTCTGAAAGGGGTGTGCCTCTTGTTGGAGGGCTCGTTGGTCTAGGGGTACGATTCTCGCTTTGGGTCTCATATGCCGCTGACATGCGAGAGATCCCGGGTTCAAATCCCGGACGAGCCCAGATTTCTTCTCTTGACATTCACTGAATCACTCAACCAGCTTTCTGAAAAATGAAGCTGCTCTGACATCATTGTGAACCTAGCACAGAGAAACACTTGTTCAAAGCACAAGAGTGTTTCCGAATGTGTGCTCCGCAATCTGAATGATTCTGGAGATCGCACGAACTGCAGACACTGGAGACAGAACTGCTGCAGTGTGGAACTGGAGGAACGCAGCAGGTCAGACAGCAGAGGAGAAGGAGAAAAGTTGACAGTTAGGTCCAAGGCCAATCATCAGAATGAATTCTATGCTTAATTATTGGTCAATTATGTCTGTGTGAAAGTTCAGGAAGCTGTGAGGCAAAGTGACTGGAGACAGTTCTGAACAGGTTTGCGTGAACACTGACGCGTGTGAAGAATGTCATCAAGAAAGAGAGATTGGAAAGTTGATATAGTTCTTCTGGGAGAACAGTAAACTGGTCTGAGTAAAGCTTTCCAAGTTGTGAGGGGTATGAACAGAGGAACTCCCGGGGTAAAAATGCTCACATGCCTGTAAAGATCGAGATCGATTAGGCAGAGGTGTAAGGTCATGAGGAAAAGAAGTAAGAATTACATGACAAAGCGCATTTTTATACAACGACTAAGCGGACCTGTAAATCCCTGCCTGACTGCAACAAAGAGGCAGATTCATGCCACACAAAATGGAATTTGATGGTTCTGTGAAAAACCACAATGTGCAGAGTTACAGGGAGAAGGCTGGAGAATGATATTAAAACAGACACTCATGTACTTATTGTGGAGACCCGACGCACCCACAGCTAAGGCGAGCTACATGGTCTCCATCTGCGTTTTGACAAATTTTGTGATTCTGAGTGGAATGACACCTCGACCAACAGAACGGAGGAACGTAGACAAAGGTAATACTTACACAAACGTGACATGTCAAAGCCACAGAATATTACATAACAACAGTGAAGATCTTTTGACATCGTTCTTTAAGGTGCATGCCACACACCAGATGAAAAGCTGAATACGTGTTGAAAAAGTCATGAGCTTAGAGCAACCGAGTGGTATAGCAGGAGGATGTTGGGACCATACTCCAGAGATTGAAAACTCAAAATCTTTCTCTGCCTTTTGCGACAGGCATGTTGCGCTCTGTCCCACACCCTGTGTTTTGATCAGTTCTCTGTTTCCCATAGCTTCATGTGCCTGAAATAAATATCTTATATTGATACACTGGCCAAGCTTACAGAGGGGAGGTGACGTACTTATGAAGGTCTTCTGCTTTCTCTGTTGTCTGAGATGGGAATAAACTGAGGAAGTTGAAGCATATCAAATGCAGTTTTTTTTTTCATTTCTGCCAGTAATACCCCATGCCATTTCAGACGTGAATGATAAGAGGATCAGCCTGTGAGAGACAGCCTGGGAAGGCACAATGGTTCAATGGTTAGCACTGCTGCCTCACAGCTTTACAGATCCTGCTTCAATTCTGCCCTTGGGAAACTGTCTATGTGGAATTTGCATATTCTCCCCGCTTCCTGTAGTTGTTCTGGTTTCCTCCCACAGTCCAGAGATGTGCAGGTTCAGTGGACTGGCCGGGCTAAATTCCCCATAGTGTTTGGCGATGTGTCGGTTATGGGAGGAATGGGGTTGGGCCGGATGCTTTGAGGTGCGGTGTTGACTTGTTGGGATACAGGGTCTGTTTCCACATGGTAGATATTCTGTGAGCATTATGGTGCAGACACCACCATTAGGGAGATATATCACTGAGAAAAACAAGCGATTTTGGGACACTGTCGCTTGATGGGCTGAATGGCCATGGATTGATGACATCACTCTCCCTGTCTCTGTGAGGGAGCGGGTGGGGGAGAAACAATGGCTCATTTTTAACCCTCCCTTCCACGTTGTACTGTCTGCAGCCCCACAACTCAGGGCCGTTGGGGACGTCTCTCAGTGAGTGAGTGTTTCACTCAGGTTCTGTTAATCTGGGACTGTTGGAGTCAGACATTAACACCTGCTCTGGAAGCAACAAAGGAAAAGACTCCCGCATTGCAAAGGTGTTATTTGCAGGGTTGTTGTGCGCAGACTAATTCTGAACACCAAACAGGCTGCAAAGAAAGATCCCATTTTAAGTTGTTGAAGGGACTAATCTCCAGCTTTGTCTTCTCTCTTTCACAGCAGCCCTCCAAGCTTCTGTCCGTCTCTGATAAATGTCATTCGACAGAAGTTCAAATTGTCATTTATTACTTGCTGCACAAGCCTGATTCCACAGCTCTGCTCCATCCCTCTTCCAGTGCTTGAAAGGGAATGGTAGA
Source organism: Stegostoma tigrinum (assembly GCF_030684315.1). Taxonomy (NCBI): domain Eukaryota; kingdom Metazoa; phylum Chordata; class Chondrichthyes; order Orectolobiformes; family Stegostomatidae; genus Stegostoma; species Stegostoma tigrinum. Next base: position 733,717 of record NW_026728419.1, read on the forward strand.
GCATATACCATCTTCGAGCATTACCTGCCATGGAGGGAAATTATTTGATGCATCTGCCAATGGAGAGAACCCTGTCCCAGCGGAAGGGACAAATAGAACCGTCCCAGGAACAGGGAGACAGAACGAGAAGATGCTCTTTGCGGTTTTCACTGCCTGAAGCAATGGGGAATAATTGTCCAATCAACATGTTCAGATATGTTATTACACACCTCTGGAGCAGCTAGAGCTTAACCTCTGGTCACCTACATCTGAGGTAGGGACACTACCACTGCCTGAGTGGCATCTGATTTATTGTTAAGTGGGACTTCATCAGACTGGGTCGTTGGTCTCGTGGTCTGATTGTCACTTCAGCTCGATGTCGTCAGTGCAAGAAGTTGCAGGTTTGAATCCTGTGTGAGGCTTTATTGCCTTTGACATGTGTTTCATTTTTAATGTTTGGGAGAACATGGAGGCGGCTCTTTATGAAATCAGTTTCAGATTATGATCCGAAAGCGTTTTTGCTGTGAATATATTACATGCATCCACTTCATCTGAGGAAGGAGCCACACTCTGAAAGCTCCTGATTTCAGATAAACCTGTTCGTCTGTGACCTGATATCGTGTGACTTCTGACTTTATATCACATTCGGAGGAAAATAAGTCGTTTTAAATGATGTCTGCTCACAGTAAACTGGCTTCCTCATTGGTAATGTTAAGCGTTATGTAAATGCAATTATGTCTCTTTTAACTGTCCTTAAATGAAAGTATCTGTTTACTGACCTCAGTCAATTGAAAGAACTTCTTGCTATCAGTTTAATCAAACTACCAAACCCCATCACTACCCACCCCCAACATTATAAATGGCTCCAAAGTTGCCAGCTGGTCGGTGGAAATGTGGAAAGGAAACAAAACAGCTAACCCAGTCTCCAGCTTCGTAAATCTTTCTTCACACTTTGTGATTCAGACTGAAGGAAAAGCAAAGGATGAACTTTCTGATTGAGCAGAATAAGGCAAGGCACCTTTCCCTTCTTTAAGGCACGGGGACATTCATTCTGATGCTCTTGGTGTCATTAGCTGATATGAGACATCGAAATAGTCAGAATTCAATGTAAAGATCAGGAATACAAGTAGAATCTCGGCTCTGGCACGATCAGATACTTGGGAACAGACAAGAAGTGGAAAGGCTCAAAGGGAGGTGGCCCTGGGTTCAGGAGAGCTGGCTTCTTGTGACATCGATGTCTCTGCAGTAGGTGGAATAAGACTCTTTCTGTGTCTCCACAATTAATGTCCCAGACTTTGTTTTGGAAAAGTAAAACTCGCAAAAGACAATTGCTATTCTTGTGAAATCACAATCTTAATCTGAAATTTCATTGCCCATCCCTCATTACTCCACAGATAGAGGTGATGAGACACTTTCATGAGCTTCTTGGCATGTAAGTAGAGCCCCTTTGCCATTAGGGAAGAAATTCCAGGATCTAGACCCAGGTACACTGAAGAAACAATGGTTTGTTTCCAACTCAGAATAGTGAGATGCTTGGCGGTGGTGGGGGGGGGGGGGGGTGTGTGGGTGGTAATTTTCCTTTGTATGTGCTGTCATTGTCCTTTTAGACTGAAGGAAACTCCCACTGGGCTGATTCTGGCCAATTCGGAGTGAATGTTCTCCTTGTAACCAGGAACCTGTTTACAGCAACAAAAGGGAGAATTCAGCGGCTGCCCTGGATTTGTGCTCCTCCCGCGTTGTTCATCTGCCACTCTGCAGTTTATACTGCTTCACCTCGCTCTTCCGGCCAAACATCACGCACATCAGCTGCTTCCTGCCATTCCGAATGGTCTGCCTCAAACACGTGGAAGGGCAAATAGGAACGCTGAATTTCAGGGACATTTCTGGCCTGTGGAGGAAATGATATAGTCATAATTTCAGACAATCTTTTCAGGGCACCTTTCGATCTTGGAAGCAGAAGATGTACAAAAATTACGAAAGACTTGAACTCACGACCCCTGTTTGACAAGACCAGGGCTCTAACCACTGAGCTATGGAGCCAGAAACACAGGGGCAAGAAGAGAGTGTCATGTATTAGAAATGACAAAGTATTAGATAACTGGAGATGATAATAATGAAGACGTAACAAAACCAAAACACAGCAGAGCGGCATCACATGCAGAAGGACGGCAGAATGCAAGGCTGATTCAGATAGTGTCCTGAGTGACGTAAACAGACCTTTCCTGCTAGTCCAGTGATTACAATTCAGTGCCATCACTGTCTTAGCCTGTTAATGGTTATCATTTAAAGTAATAAATACAAAATATTGACTGATCTTGAGAAGCAGAATTATGTCGTTGATCAGTCAAAATCGATTCACTCCATGTCACAGTTCCACATCAACAATGCCAGCTGTAACTGCCTGATGTGCAATCAGTTTAAAACAAGAACAGAGGGGAGGTCAGGAATAGTGAAGGGCAATGGTAGTTTGTGAGAGTCGACTGTCGGCGAACTGGAGACAGGCTCAATGTGGGTGCTGAAGACCAGCCTTCACTGTTTATCCTGGTACACAGATCACATTGGATCAATCACACAAGGACCCTCCTTCGTGTGTTGTCCTTTGCACATCACAACTCGGGTCAGTGCCTCGAGGGGCTCGGATACTTTTAATTTGGCAACTAACTCAGGTCAGTGGTGTACAAACTAAGCTGTGTCGGGACACTATTTAAACGGACCACCACTCATTGCAATGACCCAGAACTATGCAGAAAGAGGAAGAACACCAATACAAAATCTTCGCTTTGAATGGATATCCCTGCAATTTCATCCACAGGTACTGACTAAACAGCAACACGAAGAGGACACATTATGCCCTAACGCACTGGACACACTGCCACACATCAAGAACATATCAGAACTGACAACTCCTATGACCACTAGGAATTACTGTAGCACACAAGCCCAAAGCCATGTTACGACAAACATTCTCAAGGATTAAAGACATCATACCCACAACATGCAGAACTGACATTGTTTACAAAATACCGTGCAACGATTGCCACAAGCATTATTTCAGACAGACAGGAAGGAAACTAGCCATCAGTGTGCATGAACATCAGCTGGCAGCAAAATGACATAACAAACTTTCCCTAATATCAGTACACCCGGATAATGAAGGCCATCAGTTAACTGGGACAACATAACCGTAGTAGTGCAATCCAAACACAGACATACGTGGGAATTCCTAGAGGCATGGTTCTCAATCCATAACGCACTCGGCAAACACATATAATTGGACTCCATATGCAACCCATTCAAACAGAATGCGAAATGACAGAAGTCGCCGGAACTGACCGGGCAGTATAAATTCCAAGTGGAGGAGAACAACATCGCTTCTTTGGAAGTCTCACTCGTGACGTTAGCTCGCATGGGGACGAAAAGTCTGAATGAAAACAAGCCAACTGGGTGAGCAAGTTTACAACTTTACTTGTTAACTTTACTGTTTAATGTGTGGCTCAGTGTCAGTCTTTGTGACATTATACACACAATGTTCTACCCGCTTCTCCTGCTGTACACAAGGTTTCCCGACAAAAGGCAGCTTTATGTGGAACACAAGCGGTTTCTCCTGTCAATGGGTACCATTGCCATGAGGTGGAATATGAAATAGACAGTGAGCTGAAGTAGCCCCACTGTCATGTCACTCATTTACCTTTCAGTTTCAATTTTCAATTTCCAAAACGCAGCGATCCATTCACTTCAGCTGCTGGGAAGCTGACAAAAACAGCTTTGGGCAGACATTCCTCTTCGGGATGTCCGTCAATTTGCAAGGGTAGAAAAGCTGTCAACTTCACTCGAGCGAGAGAGGATACAATATTCCAAACTTCCAATTCAAATTCAGATGCCATATCAATTACACCACTGGCTCCACACATCTTGCTGCAGCTTTCATCCTGTCGAATGTGATGTAATCAGGGATACTGGCAGAAAAAACCATTTGCAAGGTGAATATCCTGCAAAATATTCACCGTCACTGCTGCACTTCAATGTTCCCCACTTTGTGAAGTGGTGAATGTCACTGGCAAACGAAACACATTAGCCCTCACATACCTGCTTCACTGTCACCTGTTTCTTTGCCACCTGTTTCTCTGCTGGAACTTGCCATTGTTTTATTCACAGTCGTTGCAAAATTCTGCCTCACGTATCATTTTTTATTAAATAATCTCCTCGCAACTTAAAAACATCCCCTAGTCTTGAAATCTCCCATCCTTGGGAAATGACGACCACAATTCATACTAACTACGTGTCTTATTATTTTATGAACTTCTAACAGGCCACCTCTCAACCTCCTAAGCACCAGCAAGAAAAGTCAAAGTCTATCCAACCTTTCTTTATAAATCAAACCTTCCATACCAGGCAATATTCTGGTAATCCTCTTCTTAACACTCACCAGCTTCAGAATCTGCCTCCTGTAATTGTGCGACAGAAACCGCACACTGAATTCCAGAGAGGGTCTCATCAACATCCTGTGCAACCTCAATATGACTTCCCAACTCCTAAACTGAAACAACTGAGCAATGAAAGCTGCCGTGCCAAAAGACTGTTTAACCACTGTCTAAATGGGATGTAAACTTCAAATAATCATGTACCTGGATCCCCTAGGTCCATGAGTAGGCACCTTAACAGTGAGAGAAAGTCTGTGGGAGGATGAGGAATAGTTTTGAATTTCTTTGACCTCACATCTGAAGAAATTTATTGTACACATGCAGCTGAATAAGTTCAACAATTCATTCTCTGTGAAGAACTACAAATGAACCTGAGCATTTTTCAATTAAAAAGTAAAGTTAGACCCTCTCGAGTCAGAAGGAAGCCATCGCTGTTCTGTTTCTGAGCTTATATTACCCAACCAGTTCTGCATCATGTCCATATGAAGATGGATAAGGGAGAACCAGTGGATGTAATGTACCTGGATTTTCAGAAAGCCTTTAATAAAGTCCCGCATAGGAGATTGGTGAACAAAATTAGGGCACATGGTATTGGGGGCAAAATACTGACTCGGATTGAAAATTGGCTGGCTGACAGGGCGCAAAGAGTAGTGATAAACGGGTCCCTTTCAGAATGGCAGGCAGTAACCAGTGGGGTACCACAAGGTTCTGTACTGGGACCGCAGCTGTTTACGATATATATTAATGATATAGACGAAGGCATTAGAAGTAATATTAGCAAATTTGCTGTTGACACAAAATTGGGTGGCAGTGTGAAATGTGAGGAGGAAGTTATGAGAACACAGGGTGAGTTGGACAAGCTAGGTGAATGGACGGATGCGTGGCAGATGCAGTTTAATGTGGATAAATGTGTGGTCATACACTTTGGTGGCAAGAACAGGAAGGCAGATTACTATCTCAATGGAGTCAAGTTCGGTAAAGGGGAAGTACAACGAGATCTAGGTGTTCTTGTACATCAGTCAATGAAAGCAAGCATGCAGGTACAGCAAGCAGTGAAGTAAGCTAATAGCATGCTGGCCTTCATAACAAGAGGAATTGAGTATAGGAGCAAAGAGGTCCTTCTGCAGCTGTACTGTGCCATGGTGAGACTACACCTGGAGTATTTTGTGCTGTTTTGGTCTCCAAATTTGAGGAAGGACATTCTGGCTATTGAGGGAGTGCAGCATAGGTTCACGAGGTCAATTCCTGGATTGGCGGGACTATCGTATGTTGAAAGATTGGAGCGACTGGGCTTGTATACACTTGAGTTTAGAAGGATGAGAGGGGATCTGATTGAGGCATATAAGATTATTAAGGGATTGGACACTCTGGAGGCAGGAAGCATGTTTCCGCTGATGGGTGAGTCCAGAACCAGAAGACACAGTTTAAAAATAAGGGATGGGCCATTTAGAGCAGAGTTGAGGAAAAACTTCTTCACCCAAAGAGCGGTGGATATATGGAATGCACTGCCCCAGAAGGCAGTGGAGGCCAACTCTCTGGATACTTTCAAGAAAGACATAGATAGAGCTCTTAAAGATAGTGGAATCAAGGGTTATGGGGATAAGGCAGGAACAGGATACTGATTGTGGATGATAAACCATGATCGTAATGAATGGTGGTGCTGGCTGAAAGGGCCGAATGGCCTCCTCCAGCACCTATTGTCTATTGTCCATTCATTCACCATATCCTGATACATGAACTTTGGATCACTCTCCAAAGGTATCAGTAACTATTGCCAATCCTCAGTTACATCTGGAGAATTTGATGTTTGAACTTTCTGAACCAGTACAGGTCGTGTGGTGAAGTCGCACTTGCAATGATATCAGGTGAGGAATTACCAAATGATCGTGAAGGATTAGTGATGTTTTCCAAAAGAACAATTTAAATGTTTTCATATTTTTGATTCAATCCAATGATCTGACATATTACACAAGGTTGTCATAAAACAATATTTGATACCAGGCACTTATTAGGACACGTGACCCAAAACTGGCCAAAGAAGTAGGTTTCAAGGAATATCCTGAACAAACAAAGCGACTTTGAAAACCAGGGATGTTTAGGGAGTAAATTCAAGAGCTTATGGCCTTGCAAACTGAAAACACGAGAAACGTGGGAGAGTTAAAACCAGAAATCTACTGGAGGTTGGAAGTCAGGGAGAACAAATATCTTGAAGGAAAAAGCAAAAGAACAGTAGATGCTTGAAAGTAGTAACACAAGCAGAAATTGATGAGAAACTCAGCTTATCTGGCAGTGCTTGTGGAGAGAGAGCAGCGTTACTGTTTTGTGTCCAGTGACCCTTCTTCAGATATATCTCAGACGGGTTTGCAGCTGGAGGGACTATCAAAGGAAGGAGGTGTGATGACAAAATTTCAAAGTAAGGATATGAATTTCAAAACGGTGGTGCTTTGCCACTCAGAAAATGTTTATGTTAGTGAGCACAGGATGGCAAAACTTGAAGATGTAAAAATCGGTGAGAATAAACACACGGGCAGCAGATTTTTGGATCATTTCAAGATTTCAGGGAAGTAGTAGTAAGAAGCCGGCCGGGAGTGTGTTTGTCGAGTTACGTCGAGAGGTAGCAAAGGAATGGATGAGAGTTTCAGCAGCAGATGAACTGAGAAGCTGTTGAGGTTGAAATTGTATGTGGTCTTTGTGATAATGAGTGTGGGGGTGAGTAATGTGGTTGGAAGCTCATCTTGGGGTGAAATATTGCACCATGACTGTGACCAGTGTGTTACCTGCCAGTTACCAGGGGCAGGGATGGAGTCAGTGGCGAGGGAGTAGAATTTTGCTCCCAGCCTGGATTGACATTTTTCATTGTCTATTTAAATGTGATCTATACCCCTTTTCAAACAGGAACGTACTTGGCAGCAGAACTAATTTGTGAACCAACTGTCAGCTTTATTGAGACAAAGTGTGGAGTTTATCTGTTCTGAAGTGAACTACAGTGACAAACTCAGACAGCTACTTACAGTTGAATGTGGATTATACGCTAAAGTCAATAACTAGGCAGTAGAGCAGTGAAACAACTTATTGGAGTTTTTGCAGCCTTGGACTTCAAACTTTTTCTTCTGTCTTGGGCTTTTATCTTCTGATTCTCGTTGCTTTCCATTGCACAGACCTTTCTTGCGAATCTCCTTTATGCTTGTTCTTTTTTGATTAACCTCCCGCTCTGCCCAATCACAGTTCATATGAACAACACTCACCTCACTTCACCACGTGATGTTCTTCATATTCATAATTACTCTCTTTACATCTTACCTGAGGACTGTTATATCTGTATTTATTACCTTTACTTCATCGCCATTTCTCTATTCGCTGACAGAGCGGTATCAAGAGTATCTTTAGCTTTGAGCTGCTGGAAGCCTTTCCAATCGCGACTTATTAAAAAATAACAAAAGAACTGGGATGTTGTCAATCAGGAACAAAAACAAAGTTGCTGGAAAAGCTCAGCAGATCTGGCAGTATCTGTGAAGGTAAAAAGACAGAGTTAACGTTTCGGGTGCAGTGCCCCTTCCTCAGAGCGACTTATTAAAACCCCAGGATCGCTAATGTAACAATCTTTCTCATCCAGTTCTCAGTCTCATTTGTCTCAAAATACAACATTGTGATGACGATCATTAGCTTCTCACAATGCCAACACAAAGCACTGCGCATGCTCCAGCTCACAATGGAGTCTGGGTGATTGATGTCAGTGCGCGACCAATAGGAGCACAGGTGTGACGTAACGAGCGGGCGGATGTCGCCCAATCGGAATGAAGGGAGGGCGGGATTAGTGAAAACCACGTGATCACCCACGCTTGCAGTTCAGAGTCGCTGAGACAACAGGAACAGCAGATGCTGGAGCATCTGAGATGACACGGTGTGTAGCTGGATGAACACAGCAGGTCAAGCAGCATCAGGCGAGCAGGAAAGCTGATGTTTCGGGCCTAGATCCTTCGCTGAGACCAAGATTTGTGCAATTGAGGTAAGAGCAGGACACGGTAAAGAAAGCAAAATGGCAGAAAGCGGGAGGGAAGTGATTTTTTTAATCTTGGATTCTCCAGCATCTGCAGTTCCCATTATCACGGGAAGTGATATTCGTATGGGTTTGGAAATTTCACAAACACTTCGTGCACGTCGGAAAACATATATTTGAAACTCCCAGACTCACGTTTGCAGAAAACAAATCAATGCCTCAGATCGTGATAGGTCTGTGTGACTGTCACCATCTTTATTGGGGGCAATGAACCGCGGGGCGCATGCGCGGCAGCTTTGAAACTTTAAAAGGGCCGAGGTAAAGTTGGGCGCATGCGCATCCGCCTCTGGTAGAAAGAGCACAAGGTGTGGAGCTGGAGGAACACAGCAGGACAGGCAGCATCAGAGGGACAGGAAAGCTGACCTTTTCGGTCCCAGACCCTTCAGAAATGGGGGAGGGGAAGGGGATTCTGAAATAAATAGAGAGAGAGAGGGGGAGGCGGGTGGAGAGGAGACAGACAAGTTAAAGAGGTGCAGATGGAGCAGGTAAAGGTGAGTGTAGGTGTGGAGGGAATAGGTCAGTCCAGGGAGGACCAACAGGTCAAAGGGGTGGGATGAGGTTAGCAGGTAGGAAATGGGGGTGCAGCTTGAGGAGGGGATAGGTGAGAGGAAGAACAGGTTAGGGAGGTGGGGATGAGCAGTTGTTTATTGTGAACTGAGCGTAGGTGTTCTGTAAAGCGGTCCCTAAGCCTCTGCTTGGTTTCCCCGATGTAGAGGAGGCCGCAATGGGTACAGCGGATGCAGTACACCACATTAGCACCTGCATTTCCCCATACAGATGGTCTAAAAACCCTATGCTATTTCCTGTCCTGCAGGTCTGACCAGGTCCCCTCCACTGACCCTATTATGCGCTTAGGTGAACTCGTCCTCACCCTCAACAACTTCTCTATCAACTCCTCCCACATCCTACAGACAAAGGGGGTGGCCATGGGTACCTGCATGGGCCCAAGCTATGTCTGCCTCTTTGTCGGAACAAACCATCTTCCATACATACACTGGCCCTAAACCCCACCTCTTCCTCCGGTACATAGATGACTGTATCGGTGCTGCCTCCTGCTCCCATGAGGAGCTCGAACAGTTCATCCACTTCACCAACACCTACCACCCCAACGTTAAGTTCACCTGGGCCATCTCCTAACACCTTTCTCACCTTCCTGGACTTCTGTTTCCATGTTGGGCAACTGTCTGGAAACCAATATCCATTTCAAACCCACCAACTCTCTCAGCTACCTAGAATACACCTCCTCCCACCCACCGCCCTCAAAAAATGCCATCTCCTATTCCCAATTCATTCACTTCCGCCGCATCTGCTCCCAGGATTCCACTCCCGTACATCTGATGTCCTTCCTTTTCAAGGACCGCAACGCCACCACCCACCTCTTTCCTCCCGCACCACCCCCCCCGCAGTGATCGAGAATGCCCTTGACCGTGTCTCCTGCATTTTTCCACAACTCCTCCCTCGTACACCGTCCTTGCAATAACAACCAAAAAAGAATCTCCCTCATCCTCACGTACCACCCCACCAATCACCGGATCCAACGCATCATCCTCAGACATTTCCGCCATCAACAATCCGACCCCAACACCGAAGACATTTTCGCCTCCCCACCCTTGCCTGTTTTCCGGAGGGACCACTCTCTCCATGACTCCCGTGGCTCTGCACTCCCCTCCAGCCCCACTACACCTGGCACACTTCCCTGCAACCGCAGGAAGTGCTACACTTGCCCCCACACCACCTCCCTCACCCCCATCCCAGGCCCTAAGAAAACGTTCTACATCAAGCAAATGTTCATGTGCACATCTGCTAATGTGGTTTACTGCACCCCCTGTACCCGTTGTGGCCTCCTCTACATTGGGGAAACCAAGCGGAGGCTTGGGGACTGCTTTGCAGAACACTTACACTCGGTTCACAACAAACAACTGCACCTCCCAGTCGTGAACCATTTCAACTCCCCGTCCCATTCCTCAGACGAAATGCCTATCCTGGGCCACCTGCAGTGCCACAACGATGCCACCCAAGGGTTGCAGGAACAGCAACTCGTATTCTCCGTGGGAACCCTGCAGCCCAAAACGTATCAATGTGGACTTCACAAGCTTCAAAATCTCCCCTCCCCCAACTACATCCCAAAACTTGGCCAGGTTGTCCCTACCTCCCTAACCTGTTCTTCCTCTCTCCTATCCCCTCCTCCCACCTCAAGCCGCACCCCCATTTCCTGCCTACTAACCTCATCCCACCCCCCTGACCTGTCTGTCCTCCCTAAACTGACCTATCACCTCACTACCTCCCCACCTATGCTCACCTTTACCTGCTCCATGCTGGCATCTTTGACTTGTCTGTCTCCTCTCCACATATCTTCTCCCTCCATCTTCGATCTGTCTCCCCCGTCTCCCTATTTAGTTCAGAAACCTCTTCCCCTACCCCATTTCTGATGAAGGGTCTAGGCCCAAAACGTCAGCTTTCCTGCTCCTTGGCCTGCTGTGTTCATCCAGCTCCACAACTTGTTATCTCGGATTCTCCAGCATCTACAGTTCCTATTATCTCTTATCCAAGAGAAATGTTTGTTTCTTGTAGATTTCTTTCCCAGAGTGTGGGATAATAGCAGCTCGCACTGCTCTTGCTCACTTCTGTGCTTCCTGATCACCTTTGTCAGTGTCTAATCTCTTCAATCTCTAATGATGGATATATTTGATCTCTGTAGCATTTTACTGTTACCTCCTTGTACCTTTTTTGTGAATAAATTTTCCACTGCTCCCCACCCCCTCACCATATGCTGCCCTCTTACCAGATTAATTTTTGAATGGTATCTTTCACAGTCAGGAAATATTTTCCCAGAAAGAGAGTGCATTTTTCTTCCATTCCAGACCACCAAATTCTACAGCATTTTTATTCTATGTCATTCAGTTTGCACTTCTGCGACATTTGCTCTGTTTCTCCTTCCACAGATACCAGCGATCGTTGCCAAAGCCCTGTTACCTGTGGAGAAGATGATGTTTAACTTTCGTGTCCTGCTGCATTTTGTATGCTGAAGGTACTCCCACAATGCGGCCATTTGAGAAATTACAGATTGTTCATCTAGCGATACTGAAGAGCTGATGGTGTATGTCCAAGTCAACAAACAACTTGTATTTTTATCATGTTTTACAATTTGATTAAAAATATTATCACGAAACTTTTGACGTAAGGCCATATTAGGTCAGGTGACCAAAAAGTTACCAAATTTGCAGGTTTTCCTGACTATCTTAAAGAAGGAAAGCAAACCTAAGAGGTTTATCATGGGAATTCCAGACCATGTTGCCTGGCAAGTGTAGAAACAGCCTCCAGTAGTGAAGCCATGATTAAACACACTGTTGGAGTCGGAAACTAAATGAGTTGTTGAAATAGAACATAGAACAGTACAGCACAGAACAGGCCCTTCAGCCCACAATGTTGTGCCGACCATTGATCCTCATGGATGCACCCTCAACTTGAAGGTTGTGTGGTGCAGGGAGATAGGGCTCATCACAGCCAGGAATTAAATCAAGGGTGGGAATTTTAAATTGTTGCTTATAAATAGGAGCCTTTGTGGGTCAGGGAGCACAGCAGTGATGGATGAACAGGTCTTGGTGCAAATTAACTTGTGTGCAGCAGAATTTTAAATATTCTTGAGGTTATAGGGACATTGAATGTGGGAGGCCGACTAGCAGTGCGTTTGGATAGTTACGTCTAGAGCTAACACAGGAATAGATGAGAGGTTCAGCAGATGATCTGAAACAAAGGTGTCATTGTCAGGTCATTGCCACTGAAGTGGAAATAAGTGGTTTTTGTACAGAACTCTGCAGTTACCCTCACCTCACCTCAGGAATTCAGCTGTTTGTGAATTTGTGGATCAAGTCTGTAATAAGATCAGGAACTGAGTGCCTGCCGTGGCCCAAACTGGGTGTCACTGAGCAGGTTACTGCTGAGTAAGTGCTGCTTCATAGTGCTGTTGACGACACCTTCCATCACTTTACTGATGATAGAGAGTGGACTGCTTGAGGGGAAACTGGTTGGGTTGGATTTGCTGTGTTTTTGTCCTGAACAGACCTGGGCAGTTTTCCAAATTATCAGTAGATGCCAGTGCTGTAGCAGGACTTGAAACAGTTTGGCTTGGAGGCTAGCAAGCTCTGGAGCACTAGTCATCGGTACTATTGCCAGCGTGTTGCCAGGGCCTGTAACCTTTGCAGTATTCATCCATTTATTAATATTATTTGAAATGAATCAAATTGGATGAAAACTCACATCTCTGATGTAGGGGACCTCTGGAGAAGGCTGAGATGGAGCATCCAGTTGGCACTTCTGGCTGAAGATTGCTGCAGTCTTGTCTTTTGCATGGATAGGTTGGGCTCTTCTGTCAGTGAGGATGGGGATTTTTGGCATGCTTCCTCCAGTGACTTGTTTAAGTGTTCATCACCATTCACGACTGGGTTTGGCAGAACTGCAGAGCTTAGATCTGATCTATTGGTTATGGGGTGGCTTAGCTCTAATTCTTGCTGCTTATGCTATTTGGCATGCAGATAGTCCTGTTGGGAAGTTTTACCAGGTTGGCAGCTTATTTTTAGCTATGCCTTGTGCTGCTCTTGGCATGCCCTCCTATACTCTCCATTCAATCAGTGTGGTTCCCCTGGATCAATGGTAATGTTTGAGTGCACAATATGCTGGCCCATGAGGATACAGATTGTGCCGGAGTAAGTTCTGCTGCTGTTGACGTCCCACAAAGCCTCATAAATGTCTGGTTTTGAGTTCCTGTATCTGTTCCAAGTCTGTCCGTTTTAGCCAAAGTTCATGCCACTCAACACAATGGAGGGTATTCTCAAGTTTAAGATGAATCTTTGTCTCCACAGGACTGTGCGGTAGTCGCTGTTATCAATCCTGACAGGGACAGATGCATCTGCAGCTGGGAAATTCGTGACAATGAGATCTGCTATGTTTTTCCCTTCTGTTGGTTGTGTCAGCACCTGCTGCAGTCCCAGCCAAGCAGCTTTGATGAGCTTGATTGGTAATCCTGATGCTGAACTACTCCTGATGGTCGACAGTGAGTACATTTAGTGCCATTCACACTCACACTGTTTCTCCAAGTGCTATTCGACATGTAGTTTTTTTTTTTAAAATTAAAATTCACTCTTCAGATGTGGAAATCACTGGCTGGACCAACATTTATTGCCCATCCCTCATTGCCCCAAAGGCAGTTAAGAGTCAACCACATTGCTGTGGGTTTGGAGTTGCATGTCATGCAGACCAGGTAAGGATGGCAGATTTCCTTCCCGAAAGGACATAAGTGAACCTGAATAATCAGCAATGGTTTCATGGTCATCATTTGACTATTAATTCCAGATCATTATTTAATTCAAATTTCACCATTTGCCGTGGCAGGATTCGAACCCAGGTCCCCAGAATGTTATCTGGGTCTCTGGATAAATAATCTAGCGATAATACTGCTGCCGATTTTATCAACTGAGGGAGGATGGTCCATGGCATTCAGCAGGAGCCATGAGACTTCCAGGCGTAAGAGTCAATGTCAAGTACTCCCAGGTCCGTTCCCGCGATCAGAATAGCACTGTGCTGCCACGTCCGTCCTGCTCCTGGGACAGGCCTTCACTCAGGACAGTGGTGGCGTGTGTCACTTGTCTGTAAGGTAGATTCTATGCAAATGAAGCTGTTTCTTGACTAGTCTTGGAGCCACCTCTCCAAATTTTGCCACTCGCCCCGAGATATTAGTAAGGAGGAATTTATGGAGTCGACAGGGCTGATTCTGCAGTTGTCTTTCCTCGTGCCTTGGTAGATGCCGAGTGGTCCACCCAGCTTCATTCCTTTGAGACTTTACAGTCACTTGCAACTGAGTGGCTTGCTGAGGTTGGCAAATTTTTTTCCCTGATGGACATTAGATTTTTTTCTTTTTCTGCCATTAGCAATGGTTCCATGGCAACCAGTTGATTCTTAATTCCAGTTTTTTTATTGAATTCAAATTCCACCATCTGCTAAGATGGAATTCAAACCCAGACTTCTGTTGTACATTTTAATATTCTGGATAAAAGTTAATTCATCAGGTTTGTTCACTCATTTTTGAATATCTCTAACACAGGCATTGTTTCTTTGCAAACCGTTGTCCATCATCCTGTCTCTTCAATCCTCCCCTCCAACCAAAAGTGAGGGAGTCATATGGAAACTCCATCTCACTGAGATTGCGACAATCCAAATCGGATGCCTTTGCTGCTTCCCTCTCTTCCACTCGCCCACCAAACTAAATTGCCTTGCACGTTGCTCATCGTTTTAGTCCTAATCTTTCTCCAGTCTCATGTAAGCCTTAACAGAGTTTGTCTTAATCCTTTGCCCTATTGTCGCTAAACTACAAACATTCTAACTCTCTCTTATTTCTCCTCCTGCTCCTCCTCCTCCTTGCCTCTGCCCCCATGCCAGTTTAGATATTGTCACTTGTTCTGTCTACTTCTCTTTTCTGGTTAGGTCCTTCTCACCTGTTCTGTTTAAAACCAATATTTGACCTCACTGTCGTTGGAAAATCCCACTCCATCTCTCTCTTTCCTGTCTGAAATCCATGTAGTTGATGTCCCTCAAGGATCTGTCCTTGGCTCATGCTGTTTCTCACTGACATACCGCCAGGAGGTGAGATCTTCCACAAGCACCATGTTAGGTTTTGCACGTATACTACAATATTCAGATCTAACTCCCCTCCATCTCTCTCCTTTGCTCCACTGTTACTCAATTATAAAACTGCTTGTCATGATTCCACTACGTGATTAGCTGAAATTTCCTCCAATAACACTTTGTGAAAATTAAACACATTGCCTTCAGTTGTTATTACAAATTATTTTTTCTTACTACTGTACTGAGTCCATCCCTCTCGCTGGGAACTGTCTGAGGCTGAACTGCACCCTTCTCAATAATGCTCTCATATCTCCCCTCAACGTGAACATTTTACCATACATCTTCTCAATCACATGCCAGAAATTTCAACCTCTAAAATGCTCCTTCTCTCCACCTCACTCCAGCTCATTTGTGACTGAAACCCCTTACCCATGTCAGTGTTGCCTTAAATTTGATGATTCCAAAAGAGAGCCCTCCATTCTCTGCCTTATCAAGAATCTGCTCCCACAATCGGAAATATCCCCTCAGCATTTATGCTGTCAACTCCCTTAAGAATCCTATATTTTTAATTGGATCATCTCTCATTCTTCTAAAATCTAGTTAGTAGATTCCAAACCTGTTTAGTCTTAGCTTAAAAGATAATCCCTCCAAACTGGTGATCATCCTAGTTCATCTTCTCTGAAATACCTCCAATGAAGTGATATATTTGCTGAAATGGACCAAAACTGCTCACATTCCTCCAGATGTGGTCTTAACAACAATTTGTACATTTGCCCTAAGACATGTATTCCAAACTCCTATACTGCAAACATCTTGACATAAGGGATAACATCCCTTTGCCCTTCCTGATTTCCTGTTGCAACTGTGTGCACGCTTTGCATTTCCTGCACAATTATTCCTGAGTCCCTCTGTGATGCAGTTTTCCACAGTTTTTACCTTTTTAATAACACTGTTCTTTGGTCGTCTCCTCAAGAATAAACTTCATAATTTCCCACATTTATTCTCCATTTGCCAACTTGTCACCCATTTATCAATATCTCTCCATAAACTGTAACCCTCATGGAACTTGACTGTTATCCCTTCATGAGATCCTCCCTCATTCTTCTAATCTTTTTGTTGGGAGCACTGGGCAAGACGACACGTACATAATTGCTATCTTTTTAAGGGGCATTCTTTTGAATGACTGGGAGAAGCTTGCAGTCCATTGTTCAGAATCGAGACAACTTGTTCATCAAGCTGTTAGCTTTTCCAGCCCAATGTCTCATTGATGTGGCAGTGCAGCAGCAGAAAAGGAAGTGAATCCTGTCATCTGCATCTCTCTAAATCATGGCCGTTCTTTGCCATATGTCAAAGACCTACAGTTCTGGTCAGTGGCATGAAGTCCCAAGGTGGAAACTCCTAGAAACCCAAATAGATTTCTCCCTGAATCGACGACTGACCTCCACAAGGGATAATGTGTAATAGGGACAATGCACAGTTATCCTCGGCCAGGATGAGGGGATGTTGTGAAATTCTACCCGGACTGACAGTGATGGATTTCATGAATTTGTGTTACAGGATAATAGAAGTGGACTTTCAGGTGGGGAACTCAATAATTGTAACAACAAACTCTGACAGAATTACTCAATTCATCAGCACCTGGATATTCGCATTGTGTGAGAGTGTTGTGTTCCTGCTCATTTCCCATTTACCGTGTAAAATTTCTCTCTTAAATCACCCCATTCTCTCAATAGATCATCTCTGAAATTTTCAGTGTGTCCTGTAATCTTTTTTATGATCAGTCATGTGTACATTTTATCATCCTAAAGTGTTTCTTTTGCCAACACCTCTATCAAAGGTCGCCACAAAACCCTTTGTTACAAGGAGAACAATCTCCGTTTCCCCATCACCTGATTCCTCAATGACTGTTTGCTGTCTATAAGGCACTCGTCTGGATTGTGTTGGAACATTTTCCACTTCCTTGCATGAGTACAGCCCCAACACTATTAGAAAAAGTGAACATCCTCCAGGTGAAGCAGTGTGACAGAGTCGTGTCCCATCCACCACATGCAACATTCCCCTCTACACCACCGAGGCACAGTGGCATCACTGTGCCAAAGGTAAAGTCACCATTGTCCTACCTGACCATAGGGCTGGTTTAACCCGAAGATAACCACACCGTGGGTGAAGGGAGAGGTTGAGAAGGAGAGTCCGTCTATTTTAGATGGATATTCTCAATATGTACGAACAATGCCCAGGTCACATGAAAGAATAATGTTAAAAAACAAGCACTAACCATGCAACTAAAAACCCTCTTCCTACAAACCATTCTGTTAAATCTCTTCTTCCCCCTATCAGGGACCATCCCGTCCTTCACAGTGTGTGGGGGATCTTTGGTTTGCACAGACTCAGCTCGTCTTTCCTGTCTGTGATGTCATCATGCTGTGACAATGGCACTGAGCCTCACTGTCTGTGAGGGTGGTGGGCACAGAGATCCTCATAGCGTTTAAGACATATTCAGATGCCCACTTGTGATGCCAACGCAGACAGGTCTATGGGCCAAGTGCTGGAAAATTAGCTTAGAATAGTTAGGTGATGGTTTTTAACTGGCACAGGCTGGATGGGCCCCAAAGCCTTTTTCTGGACTGTAGACCTCCGAGACGCTTCACATAGGAAGATGCCAAACAATATTTCAAGCCATTTCAGAAAATGAGATATTAAAATATATGACTCATGATTACCTCACTTTTCTACAAAAAACATTGAGCATAGAGATGAAGTGGTTTACCAAGAAATTCTGGAGCTTGAATCCCAGGAAATTGCAAGTGCCACCATCAAGTGGAAGAATAAAAATGGGATCTGATGAAGGGTCTAGGCCCGAAACGTCAGCTTTTGAGCTCTTGAGATGCTGCTTGGCCTGCTGTGTTCATCCAGCTCCACACTTTGTTATCAAAAGGACTGTATTAGAGGAAAGCACAATTTTGCTTCCAATTAGCAAGCTCTTCCTGAATCACATGTGATCTAACTTTACTCATCAGTCTACCATGTGGAACTCTGTCAAAAGCTTCACTCTCATTCCAGAGGTGCTGCAAATCTGATCCAATCCCCCTGCCATTTGTCCACCGCCCTCTTGATCATGCCTTGAAAAGTTAATAAATGTGAGATATTGTGTTTTGGTAAAGTGTAGGACTTAAACAATTGATGTTTGCACCCAGGGTAGAGTTGTGGAGCAGAGAAATGCGGAGATTCAGGTAGATACTACTTTGAAGTTTATGGAGATAGGTAGACAGGGTGGTTACCAAGTTGTTTCGCACACTTGCCTTCATTACTCAACCTTTGGAGTCTCGGAGTTGGGATGTTATGTTGAGATTGTACAGTACATGGTGAAGCTTCATTTGAGGTATTGTGTGCAGTTCTGGTCGCCCTGTTACATGAAGGATGTTATTATTAAACTGGAGACAGTTCAGAAAAGATTTGCTGGGATGTTACCAGGAATGGAGGGCTCGATTATTAAAATAGACTGCCAAATCTAGGACTTTTCTCACTGGAGCATAGGATGTTAAGGGTTGACCTTACAGAGGCTTATAAAATCATGAGGGCACAGATCATGTGAATATTAAGGGCTTTTTTCCCTAGGTTGGGGGATTTCAAGACAAGGGGACATATGTGTAAGATGAGAGGAGAAAGACACATTTTAAAAAAGGCATGAGGCTGAGATAGTAAAAAAGTATTTCACATGCCTATTTACTGCAGAGAAGGATATGGAAGCTAGAGAGCTTGGAGACATAAATAATGAGTCGTCAGAAGTGTCCATATTACAGTGGTCTAGGTGCTGGACGTCTTAAACTGCATAAAGGTGGATAGGTCCTTGGCACCTGATCAGGTGTTACCCACAAACTCTGGGAGAAGCTGGGGAAGTAATTGCTGGCCCCCTTGCTGAGGTATTTGTATCACTGACACTAGTGAGGTGCCAGAAGTCTGGGTGGCTAATGTGGTGCCATTCTTTAAGGAAAAGCCAGAGGACTATCGACCGTTGAGCCTGATGTCAGTGGTGGGTAAATTGCTGGAGGGGATTCTGAGGGAGAGGATTTGCATGTGTTTAGAGAAGCAAAGACTGATTAGGGATGGTAGACATGGCTTTGTGAGTGGGAAATCTTGTCTCACTAACTTGACTGAGTTTTTTGAAGAATTGACAAAGAAGATTGAAGAAGCCAAAGCAATGGACATTGTCTATATGGACTTCAGCAAGGCATTCACCAAAGCTCCACATGATAGACTGGTTAGCAAGATTAGATCAAATGGAATCCAGGGAGAGTTAGCTATTTCAAACAAAATTGGCATGAAGGGAGAAGACAGGATCGTAGTAAGGGGTTGGGGTTGTCTATTTTTTCAGTCTGGAGCACTATGAACAGCAGTGTGCTGCAAGGATCGGTGCTGGGTCCACCGCTTTTTGTCATTGATACAAATCACGTGGAATGCATATTGGAGGAATGGTTAGTAAGTGTGCCGATGACACAAATTGTTGTAGTAAACGGCAAAGAAGTTTGCCTCCAAGTACAATGGGAACTTAATCAGATGGGCCAATGGGCCAAGGAGTGACAGAAATCAGTTTAGTTTGGATAAATGCGAGCTATTGCATTATGGTGATGAAAATCAGGGCAGGACTTAAACAGTTAATGATGAGGCCCTGGGGACTGTTACACAACAGAGACTCCTTGGGGTGCAGGTGCACAGTTCCTTGAAGGTGGATGGCAGGTACAGAAGGTAGTGAAGATGATATTTGCTCTGCTTGCATTTATTGGTCAGTGCATTGAGTGTAGGAGTTGGGAGGTCATGTTATAGGCTGAACAAGACATTGATTATGCTGCTTTTGGAATATTGTGTTCAGTTCTGGTCTCCCTGCTATAGGAATGATGCTGTTAAACTTGGCAGGGTGCAGAAAAGATTTACAAGGATGTTGCAGGAGGTGGAAATTTTGAGCTGCAGGGAGAGGCTGAATATGCTACGGCTATTTTCCCTGGAACATTGAAGGCTGAGAGGTGACCTTATAGCAATGAATAAAATTATGGTGGGCATAGGGTGAATAGCCAGTTTAAGCTGAGAGGGAAAGTTTTTTTTTTAAAGGGAAAGTTGGTGGTGCCTGTGTAGAATGAGCTGCTCGAGGAACTGGTGGAAGCTGCGACAATTATGACATTTAAGAGGCATCTGGATGGGTATGTGAATAGGAAGGGGTTAGAGGAATATGGGTCAAATGCTTGCAAATGGGATTAGATTAATTTAGGATATCTGATCGGTACGGACAACTGGGACCAAAGGGATTTTTTCGTGCTGTACAACTCTGACTACGCATTTTTTGTTTTCATTTCAGATTTCCACAATTTTACTTCTGCGCTGTTCTTAGTCTTTCAGAGGGATCGAAGGGTTGAGTTACAGATCTATATAATACCTGTCCTTCCTCCCTGGCTCTCCCACCTCTCTTTCGGGAGTTTTGTGCAAACACTGACTGGATCCCTTACCTGGAGGATATTTATTTATGAATTTGTTCAAATGATCATCCAGCATATTCCCCAAGTATCCCTCCACAAATGTCCAGAGGATTTCTCAGTTTCACAATCTGTGTGCGTTCTTCTGGTTCCTCACTCACTGCACTTGCTTTCTGTTTGAAAGCTCAGTCTACAGTTGGAGAATTCAAACAGGAACATATCCAGATCTGACAGTCACTTTGTTAATCACAACTCAATTACCTCAGGATTTTGAACAATGATGGAAAAAGCAGCACTCACAGAGGGGAGAAATGTGCGTGGTCTGTGAAGATTCATCTGAAATGTCCTTACACCAGCTCAGTGACACTGGGGAAAGACCATTCACCTGCTCTAAATGTGGGAAAGCATTCACTCAGTCATCCAAACTGTTAACACACTAGTGAGTTCACAAAGAAGCACAGTTGAAGGATTTTGCTGTCACTCTCACTATCAAATGAACCATGGTTTTGGGCTGTTTGTACTGATGTTACTGATCCCTGCTCAATTAAAGATACTGATATTGCGGATAAAATGTTAATACCAGTTGTGTATCTGTAAGGTAGAGCTTGGAAATAGTCATGTTATCATGACACATCGACACATTCACACTGACGAAAGACTATCCACCCGCACGGTGTGTGAAAAGGGATTTCCTGGTTCATCAGGACTGGTTAACTATCAGCAAATTTCTGAGTAATTATTAAGTTGGGTTTTCATTCTGCTGTTAGCTATATCCAAACCATGTTTTTTGGGCTTGTTTCTGGAGACCACAGGATCCCTCCGGTGTGGAAGCAGACCATTTAGCCCATCAAGTCCACTCTGAACTTACGAAGCGTGTCCGACCCAGACCTTGCCTGCGTGGGTTTCCTCCAGGTGCTCCAGTTTCCTCCCACAGTCCAACAAATGTGCAAATTGGGTAGATTGACAATGCTAAATTGCCCATAGTGTCACGGGTGTAAAATGCAGAGACGGAGTAGGTTGAGAGAATGGGTGGGATGCTCTTTGGAGGGTTTGTGTGGACTCAATGGACTGAATGGCCATCTTCCACACTGTAGGAATTCTATGATGATCTTGATGGCTCTTTATTTGTTAGTTATGCCTGCGCACCTTTACAATTACAGATTCTATTGCTCTCCACAGACACGTTTCAATTTTTAACAGATATTTGTTTATTGGAAACAATGCAATCTTTCCTTTTGATTTTTATCCACAAAATAAAAGTTTTAAATCTAAACAAAAGATTGGGATGAGTCCTGTACTATAATCCGTGATTGCATTTTCCCAATTGGCTACGAAACCTCGTGACCATTGTGACTCTGTCCGGGGGGAAATGCGGTCTCCTCAGATATTTTCCTGTTGTCCATAGCAATGATGGATCTCATGATGAATACATAAACCAAGACATTGTGTGATATCTACTGTATATTTTCTATTTAGTCTGCTGTCCATTACTCCACAGAGACTGAGATAACGGTCTGGGGACCTAGGTTTGAATCCCACCATTCCAGATGGTAGAATTTGATTTTTTTAAAAAAATCTGAAGTAAGAATCTAGTGATGACTGTAAATCCGTTGTCCTTGTTGGAAAAACCTATGTCTTTTAGGGAAGGAAACTGCCATTCTTATCCAGGGATATCAAGATCCCATAATGCCTTTTTAAAAAATTAATTTTAAAAAATCTCCTGCAAATACATTTATCTCTGTCTTAATTTATTTGGCAACCGACAGTTAAAACTGGTTGATGGTCACTTTCACTTTTGATCAAGCTGTGGCCATTTCATGGTTGAAACAAAAAAAAATGCATGAATGGAACCACAGTTCTTCTCGGAGGAACAATGCATGCTTTGAATTGTTTGAAAAAAAACCTCATCTCACTTCTGAGCCAGATATCAAAGTTGACCGGATCCTGATGCTGTGTACCATGGAAGTGAAATTCTTCACCATCCTATCCACTTGTGTCGCTATTTCAGGGAGCTATGGACTTGAACCTCCCAAACTCCTGAACACCTTGAGAATTTCATCAAACTGACCTCCAATGGCAGGAATGGACAGGGTCAGCTTGGATTGATGATCATAATTCAGGCTCAACAAGTCTACTGGAGCATTTTGAGAGTGTAATTAGTAGTGAGTGTGGCCACCTCTCTGTTCTGTAGTGATACAGATCCTCTGATCCTGATTGCCCCAATGGCTGACTGACACTGTCAAAGTCCCTGGGCTGATATCAAATGATTCCTTGGACATGCTGTGTCAGAATCTCCTGACTTAATCCTGTCTCCCTTGCACTGACTGAGAACTGTTTCCCTGAGAATGTCAGACGTGACCATTCGGTCGAAACACCTGTTTGTTGCCACAGCTGCTAACCAGCCCTTGAGTGACTGCTGGGAACACAATGCTAAGCTGCCTGCCTTATGCCTGCGATAAACACCAGGCAAGACAGGAGCACTGTGAGACATTAGGTTCTAGTTCAGACATCAAAGTGCAAAAATGCCAGGGAAAGGGACAGATATTGTATCAGAACTCATCTCAGGTGCTGAAAAGCTTGTGGAGTTCGGACAGCAAGAATGCACTTTTTGGACAGGCAATTCTGCATCTTGATGTAGAATTTTTATTTAACTTCTGGCTCATTTTGCTAGATTTGCAAATATCTCTTGGTCTGGCTAATGTGAGAAGTGGTAATCTGATTAAACTCACAGGCCTTGATTTGAGAAAAATAAAGCAGTCACATGCACACGTTTGATTGGTTGCTCTTGCACTCAAATGAAAAATGTGCGTTTGTATACACCATACCCTTTCCTGGTTCACAGTGTTTCCAAAATCTCTAGTTCAATACATCCCAAGTCATCACCATCAGAGTCAAAACTAGTGAATACTTCGATAGCTTCATTTTTTCTTCATCTGAAATGCTATTTGTAATGAGGTCGTGTTGGCAGGCTATTTTCTTTTACTTCTGATGCCACGTGTGGATTTTCAGGGATGGTGTTGGTGGGAAGATGCAGCATGTACCAGGGATGAGGGACTAACATTCAGAGCAAATGCTGAACATGTAGAAAAGGAGTGATTAACAGGTACCTTGGAACAAGCATATTTGGAGAAGGTTGGTTGAGAGGACTGAGAGAAAGCACTTTGGTGGCAGCACCAGGACATGTGTTTGATTCCAGCCTTGGGTGGCTGCCTGTGTGGTGTTTGCACATTCTCCCTGTGTCTGTGTGGTTTCCTCAGAGTGCTCCCACAGTCCAAAGCTGTGCAGGTTACGTGAATTAGCCATGTTAAATTGCCTGTAGTGTTTAGGGAGAAGTAGTTTAGGTGAGTTATAGGTCTGGCTGGGATGCTCTGAGGTTTGGTGTGGACTTGTTGGGCTGAAGGGCCTGCTATGGTTCCAGTGTGTTAACAAGGTGTAGAGCTGGGTGGACACAGCAGGCCAAGTAGCACTGAAGGAACAGGAAGTCTAACATCTTAGGCTGAGACACCCTTCTTCAAGTTTTGTCCAGCTGCTTTTAAAATTGGTTTAATGAGAGTAAACCATTCCTGGAAACCAGGATGATGCATGGAGAGGGCAGAGTAAGCCCCTGATCCAACTCCCTGCTCCAAAAGTCTGTTCAACATAGAGTCCTTAAGTAAACAACACATCAGATATTAAAGCTGATAAGAACTGATAGACTACAATCAAGTGCATAAAAGGCCAAGAAGCAATACCGGTTAGGGAGGCAGAGACAGGTTGGACTGGTTTTGGGATGCAGTGGGTGGGGGGGAGGAGCTGGGCTGGTTGTGTGGTGCAGTGGGGGGAGGGGATGAACTGGGCTGGTTTAGGGATGCAGTAGGGGAAGGGGAGATTTTGAAACTGGTGAAGTCCACATTGATACCATATGGCTGCAGGGTTCCCAGGCGGAATATGAGTTGCTGTTCCTGCAACCTTCGGGTGGCATCATTGTGGCAGTGCAGGAGGCCCATGATGGACATGTCATCAAGAGAATGGGAGGGGGAGTGGATATGGTTTGCGACTGGGAGGTGCAGTTGTTTGTTGCGAACTGAGCGGAGGTGTTCTGCAAAGCGGTCCCCAAGCCTCCGCTTGGTTTCCCCAATGTAGAGGAAGCCGCACCGGGCACAGTGGATGCAGTATACCACATTGGCAGATGTGCAGGTGAACCTCTGCTTAATGTGGAATGTCATCTTGGGGCCTGGGATGGGGGTGAGGGAGGAGGTGTGGGGACAAGTGTAGCATTTCCTGCGGTTGCAGGGGAAGGTGCCGGGTGTGGTGGGGTTGGAGGGCAGTGTGGAGCGAACAAGGGAGTCACGGAGAGAGTGGTCTCTCCGGAAAGCAGACAGGGGAGAGGATGGAAAAATGTCTTGGGTGGTGGGGTCGGATTGTAAATGGCAGAAGTGTCGGAGGATAATGCGTTGTATCCGGAGGTTGGTGGGGTGGTGTGTGAGAACGAGGGGGATCCTCTTGGGGCGGTTGTGGCGGGGGCGAGGTGTGAGGGATGTGTCGCGGGAAATGCGGGAGATGCGGTCAAGGGCGTTCTCGATCACCGTGGGGGGAAAGTTGCGGTCCTTAAAGAACTTGGACATCTGGGATGTGCGGGAGTGGAATGTCTTATCGTGGGAGCAGATGCGGCGGAGGCGGAGGAATTGGGAATAGGGGATGGAATTTTTGCAGGAGGGGGGGTGGGAGGAGGTGTATTCTAGGTAGCTGTGGGAGTCGGTGGGCTTGAAATGGACATCAGTTACAAGCTGGTTGCCTGAGATGGAGACTGAGAGGTCCAGGAAGGTGAGGGATGTGCTGGAGATGGCCCAGGTGAACTGAAGGTTGGGATGGAAGGTGTTGGTGAAGTGGATGAACTGTTCGAGCTCCTCTGGGGAGCAAGAGGCGGCGCCGATACAGTCATCAATGTACCGGAGGAAGAGGTGGGGTTTGGGGCCTGTGTAGGTGCGGAAGAGGGACTGTTCCACGTGACCTACAAAGAGGCAGGCATAGCTGGGGCCCATGCGGGTGCCCATGGCCACCCCCTTAGTCTGTAGGAAGTGGGAGGAGTCAAAAGAGAAGTTGTTGAGCGTGAGGACGAGTTCAGCTAGGCGGATGAGAGTGTCGGTGGAGGGGGCCTGGTCGGGCCTGCGGGACAGGCAGAAGCGGAGGGCCTTGAGGCCATCTCCATGCGGAATGCAGGTGTACAGGAACTGGACGTCCATGGTGAATATGAGGTGTTGGGCGCCAGGGAATTGGAAGTCCTGGAGGAGCTGGAGGGCGTGGGTGGTGTCACGGACGTAGGTGGGGAGTTCCTGGACTAAAGGGGAGAAAATGGAGTCCAGATAGGTGGAGATGAGTTCGGTGGGGCAGGAGCAGGCTGAGACGATGGGTCGACCAGGGCAGGCAGGTTTATGGATTTTGGGAAGGAGATAGAAACGGGCCGTGCGGGGTTGGGGAACAATGAGGTTGGAGGCTGTGGGTGGGAGGTCCCCTGAGGTGATGAGGTCGTGAATGGTGTTGGAGACACTCAGAGAATGTGCCAGCACAGAGGAAGGTGCTTCAGCCTGTCACTGTCTGCATCAGCTGTCTGTACGGGTAACTTCGCCAGTCCTTCGCGATGCCCTGTAAATCTCTCATCATTCAACTCTCTCTCCTGAGGGCCACAAATGATTCTGCTTCCAGCGCCCTCTCAGGCAGTGCACAGCCGGCAGAAACCACTCGCTGAAGACGGCGCGTCTACCTCCCTTGATAAACGTGACTCATCGTTGCAAAGAAAGTGACTCACCTCCCCCTCCCTCCAAACACCCCCACCCCATCTGTTTCTTGGGAATGTGTAACTGCCTGCAGTGTCAATGTGCCTGCAGTTGCTAAAAAGGTCTGATTTTGTGCTGTTCTATTCTGCGCACTAAACAAACTGAACTGTTAGCAAAGCAATAAATGCCTGCCTCTTCCCAAATCACATCAAATACTTGAAACAAATTCTAATTCTAATCGAGTAATATCCCTTTCAGGAAGTACTGGGTCACAATTATAAACACAATTTCTTAGACTAATCCATCTGACCGGGAATATATGAACTCTAATCCCCATCCATTCCAACATCCCTAACGTCACTCCCCTCCCTTCGTGGAAATGAACAGCGTGATGGTGGATATTAATGTCAGTACATTGAATAAGTCACAAATGGTTTGGCTTTGACTCCATACATTCCAATTACAATCTGGTAATGTAGAATTGCAAATTAAGATCCAAGAGCTGGAGAGACATAAAGGATGGAAACAGACTGATAGCTGCAACTTGTCTATTCGAACCAGAGGTCCTAAATTATTTTAGTCCCATTTCCCAGCATTATCCCGTATCCCTCTGTCCCCTTCCTATTCACTTACCAATGCTGATGCTGTTTAAGTGTTGTGATTATACCACCTCCTCCATATATGCAGCATTCTCTACATGTAAAACTGTCCCTCAGGTCCCCTCTAAACCTTTCACCTCTCAAATTAAACCCATGCTTTCAGGTTTGGATTCCTTTCCCTGAGGAAAAGATATTGACAATTCACCCCATCCAAGCCCCTCATGATTTTATAAACCTCTGTAAGGTCACACCTCAGCCTATGACGTTCCAGGGAATCAGCCCCGGCCTATTCAGCCTCCTCTCCCTGTAGCTCGAACCATTCAATCCATGCACCATCCTTGGAAATTTTTTTTTTTTTCTGAAACCTTTCAGTTTAACAACTTTCCTGTAGCAGGGATATTATAACTGAGTGCAGTATTCTAAAAGTGGCAATGTTCTGTACATCTGCATCGTAACGCCCAAACTCCAATACTCAATACATTGATCAATAAAAGCAAGCATGCCAAATGCCTTCTTCACCACCCTGTCTAACTGTGACTCCACTTTTAAGGAACTATGCATCTGCACACCAATGTCTCTGTTTGGTGACACTCCCCAAGGCCCTACCATTAACTTATAAGTCCTGCCCTAGTTTGCCTTAACAATTCGCATCACCTCACATTTATTTGAACTCTATCTGCCACTCCTTGGCCCAGTGGCCCATCTGATCAAGGTCCCGTTGTACTCTGAGATAACATTCCTCACTGTCCACAACAACATGAATTTTGGGGCCATCTGCAAACTGACTTACCGTCCCTCCTGTGCTTCCATCTAAATCATTTATACAAAGTTATGGATAAGCAGTGTCCCAGCACTGATTCTTGTGACACACCACAGGTCACAGTTCTCCAGTCCGATATCTAACACTCTACCATCACTCTGTGCCTCCTGCCTTCAAGCCAGTCTTGGATCCAAACCACTAGCTTCCATTGGATCCAATGTGATCTAACCAGTCTACCACGAGGAACCTTTTCAAACACCTTTCTGAAGTGCATCTAAACAATATTTATCCTCTCTGCCTTCATCAATCTTCTTTGTCACAACTGCAAAATACTCAAGTTAGTGGGACGTGATTTACATCACACCAACACCAGAGTCAGATAAATGAGAACAGCACGTGAAGCAAAATGTGTACATGAGATAACAAAGTGTGGAGCTGGATAAACGGAGCAGGCCAAACAGCCCACAGCCAACAGCCCCAGAGGACACAGCCACGTTGAGCCCTGCCGAATTTTCACCATCCCCCAGACCTCCCACTGACTGAGGTCAAATGGTTAGTCCTCAGTCAGGGGCTCACCTTTGTCCCCATTCACCCACACATCCATGAATGGCAGTCACGTTAGGATATCGAGCAGCTTTTTTTTTCTGCCACCTTTGCCACTCCAGCTATCTTCTCGTCTATCCATCTTTGATTTGCCTCTCCCTCTCTCCCTATTTATTTCAGAACCCTCTCCCCATCCCCTTTTCTGATGAAGGGTCTAGGCCTGAAACGTCAGGGTTTGTGCTCCTAAGATGCTGCTTGACCTGCTGTGTTCATCCAGCTCCACACTTTGTTATCTCGGATTCTCCAGCATCAATAGTTCCTATTGTTTCTGATACAAAATTTATACATGACTGGTTAAAGATACTGAAACAATTTCATTGTCTTCAAATTTAAAATCAAATGCTGGAGTCTGCAGCTCAAAATATATCAGAAGCACTGGGATCAGGGGAAACCCACAGTTCAGGAAATGCCCATGAATTGGGATGATGTCACGAAGCAATTGCCCGTGTGTGATAACATCACCCACTCGAACACAGAGCATTCGGGTCTGCACAAACAGGTGGTGTGCACAAAGGATGTGAGGGTCTGTGGAGTGATTGAAAGGAGATTGATCAGAATGATTCAGGAACTGAGGGATATTAGTTGTAAGGTCAGGTTGGAGAAACTGAAGTTCTCCTGCATTTCCTGCAACTCATCCCTCTCGCCCACTATTCGCAATAATAACCAAAACAGAATACCCCCTTGTCCTCACATCCCACCCGACCAATGTCCAAATCCAACGCATCATCCTCCAACATTTCCGCCATCTGCAATCCAACCCCACCACCAAAAACATTTTTCAGTTCCTACCCTTATCTGCTTTCCTGAAGGACCACTCTCTCCGTGACTCCCTTGTCCGCTCCACACTCCCATCCAGCCCCACCACCCCCAGCACTTTTCCCTACAACCGAAGCAAGTGCCATACCTGCCCCTATATCTCCCCTTCACCCCCATCCCAGGCCCGAGGAAGACTTTTTACATCTAACAGATGTTCACCTGCACATCTGTCAATGTTATATACTGTATCCACTGTTCCCATTGTGGCCTCCACGACATCGGAGAAACCAAATGGAGGCTTGGGGATCGCTTTTCGGAACACCTACGCTCTGTTCGCAACAAACAACTGCACCTCCCAGTCACGAACCATTTCAATTCCCACCCCCCACCCCCCAACTCCTCTGACAGCATGTCCATCCTGGGCCCCCTACATTGGCACAATGATGCCACCTGAAAGATGCAGGAACAGCATCTCATATTTCGCTTGGGAACTCTGCAGCCCAAGGGTGTATCAATGTGGATTTCACAAGCTTCAAAATCTCCCCTCCCTCACCCACATGCCAAAACCAGCCCAGCTAGTCCCCGCCTCCCTAACCATTCCTCCCATCTCAAGCCCTACCCCCATCCCCTATCCACTATCCTCACCCCACGCCCCCCCACCCCGACCTGTCCGTCCTCCCTGGACTGACCTATCTCCCCCTAACTCCACACCTACATTCGCCTTCACTGGCTCTAACCCCACTTCTTTGACCTGTCTGTCTCCTCTCACCCTATCTTCTCCTTTATCCATCTTCTATCTGCCTCCCCGTCTCCCTATTTATTTCAGAATCCCCTTCCCCTCCCCCATTTCTGAAGAAGGGCCCGACCCGAAACATCAAACTTTCCTGCTCCGCTGATGCTGCTTGTCCTGTTGTGTTCATCCAGCTTCACACCGCGTTATCTTGGATGCTTGGAGACTGCTTTGTAGAGCACCTACACTCCCCCCCTCACTGACCTACCCCCACCGCCACTTCGCTCCTACACTAACCTCACCTCAACTAGCCTCCTTCCTGCCTCCTCAACCTGTCCGTCTTCCCTCCCACCTACCTGCCCCTCCCTCCTCACTGACCAACCCACGTCAAATCTCCCTACCTGCCTCACCTTTACTGGCTTTATCCCCAACTCCTTGACCTGTCCATCCTCTCTCCACCTATCTGCTCCACTATCTACCTTCTATCACTGCCTCTCCCTCTCTCTATTTATTTCAGAGCTCTGTTCCCCTACTTTTTTTCTGAAGAAGGGTTCAGTCCTGAAGCATCAGCTTTCCAGCCCCTCTGATGCTGCCTGGCCTGCTGCATTCATCCAACTCCAAACATTGTTATCCTAGATTCTAGCATCGGCAGTTTCTGCTGTCTCCATGACCATTCATGACTGGCTCTAGCAGGATAGTTGGCCTGTTGATCTTGCAATCATTCCACCCTGTCTGTAATGTGTTAGTTCTGCTGTTTGTAATGCAAGCAGTCGAATGCGGTATCTGTGACAGGTTGCCATCAGTTTCAGTTACACGTGGTTCTGACCCCGGCACGTTTGCCTGCACTCGTCACTGTCCCATTGATCAGCTTCATGGTAACCATAGACTGAGGGATCATCTGGGACAAAGAGTCACAGATTCTGGTGGAATACAATTCTGCTTCTGCTGCTGCTGTGGTTTCCATCACCACATGGATGCCCAGTTTTGAGCTGCAATAAGTGCAACGTAATGACCCCCAGGTCAGACCGAATCCCCATCGCCCTTGTACGCAGTGACCTACTCTGTTTTCTGATGTGGTAACACTTCCATTTGAATATTCTCATTCTTCTGACGGTCTTTCTGTGGTGTCACGTCTCCAATTTGTTACATTCCTCAAAACACATTTAACATATTCATCTGAATCTTTTCCCTTCCAGTTGGGGCACCTTCGGGTGGCACGGTGGCGTAGTGGTTAGCACTGCTGCTTCACAGCACCCAGGATGTAGGTTCAATTCCAACTGTCTGTGTGGAGTTTGCATATTCTCCCCGTGTCCGCGTGGGTTCCCTCCAGGGGGTCAGCTTTCCACCCACAGTCTAAAGATGTGCGGGCTCGCTGAATTGGCCATGCTAAATTGTGCATAGTGTTGAGGGATGTGTAGGTTAGGTTGGTAACAAGGGGATTGGTCTGGATGGGGTGCTCTGAGGGTTAGTGTGGACTTGTTAGGCTGGAGGACATGCTTCCACACTGTAGGAAGGTTTCTAAAGAGAATGTTTCTCTCCCTGACCATGACTAAGAGTTCTGCAGTGTTGGTGATGCCAGCGTTATGTCTTTTGGAACCAATGCATTAGTGCACCTTGTGCTGTCACTCACTTCTCAGTGTTTGGGGATCCATGTTGCACAGGGCGTTTGAGCTACTTTGACACACTTTTTCAGAATTTATTCAAAAACACAAATTGCTGAAGAAACTCAGCAGGTCTGGCAGCATTTGCAGAGTGAAAGCAAAGTTAAGCTGTTGGACCCTTGATGCCTTTTCAAAGCTCCCAGTTTCTGCAGCAATTTTTCTTTCTTCAGATTTCCAGCATGCACGGTGCTTTATTTTGTTGAAAATTCAGTCAGTGCCGATTCATTTCTGGAGAAACTCAGCAGGTCGAGGAGACAGAGAAACAGAGTTAAGGTTTCAAGTCCAGTGAGACCCTTGTTCAGAACTAGAAAGGATTGGAAAATGATCTTTTCAATACCTTGACAGAGGTAGAGGAGTGGTGACAGGAACCAGAGGCTGTGGGGACGCTGTGGAAGATGCAATTGGCTTTCAATTGTGGTGAAAGAGAAGCAGATGTACAGTGGGAATAAACAAAGGTGTGAATGGGGGAGATGGGTTCTCTCTATTGAGTGCAATGTTACCAAGACTCAAACAAGACAAAGTCACATCTTCTGCATCATATTGTGTTCAACATGTCTCCATTGATAACTCTGAATGCCATGTGCATGTATAAGCAATCTTATCTATCTGCACACGCACTGATTAAACAGTGTATGTAAAATCATTTCTCCTCCATTCCATTTCAAACTACCGTGTTTTGTTTGTATTGTCACTCGCCATTCCTCCAGCCAAATTTATTCTGTTTCTTTCTCTGTGTTTTATTTTATTCCATCAATGAAGAAGAAATTGCCTACTGGGTGATATCACG
The DNA here is from genome assembly GCF_030684315.1 of Stegostoma tigrinum. NCBI lineage: Eukaryota > Metazoa > Chordata > Chondrichthyes > Orectolobiformes > Stegostomatidae > Stegostoma > Stegostoma tigrinum. Next base: position 765,903 of record NW_026728419.1, read on the forward strand.
TTAGTCCTGTCCAGTCTGCACAGCCACTGCCCCCTCTCCCTTTCTGTTTCTTAATTAATCCCATAGATATTGTCTCTGACCCTTTACTCCCAATAAGCAAAGCAATTGGAAATGTAATGTTTACTTTCGGGCTAAGGCCAAAAAATCGGGAAAGAAAAGCTGTATAAACGGCAAAAAAAAAGTTGTTTGTAACTTCAGAAGCAAATTATTGAAAGTATTGTGTTAAAGATAAAATGTTGTCTTATGAGGGCAGTGAGAGGAAAGTTCAGCGAAACCCACATTTCGAGTCATTCTCCAGGCAGTTGTGGCCAGAGACAGTGTTTAGATTGGCAGTTGTTGTGGTGGAGGAGACATGTAACAACCTCTTGATGGGCTCTTAGGAAAGTGGTTACATGTGATATCGCATGTGGGGAACACAGCAGCATCATTGAGTCTATGCAGAGAAAGCATCACCTTTCTCCTTTATCTCTATCATTGTGAGAGTAATTGGAGATGGACACTAAGACCAATAGCAGGCACTGTCAGCATCCCACCCAGACCAGGTATTGTTGTTACATTAAAAGTGTCAGCGTGAAAGGGGTTAACAGGAGCTGTTTGTTCCGTGACTCGAATTAATGTCAGTCTCCATGGACACTAACTGTGTCACTGGAGGGTTTCCTTCTGCTATTAATAAGGGGTTTCTTCCAATGCGTTATCCCATAGTATCCATGGCTGTGTCATCCTCGACACGATTGGGATCAGCAGCTCCAGGGAGAGGGAGAGATCAGAATCTGTGAAAAGCGGATTGGGATGTTCCAATAATGGATCAGAATCTCAGAACCACACACGGGAATGTTACAACAATGTACCAGAATCTGACAGGAATAGATTGGAATGTTCCAACAATGGACAGGAGTTTATCTGATGGCCTTTTCTGGCTTTCTATTGATTGGTTACCGTTAACATTGCAAATACAAGCTGTACTGATGGTTATTCAGGCTGGTTACTATCCCATGCTCGCTATTGTTGGTGTTCCTGGTAAGTTTCTCTATCTCTGTCCAGTCATTTATTCTGTAAAACTTTGTGAACAGCATCTCAATTTCTATGATCTATACCTGGCAAAGATGGAATCTACTGTATTCACTTGCAATTACAAACTCTATTCTTATTCCATGGCTTTTTTCACCTTCACTTACAAACCCCCGCGGAGCAACAAACGAGTTCATAACCTCCATTGGCCCATTTTGTCCTGATCTGATTTATATCACAATATCCCCTTTATCACCAATAATATTCCCAGTTTTCACTTCTTATTCAATGCTCTTTCCGAATAAATTAAAATCTTCTCCTTTCCAGTTGCAGTTCTCTTCTGGCCACACTTGCAGTGACTAATATTTTAATTGTGCACTTATTCTTATCTCTACATGGTCCTATGTCGGTTGCAAAGTGTGAGGGCAGTTTGATTCTAAAATGAGGTGGTCACAGCTTTGTGTCACTGGTTTCAGCATAACCCATCGATAGCCATGAGTGGGGGCCATGTCCATCATCTCCTCAGTGCAGTGCTCCAATGTATTCACTTGGTGACAGAGGCATCTCTCGTCACCCCCACTGACCCACTGCTGAGTGGGATACATTAATTCTGTCTCCACAGAAGAAGATACAGAAAATCTTCCAGAAATTCTACAGGACAGTGACTGTGAAAATGAGAAACTGTGGGAGATTAGAATTAATAAAGAGGAATTACTCAAAACTAATTGAACTGAAGTTTGGTACTTTGCTCTGGTACGTCCCAGAGTATACATGGAGGTGGTAATAGAGCTCATGAAAGAGTTACAGGGCCATACAGCTCTTCAGTCCAACCAGTCTATGTCAAGCATAATCCCAAACTATCCTAGTCCCACCTGCCTGGGCTTGGCCCATACCTCTCCAATTGCTTCCTGTTCATGCACTTATCCAAATGGCGTTTAAAACTTGTAACTACAAGAAAGAATTATTTGCTCCCATACAAAAGTCTTAAGATTGTGGAATTTCTTGTTCCTGCAGATTGGAAAATAACTGTTGTAACCCAGATAAAATCCGAAGTGGGAGGGGGAAAAAAAAACGAAAATTTGGACAACTTGTTGCCAGTTATGAGAAAAATATTGGAATCTTTTATGAGGACTGTGAAAACTTGACACTTGGGGAATCATATTCTGACTTGGCAAAGTCAACTTAGGTTAGGAAAGGGAAATCATCTTTGATAAACCTGTGGAGTTTGTGTTCATTAAAGCATCCACAAATTTCGGACCTGCGTCCAAATTATCCCCAGAAACGTCTTCCATTGCTGCTTCGGTCTTCCCTGCTAAGATTGTATTCCTGTTAACTTTGACCAGTTCCCCCATCATGTCTTTGTAGTTTCATTTCTCAATTATAATCGAGTCACATCCAAATGTGAACAATACATTTAAACTGAAAGAGGGAGGCTTGAGAGATAAGACATGGAGTAAGATTGGAGTATTTATTAACTCAGTATATGTCATGTATGTATGAGAGAGAGAGAAAGTGAGAGAGAATGTGGATGATGAGATGTAAAAATTGAGAAAACTAGAATATTGACAGAAGTAGATGTACTTTCCAATTTGTTTTGTCAATTCCTGTGTGTTGTGATCCTTTATCCAGTGCATGCACGGCTGTGTAATATGTATATAATAGTTGAAGCATCCACACATGAGGACCAGTGGGAGTTGTGTATTTGAATTTACAGAATACTTTTGATACAGTTGCACACAGGTGAATGAATAAAGCTAGAGTCCAGGGGTAAGGGGGAATCTACTACATGGATTAAGAATTGTTTAGTTGAGACCATACAGAGTTAATCCCTTTTCCAGACTGAACACTGTTACATGTTTGGACCACAGTAATTTGAAAGGCATACAGACAATTTGGATGCAAGAGTATATTTCTCATTTTGTATTGATTAAATGGTAGGAGGTTGGAAAGTGTTGTTGTCCAAAACGACCGGCCTGTCTGTGATCAAAGGTTGCTAAATATACATCGGGGTGTCAGCAACAAGGGAAGTAAATGGTATATTGTCCTTCATTGTAAATGATTCAAGTACAAAAATAAAGCCATCTTTCTGCACTTGTAGAGCCTTGATCAGAGAGTATTTAGGATCACTGTGTACAATATGGTCTCTTTTGTAAGGAAAGAGCACCTTCCCACAGGCACGGTGCAGACGAGTATCACCAGTCTCATCCCTGAGATGATGGCACCATGAGGAAACTGGCTGTTTAATCTGTAGAGTTGTGAAATAATAATAGATAATTCCATTAAAACTTAGGGTTGGCGATGAACAATTATGCCCAAACAACACATTGATATGGTGAGAAATTCCATACTTTACCAATGTCAATACATCTTGGTTTTACGTGTAGAATTACACAGAGCTCCATGTCGATTGAGAGAGAAATGCAGACTCTGAATGAACTCTCTCCACATTGATGTGTGACCCTACACTGAATGTCATGTTGTTCACAATCCCGACATGAGCCATAATACCTTACTTCTGAAACAGAGAGCTATTCCAACCAGATTCTGATCTCCATAGAGAACACAAGTCTGTCTTGTCGGAGGATGTGAGCTTGAGATTTTGCACAAACATTAGGCTTCCCACCTCACTGCTGTAAAACTGCATTAAAGTACCACATGTGTACCACGAGCAGTGGACACACGAGGAACAGCGTGGAGCAGACTATCTGTGCAGCCCCTGCCCATTTGCTTGTCGTGTTGGAGCATCAGTTACCTCACTCTGTTTCCATGTAAGTGACTGTAGGGGCTGAATGGCCTCCACCTGTTCATATGTCAGTGACTCAAGGAGCTGCACAGCAGGGCCCAGTGCCAAATTAGTCTTCCCCGGATTCCTGTGTAACAGCTCAATGTGCGAACTAGTTTGACAATGCTGTAACTGTATGAGGTTATTTTGTCCTGGTTTCCTTTAAGAGAGGGATTGAACAAGAGGCACAAAGCCGTCTAGTTAATAAAACTTGAGGAAGCAGCTGGAGAGGCTTTGGCTTTTTTCACAAACATCTGTTAACTATTTCACGACTGTAGCTCTGAATAAATGTAAACAGAAAGGCACCACAGACTTCTGGGGAAGAGAATTCCCAGTCAAAATGCCCTTTTAGAATTTCTTCTCATCCATCTTATAGAACCAGAAACTCATGTAATGTAACAATGCAATCTGATCTATTCCCATTTCCCAGTATTTGGCCGATATCCATCTGAACCCTTCCTGTTCATTTACCAACCCAGGTTCCCTTTAACTGTGTAAATGCACCCGTCTCCACCACTTCTGGCTGCTCTTTCTGTACACACACCACTCTCTGCATGAAAATGTTGCCCCACGTTCCCTTCTATATCTTTCCCCTCTCACCTTCAACATAGGCACTTTACTTTTTCACTCCTGGGAAACAGATCTTGGCTATTCAGACTATTCATGCTCCTCATGGTTGTATAAACTTTGGTAATATCACCCCTCAATCTCCAACACACCAGGGGAAAAAGCTGCAAACTATTCAGCATCTCCCTCTTGCTCAAACCCTCAAATTCAGGAGCATGCTTGCCAATCTTTTTTGCTCCTCTCAAGGTTAACAACGTCCTTCCTTTAGCAGAGCCAACTGAAATGTACACAGTATTCTTAACTTGGCCTCATCAACGTCCTGTACAGGAGCAACATGCCATCCCAGCCCCCATACCCAACACTCTGACTGATTAGGGCAAGGGTGACAAACGTGTCCTTCAGCATCCTGTCTACCTGCTACTCCACTTTCAAGGAGCTAAGTGCCTGCACCCAAGGTCTCTTTATCTGGCAATGCTCCCCAGGGCCCTAGCATTAACTGTATAAGTCCTGCCTGCTTCACCTTACCAAATGCAAAACCTCTCATTTGTCTAAATCAAACTCCATCAGCCACACCTTGGCCCGTTGGCCCATCTGATCAATATCCCATTGCACTCTGAGATAATCTTCACCACTGTCCACTGCACCACTTTTTAATGTTATCTGGAAACTGACTAGTCATGTCCCTGATATTCACATCCAAATCCTTTATATTAATGATGGAAAGCAGTGAACTCAGCACTGATACTTGCGGTACACCACTGGCCACTGGTCTCCAGTCTGTAAAAGAATCCTCTGCCTTCAAGCCAGTTTTGAATTCAATTGGCTATCTCCCCTGGATCCCATGTGCCCTCCCATTAATAAACTGTCTACCGTTCGGAACCTGACCAAACACCATCCTAAAGTCCATATAGACAGCACTGCCTTCATCAACCTTCATTATCACCTCTTCAAAATAATCAAGTTAGTGAGACATGTTTTCCACCGCACAAAGCCATGTTGACTATCTCTAATCAACATTTGGCTTTCCAACTGCATGTAAATCCTATCCCTCAGAATCCCCTCCAACAACTTACCCAGCTCTCATGTCAGCCTCACTGGTCTATGGTTCCCTGGCTTGGCTGGTCACTGTTTCCTTTTCCAGTCCCACTCCTCCACTGGTCACAGCAAATTTTAAATGTAACCAGGTTGGTGATGTGGCCGATGGTATAGGTCGCAGACTGGGTCAGGGTCAGTGTGAGGAACAAGACATGCTGTTTTCTTTAATCTGCTAAAAAGCATGTTTATGAGCAAAATAAAGTTACTCAAGCTATGCTGGAAAGAAGAATGTAAAACAGTTTGCGTCTGCAAATACGTACATTAATATTTTCCCTTTCTAAAAATATGAACTCATGATTAAAGGAAAAATATGAGACTTCCCCAAATGTTATTCTGCTTCCAAATATGTTCTGTTCGCACAAGTTGTTGGCACTGGGATTCCTTCCTGGAACAGGTAGATTTGGCTGAATTCCCTTTGCTTCAGGCAGTGGGAGATTCCCGTGAATCCTAGTCATGAATCCTCCACAAGCGGTAAAGGTGACTGACTGGTGTTTAGCTCTCATACATTGCTGAGATGAGGAAGAAGGAAAGAGAGATGGAGCAACAGGCCGTTGCTAAACAGGGAGGTTACATTATTTTTCCCTTTCTGAGCTGAGTCTCACAATAATGTTATTCAACCCCCAAACTGGAACAAGTTCTGTTTGACCGAACTATATGTTTCTGCCACATTTCCTGCTCCATGTCGGTGCATCATTGCTGCTGTCGTACACAGAGCCATTTCCTGAGCAACAAGTCGGCCGACTTGATTTAAAGATATGTTTATATGTGCCTGTGTAATTTAAAAATAAAATGTTTAATGTTTTCACAATATCTTTGTTAAAATGAGTGTGTCTTATTCCTGAATAAACACAGCAATTACGAGAAAAGCTCAGCAGGCTGGGAGCATCGATGAAGAGAAATCAGAGTTAATGTTTCAGGCCCAGTGAAACTTCCTCAGAACCTGTTTTTTTTTAATTACTTCCTCAGTTTTATTCTCCCATCCACGAGGAACTATCCATCAGGTATTCACCAGGTACGCCATCTTGAAAATCTTACATAATCAAAAAGAACATTTCTCGTTCTCAGGCCTCAGCTGTTGATCCTCCAGAACATAATGCCTTCTTCCCAGGGCAGTGTATAGAGAACCACCTTTGAAAATTTTCAAACATCGTTGTGTTTGCACTGCACAGATGCAGGGAAGCATGCCTAAGATCATACCCGGCACACTTTGCAAGAAACAACATCATTCAATTCACTTTCCAAATCACTCGCAACATCTTCAGAACAATATTATATGATTTATGTACCAGGACGCACAAATCCCTCAGTGGCACCGAAGTCTGCGTTCCTTCTCCAGTCATATAATGTACTGCTGTTTTATCCTTTCGCCGAAATACAAACTTCCCATAACCCACACTGTACTGTTTTATTTGCAATCCCGAAGGTTTGCTCATTCTCATCCCCTGTCTCCAGCCCGTTGTAGATGCTCTGTCTCCACTTGACATCTTATTGGACGAGTCTGCTGGTGTACTAGCAAATTGAGCTCCAATCCTATCAGCCCTTGATCCAAAGCGGTAATCTAGTTTGTAAGCTGTTGATGACCTCACACTGATCCCCAAGGAATTCCAGTAGTTGCAGCTTCCCAAACTGAAAATAAATAATTATCTACTCTGCATTTCCTGTTAGCTAACCAGGACTCGCTGTGTCGCAGCTGGGAAAGGTTGCAGGGCATCTCCTGTGGTGTGCAGCTGGTTGTCCAGGTGTTTCTGTGCTCAGCAACACACCATTAGGGCTACTTGTTGTCAGATCATCAGGTAGAGGTTGTACTCTCAATGATTCTGATCCTTGAGTGTTTAAAAAACAAGCACAGGATATAGACTGACATTTGAGTAGAATGCTGCAGGGTCAAAAATGCTGTCTTTCAGATGCAGCAATAAATCTAGTCTGCCCTCTCAATCAGGTGCCCAATTTTCCCCGGAAATGTATAGAGGAGGAGAGGAGATTTCCTATCAGTCTGGTTAACATTTGTCTCTTTAACAACACCACGAACACAGATAATCTTAATGATTAATTTCATTTTTGGCTGTGGGTGCTGTGTGGAAAAATGCTACAACTGGTACACAATAAAGTTTTAAAGTACCCAATAAAGGTTTAAAAAATGTCTTTGACGAGTGACCTTCCAGACGTTTGCAAAGCCATGAGGGGCACAGAGGTGGAAAGAATCAAGGTCTTTTCCCCGGGATGGGGGGAGTCCAAAACAAGAGGGCACAGCTTTAAGGGGAGAGGGGGAAGATTTAAAAGGGACTTAAGGGGCAACATTTTCATGCAGAGGGTGGTGTGTTTATGGAATGAGTGCCAGAGGAAGTGGTGGAGGCTGGTACAATTACAACATTTAAATGGCATCATGATGAGTATACGTTTGGGAAAGGTTGAGAGAGGTATGGACCAAATGCTGGCAAATGGGCCCAGATTTATTCAGGATATTTGGGCAGCGAGGACGAGTTGGATCGAAGGGTCTGTTTGTATACTATATATCTTTATGTCCCTCTGACTCCATGTCTGAATAAGTCATTTTAATCCTGTGTAACTCCTGAGAGAGGAGAAATGATCTCCTATCTCATTGCCAGAACCATCTCATTGTTTGAATGGGGAATTCCTTTCCCTCTGTAACAGCCTTGAGGGTTGGAGTGAGAGAGCAACACACAGGATACGAGCTGCAGTTGGCAAATTGGACCCTGAAGCCTGCTGCTTAATTTAGAAAGATCATGGCTGATCTGTTTGTGGCTGAACACACTTTTCCTGTTTATTCCCAATAATGGGCTCTCCTGTCCATTAAAGGTCAGTTGAGCTCTGCCTTGAATATCTTCACTAACCCAGTCTCCACTGTTCCCTGGGGATGAGAACACCACAGAGAGCACAATATTAAAGAGAAAGATACATTCTTATCTCATTGTTAATTAGGAGACTCCTCAAAGTGTGTTAACCTCTCAGCAGGTTACCGCCTCTTTCAAGAGCACAACAAATAGGAGCAGATGTAGGCCATTCATCCCCTCAAACCTATTCGGTATTCCGATTGACTCTGTTCTGTAAAGTATTTACCAATCTCAGCCATCACTGCTCTCTTAGGAAAATATTTCCGATACCTTCTGACCAGATAATATGAGAAATTGGAGCAGAATTAGCCATTTGGCCCATCGAGTCTGCTCTGCTATTTGATTATGCTTGACATGTTTGTCTTCTCACCGTAACCCTTGATCTGCCTTTTGATCAAAACGTATCTATCTCTGTCTTGGGGACATGGCTGTGTGTGTGTGTGTGTGTGTGTGTGTGTGCGCGTGTGTGTGTACTCTGAGATTATTTGAATGTACAGAGGGAGGGGTGTCTTAGATTACCACGAGATCTTGAACAATTGGATGATTGAACCTAAAGATGTAGCAAATCCTTTGGTCCAACATGTCCATGCTGACCAGATATCCAAATTAATCTCATCCCATTTGCCAGCATTTGGCCGATATTCCTCTGGACCCTTCCAATTCATATACCCATCCAGATACCTTTAAAATGTTGTTTTCACAAGCCTCCAGCAATTCGTCTGGCAGTTCATTCCATTTTTTTAAATCTTTGCCTTCTAACTTCTGACTCCCCATGCTCTGGGAAAAAGACGTTGACAATTCACTCTCTCCATACCCTTTATAATTTTATACACACATACAAAGTGCAAGTTTTACTCAAATCAACACGAATGGCTGTGCTTTCTGTTATCCCAGGCCTGAATTCTGAAATTCAACACTGAGACCACTTGCTTCTCGATTAAGTCCCCATAGTGCAGCACAGTGGCTCAGTGGTTAGCACTGCAGCCTCACAGTGCCAGGGACCCGGGTTCGACTCCAGCCTCGGGTAACTGTCTGTGCGGAGTTTGCACGTTCTCCCCGTGTCTGCGTGGGTTTCCTCCGCGTGCTCCTGTTTCCTCCCAAAGTCCAAAGATGTACAGGCTAGGTGGATTGGCCATGCTAAATTGCCCGTTGTGTTCAGGGGTGTGTGGGTTCTAGAGGGATGGGCCTGGGTGGGATGCTCCAAGGGGCAGTGTGGACTCGTTGGGCCGAAGGGCCTGTTTCCACACTGTAGGGAATCTAATCTAATTCTAGAAAAAAATTTCAGTCAACTTGTTCAAACATACTATGAATCAGCTCTGTGGGATTTGAATCTGGACCTTTATGCCCACAGGTAGGGATATTACCTCCGCACTGCAATCGTCCCTGATCCCGCAACATTATTCTTCTGTTATCCTGGGGCTAAATTCTGAAATTCAACACTGATACCGCTTCTTTCTCAATCAAGTCACAATTCTAGAAAAAAATTAACCAACTTGTTCAGACGTATTATGAAACATATCTGGGGGATTTGAATCTCGACCTTTGGGCCCAAAGGTGGAGACACTGCCACCACACTGCGATGGCCCCTGAATCTGCAACATTATTCTCCTGTATAGTCGCCCATCAGCCTGTTCTGACAGGCTGTGATACACCTCTGTGACTGGCAGCACTTGAATCCAGAACCTGTGGTTCAGAGCTAGTGACATTACCACAGATTCAGGGATGGGAATCAAATCAGAGCACAGGCACAGAGGCATTGGCGCTACCCATTACAGAAGACCAAAGTCACGCCCAGGTTTTGGGTCACATTTTGTGCGCCAGATTTCATCTGAGTTTGGATTTATCAAATTCTGGTTGACTTTACAGATTTACACGGGGAAGATTTTTCCGTGTTGAACAAATGCAAGGCACTTGCCTCAACTACGGGACGTTGGATGCCTTCAAGGCAGAGATCAACAAATTCTTGATCTCACAAGGAATCAAGGGCTACGGGGAGAGTGCAGGGAAGTGGAGTTGAAATGCCCATCAGCCACAATTTAATAGCAGAGTGGACTTGATGGGCTGAATGGCCTTACTTCCAGTCCTATGACTTATGGTCTTATGGTCTAACTACAGGATGTTGAGTGCATGTGCTGTGCCATTGAGATAAACTATTAACATCTTTAATTGCTTGGCCAGGATTTCCAGCTTAAATGGCTCTTATCTGTAGACTGCAACACGAGGGATAAAAACCCTGCAGACATACTCTGCACTATGTAGATTATTGAATAGATACTATTACTGAGCACCAGAGAAGAGAAAAGAGCATAAGCTCCAGCCCCTGCTGATCCCTCTCCAGATTAATATTATCATTCCGATAACAGTGCATTCCGAACTGGACACAATACCACAGAAGATGCCTCACCAATGTCCTGTACAATCTGAAAATGCCATCCCAACTCCTAAACTCAAAGATCACTATTTCCCACCTCGAACGTGTTGCCGCCCTCCTCCTAAAACCATTAAATGTTACAAAGCAACACATTATATTCCAGCATCTCCTCACCACTGGCTGGTCTGCAATCTACCCCCACCTCTCCTCCTGCCCACACAAGGCAAACCAAGCGCAGGGTCTTTGCGAAAATAAAGGCCAGAGTTTGTAGGCCTTCTGGGGATGGGAGGGTCTTTCAAAACATGTCAGGGTTGTGTGGTGGGGGGTGGGTGGGAATATCACTCACTGGACTGTGGTTTGGCAGATTGTGTTTAATTTGCATAAATGCGAGACATTGTTTTTGGAAAAACAAACAAGGCAGGACTTATACAATTTAAATTAGGGCCTTTGGTAGTGTTGCAGAAACGCATATAGACTATCAGGTACAGTTCTGTGAAGCCTGTGTCACATATGGACAGGGTGTTTAAAAAGGTGTTTAGTTTGTGGCCTTCATCGCTCGGACCTTTGAGTTCAGGAGTTGGGATGTCATTTTCAGATTACACAGGACGTTTTTGCGGCATCTTCTGGAGGACTGTGTCCAGTTCTGGTCGCACTGTTATAGGAAGGATAATATTAATCTGGAGAGGGATCAGCAGAGATTTACCGGGATGTCGCTGGGAATGGATGGTTTGAGTTATACGGAGAGGCTGGATGGGCTGGGAATTTTCTCACTTGTGCGTAGGAGGTTGCGGGATTACCTGATGGAGGCTTATAAATCAACATAGATAGAGATAATTTGAATGTCACGACCTTTTTCCGAGGGTGGAGGATTTCAAGACGATGGGGATGTTTCAAGTTTTGAGGAGCAAGCTTCTTTTAAACAAAAGACATGAGGGGCAATAATTTTCAGAGAATTGATCGTGTATGGAATGAACTTCCAGGCAAAATGGTGGAGGTGGGTACAGTTACCATGTTTAAAAGACATTTAGATAAGTACATGAGGAAGAAATCAGTTTGGATGGTGTTGTGAGCTGCTGCCCTCCCAGGCCCTCTCTGGATCAATCCCTGATGGTTCCCATCCACTGCTGCTGCCTGTGCAGTGTCGTGTGGAGGCCAGCAGAGGGTGGCATTGCATCACATCAAACAGCACAGAGACTGTCATACCTGCCCCACACAGAGACACACAGATACACACACAAATGCACCGATACTTACACAAATAAGGGGAGACTATCAGAATTTCTCTGGCTCAGTGGTTTGTCAATATTTCATTCATTCCATTTGGTGTGTGTCAGGATTCCTGTTATTCCGTGGACAGCAGTTCATTATTTGAGTCACTCCATGAGACTACATCAGTATTTGCTCTCTCCAGTGAGTGTGACAGTGTTTCAGTTGTTCCATGGGGACTGTGACTCTGTGAGATTTTCAATGCTTGATTATTGAAGATGTAGGGACAAGTTGGGAGACTAGTAAATATTACAGGTTAGTTTCAGTGTCTGAGCTGTCTGAAGGAGGAGGTGTAGGAGGGAGACTCCGTGCTCCCTTCCTGGGAGCTGGTGGAGACGATGTGTTGTGAGCCCACCCTCCTGCCCGCCGAGACCGTGGGGATTCCATTCGTACCAGCTCGATATAAAAGGGAGATGGCATCAGGGGCACGGTTTCTAAGCTGTGCCAGGTGGAAATGGAACTGACAGTGGGGTGAAAGTGAGAATTACCCTTCACTGAACATTGATCCTTACTCGGTCGGTGGGACGTGTATATTTTGAAATCTCCACACGGGTCGTCCTGGTTCTCTCCGGCTCATTCCAGGGCCCTCCCCATGCAGTGGGAGAAGGTGGGTGAGGGAACTGATGTGGGGAACACCACCGTCCTGCTTGGCCTTTTCTGTCCTATTCCAGGCTGTTCCTCCTGGAATGAGGGAATGGGAGGGAGGGAATGAAGGTGAATGTGCGTGGCCCTGCTGTTAGTGATGGTGTAGGTGAGGGGGAAGGAGTGAGGTGTCCGGATTGAATCAGTCGACAATGTTGGATCCATGCAGTGTTTTCAGTGTCGGGGAGTAGCGGAGTGGCAGAGAGAATATGCTGATACTTACCCTGACAGCGGGGAAGGTTATTGTTGCTTGTCCTGTGTTGCTGGACATTTCTTCAGACTGCAGGTACTGCACTGAGCTGGGTGGTGAGCTCAGGCCATGCTTGGTGGGTCTGTTGGTGTGGTTTCCTCTGCTAAAAGAATGGTCCTCCTTTGTACTAGGCCACCCACCAGGACTTCTGTGTCCCTTTCGATAAATATTGGTGCAATTGCCCCTTAATCTGCCAGGCTCAGGGTAAACCGTGCAGGGTGGCTGCGAACTGAGAAAGTTCAAATGTGTGCCCATTGGCCTTTTAAAGATGGCAACTGCACCAGGGATCATGGAATACACGGGCCATCCAGGCGATGGGAACTATTACCAGCCATGATGGGTGGGAGAATCGGGCTGGCATTGAATGAGAGGAATGCCATGTGCTGGGGTAGGTAGATAATGAGGGGAGTTTGATAATATAAGATCAGAAAATTAGCTCGGCCTCCTGCAGACTATCCCTCTGTCACACACAATTAAAATGTCACTGAGACAAATTATCGTTAGATTCAGCCCAATGAGCCAAAGACTGTGTTCACCACTCTCTCAGTCACAAATGCAGAACAAATGCTCATTCACAACTTTCCATCATCTAAACTCACAGCTATATCTTATTCACGCATCATTCCTGAAAAACTAACCCATGTTGCAAGATGCTATCAAAATGTCCACATGTCAGCATTCTAAAACTTGTGAATGCATCCTTCCATGACACTGTCTGTCAGTCTCCCCCTCTCTGTCTGTCTATCCAACCCATCCCATTTGTTTGTATTTAAACTGATGCCCCCCATCTCTCACTGGCAGTGATTTTCACACCCATGGCACCTCTTGTCATGGCACATTGGAGATATGGAGCTGTAAGTGGATGGGAGCTGTACATCCTGTCACTTCCAGCATGGGTTGCAAGTTTCCCCAGGCTGGGCAGTGATTTAACACAGCATTACCGAGCACTGCACTGGGGTGGTCTGTACTGATCTACACACTGGGAGGGTAACTGCTCCGGGTTTACAGATCAGTTCAGTGGTGTTCACTTCACAGCCCCCCGTGCTGGAGAGATAACTGGTCCGGGTTTATAGATCAATGCACTGGTGTGGTCTGCACAGCTCCCCGTGCTGGACTGATATCTATTTGACTGGTGAGGCCTGCACAGTGCCCCACTCTGGACAGATTGCCGGGTTGTATTGAGCAGGACACTAGCCTGGTCTGCACAGTGCTCCATTCTGAACAGATATTCCATCTGTGTTTGTGGTGTCTGGGCTGGTTCTGTGAGGTGGATTGAGAATGTGAGATAACTGACCACTTCAGCTGATCTGGCAATGCCTTTAATTTGTGTTTGCCAGTTGTGTTGAGTTTTGGGAGAGATTTCCACCGCAAGGCTGAGTGGGTTTCACCGAAACTGATTGACAGAAGGGCCTTTTGTGATGTGGTTCTTTTTGACTCCATCACATTCTGTAACCAACGTTCCCCGGAACACTCTGTATCTGATATTCCCCAGAACGTTCTGTAAATGACATTATTTGGGAATGATTGGTTGCCAGTTAATTGAACAAAGGATAAGATCCTGAGGGAAAAGATCCCATTCCAGGGAGAAGGAGACACTGTTTCAAAATCCCCTCAGGCAGTTAAAGGGGTGAATACATTTTCCCTGTGTTCATGTTTCTTCACAACCGAAAACTGACCACAATTTAGTCTAAAAGGCAGAAATTTCCATCCTCCGTTTGTCTTCAAGGAACTGGGAGAGAATCCGTCAGGGCGGCACCATCTTCACCCTCTGTATCAGGAACTGTAAAGAAGTGACCTGTGTCTGCTCTCGAGTGATCGAGTCTGTGTGGGAATGTTCTAGAAACCAACTGTTCTCATGTATGTGCGTTTGTGTCTTTAGGGAGGGAGAGTTTCTTTCTGATTTATGTCACATTTGTCGTTAAATAAAAATTGAGACCTTACTATTTGTTGTTTCAGCTTCATTTATTTCAAATAATCAGGGATACATTTGAAAATGTCACTCGGTCCTCAGTCAAACTGGTAACTTTGCCTCCAGGCTGATATATATTTTATTTGTTTTCCTTCCTCACAGTTAATGTAGAGACGATCTACGTCCTGTTTTATAAAGATTGTGGATTGTCTCCATGTGTCAGACGTTACCTGGGGGCCATGGCAGTGGCCGATCTACTGGTCATTATCCTCGACCTGATATTGAGACACATTCCCATTGTTTATCAGGAACAGTTTTATTTCCTGCGGTCCATCCGCGTGTGTAATATCCACGCCGTCCTGCTTTATGCAGCCACTGACTGTTCTGTCTGGTTCACCGTCACTTTCACCTTTGATCGATTTGTGGCCATTTGTTGCCAGAAGCTGAAAAGTAAATATTGCAGTGAGAAAACGGCGGCTGTGGTTCTGGGAACAGTGACTGTGCTGAGCTGTTTGAAGAACATTTTCTGGTATTTTATGCTCACAGCTCGCTATTGGCTGAAGAACCTCCCCTGGTTTTGTGTGGTAACAGACAATGTTTTGTTATCTCGTGCCTGGATCACAATCGAGTTCCTCCACCACATTCTAACCCCGGCTCTCCCGTTTCTCCTGATTCTGCTGCTCAATGTTTTCACCGTCAGACACATTTTAGTGACCAGCAGAGCCCGCAGGAGACTCCGGGCTCACACCAATGGGGACGGTCAGTGTGACACAGAAATGAGAAATCGAAAAAAATCCATCATTTTACTGTTTGTGATCTCGGCCAATTTCATCCTGTTATGGTCAACATTCATGGTGTTTTCTATATGGGGCCGAATGTGGATAATTGGGTATGACTCTGTGTATCTACATGACTTTGTGCAGGAATTGGGCTTCATGCTGCAGCTCCTCAGTTGCTGCACAAACACCGCGATTTATGCCGTGACCCAGACTAAGTTCAGGCAGCAGCTGAAGAATGTGCTGAAATATCCCTTTATCCAAATTCATCAATCAATCAAATTCACTCATTAATCAATCCATCCAGGATTTTCTCATTTCAGTTCAATGTTTCAGCAATGAAACAGCCTGTCGCTCTGGTAACAGGCTGAGGGTAGTGCTGGTTTATCCAACCTTATCCCACAGGGGGTTACAGGGAAACATGTCAATGTTTCTCTCAACTCACAGGCCAAAGAGAAAAGGCACCATTCCACTGACTGCATCCATAACTTCAATATGTAATTAACGTTCATTAAAAAGTGCCAAGCAGCACAGCAAACTATATTGTTGTTTGTCTCTGTGTTGAGAGAAACAGGCTCCCACCCTGTCCGTCCAACCCTCTCTACCTCCCTGACCCTCCCTGTCCCTCCCCCTCCTTGTCCTTCCCTGTCCCTCACTCCCTGCCACTTACCCTCCCTGTCCCTCCATACCCCTCGCTCCTTCCCTGTCCCTCGCTCCATGTCTCTTGCTCCTTCCCTGTCCCTCCCTCCCTCTCCATCCTTCACTCCCTCCCCATCCCCTGATCCCGTTGCGAGCTCTCTCCCCATCCTTCTCTCCTGTCCCTCTGTCCTTTGCTCCCGTCCCTTGCTCCAGTCCCTCCCTCTGTCACTCCCTCCCTGCGACTTGCTCCCTCTCTCACTCCCGTTATGTCACTCTCTCCCTCCCAAGCTCACATCGTGTCTCTCGCTCCATCACTCCCTCTCTCCGTGTCCCTCACTCCCTTGCTCCCTTCCTCCCTGCCCCTTGCTCACTCGCCGACCCTCCCTCCCTCCCTCCCTCACTGTCCCTCGCTCCCTCACTCACACCTTCCCCATCGCTTGCTTCGTCCCTCCCCATCTCTCGGTCCCTCCCTCCCGGTCCCTTGTTCCCTCACTCTGACCCTCTCTCTTTTGCTCCATCCCTCTCTTCCTTGCTTACTTGCTTCCTCGCTTCCTTCCCATCACTCATTCCCTCTTTGCCTCCTCATCCATAGCTCCCTCACTCCCTCCCAGTACCTCACTCCCTCGCCATCCTTAAGTCCCTCGCTCCCACCCTGTACCTCACTCTCTCCCCATCCCTCGCTCCCTCCCTTGTTCCCTCCCTGTCCCTCGCTCCCTTGCTGTCCCTTCTCTCTCCCTTCCAATCCATCGCTCTCTTCCTCCCACTGCGTCTCGCTCACTCACTTCATCTGTCACTCACTTGCTCCCTCCCCATCACTCACTCCCTCACTCCCAACCCATCCCTTGTTCCCTGGCCATCCCTCAGTCCCTGCCTGTCCCATACTCCTTCCCTGTCTCTTTCTCTCACTCATGGCTGGTCCCTCGCTCAGTTCCTCGCTACTCCCTTACTCCTTCCTCACTGCTCCCTCGTTTCCTCCCTCTCCACCTCCCTGTCCTTGCTTCCTTCCCGCCCCTCGCTCCCTTCCTGTCCCTAGCTCCCTCCCCATCCCTTGCTCCCTTGCCATTCCTCCATCCCTCCTCGCCCCTTGCTCCCACCCCATCGCTCCATTGCTCCCTGTCCGTCGCTCCTTCGCTCACTCCCTTCCTATCCCTCACTCCCTCCCTATCCCTCACTCCCTCATTCGCTCCCACCACGTCCCTCAATCCCTCCCCATCCCTTGCTCGATCCCTCGATCAGTCATAGCTCCACACTTGCTCCCTCCTTGATCCCCCTCTACCTCCTTGCTCCCTCCCTCACTCCATCCCCATCCCTCGCTACCTCGCTGTCCCTCACTAACTCCCACTCTGACCCTCATTCCCTCTCTCTCACTCCATCCCTTGCTCCCTCCCTAGCCCCGTCCCATGCTCTCTTCCTCCCCATGCCTCACTCCCTCACTCCTGGCCCCTTGCTCGCTTCCTTCCTCCCAGTCCCTCCCTCCTTCCCACCTTGCACCTGCGTCCCTCACTCCCTACACCCCTCCCTCTCTCCCTCCCCTGTCCCAGTCCTTCCCTCCATCAATCCTTCCCCGTCACTCCCTCACTCGTCCCTCACTCCCTGCCTCCCACACGTACCTCACTCCCCCTCCATTGCACCTGCCCTTCGGTCCTTGATCATTGTCCCTTGCTCCCAGGCCCTCCCATCCTGTCCCTTGCTCCCTCCCTCCCTGTGCCTCACTCTCTCCCTGTCCCTGACTCCCTCGCTCATTCCCTTCTCATTCCTCTCTCCCTTGTCGTCCCTTCTCCATCCCTCCCTCTGCCTCTCGCTCACTCGCTTCATCCACCATTCACTCGCTCCCTCTCCATCCCTCGCTCCCTACCCATCCCTCACTCCTTCCCCGACCGTTGCTCCCTCGCTTGCTCCCTCCGCATCCCTCACTGCCTCCCTGTCTCTTTCCTTCACTCACTCCCTGTCCCCGGCCCAGTCCCTTGCTACCCGCTTACTCCCTCCTTCCTCCTCCCTCATTTCCTCCCTCGTCCCCACCCTGTCCCTTGCTCCCTCATTCCCTTCCCGTCCCTAGCTCCCTCCGTCACTCCCTCCCCGTGTCTTGCTCCCTCCCTCCCCACCTCTCCCTCCCCATCCCTTGCTACCTCGCTCCCTTCGCATCCCTCGCTCTGTCACTCACTCCATCCCCATCCCTCACTCCCCATTTCTCGCTGCCCATCACTCACTCACTCCCCATCCGTCTCGCTCACTCGCTTCATCCGCCATTCACTCGCACCCCCTCTGTCCCTCGCTCCCTTCCTTGCTCCGTCCCCATCACTCACTCCCTCCCTCCACGTTCTCCACTCCTTCCCACCCAATTCCTTGCTTCCTCTCTGTCCCTCCCTCCCTCACTCGCTCCCTCCCTGTCCCTCATTCCTGTTTCCTCGCTCCCTGTCACTCGGCTCCTCATTTCAGATCTCTCCATCTCCGTCTCCAGTTCCCTCACTCCCACCCCGCCCCTCACTCCCTCCCTATCCCTCGCTCGGTCCCTTAATCGGTCTGTTCCTCCCTCTTTGGTCCCTCCTTGCTCCCTGCTTGCTACCTCCTCGCTCCCTCCCTCACTCAGGCCCCGTCCCTAGTTCCTTCCTCACTTCTGCCTTGCTTCATCCCTCGCTCCGTTCTCACTCTCTCCCTCACTCGTTCCCTTTCCCTCGCTCCCTCCCCATGCCTTCCTCCGTCGCTCCTTCTCTGTTCCTCGCTCCCTACTTTTCTACCACCCCTCCCTCCCTCCCCCCTCCCCACCCATCCCTCACTCCCTTCCCCATTCTTTTCTCCCTACCTCCCGTTCACCAACATCCCTTTCTCCCTCCATCCTCATCCCACAATCCCTCGCTCGCTCCCTCCCTGTCCCTCATTCCCTCCTCGTCCCGTGCTTGGTCCATCGATCGGCCCATCGCTCCCTGCTTGCCCCCTCCTTTATCCCCCCTCGCTCCTTCCTCGCTCCCTCCACATCCCCTCCCTCCCTGTCCTTCAGTCCCTCCCTCCCTCCTTCTCACCCTCCCTAACCCTCCCTTCCACCCTCCCTGTCCCTTCCTCGCTCCTTCCCCTCTCCCTCACTCACTGCCCTTTCCCGTCCTTTCCTCCCAACCCCCTCCCTGTTCCTCCCTCACTCCCTCCACATCCTGTGCTCCCCCTCCCATCTCTCCCCCCTTGCTCCCTCCCCTTCTCCCTTCCCGTCCTCACTTGATCCCTCCCAGTCACTTCCTCATCCCTTGCTCACTGCCACCCCATCCTTCGCTCCCACCCTCCCTTCCTCATGTCCCCGTACCTCCCCTCCCTCACTCTCTCCCTTGCTCCCTCCCTGACCAGGTCCTTTGCTCCCTTCATCCCCATCCCTCACTGCCTCGCTGCCCGTCTCTCCCTCACTCCCACCCCTACCACTACCCTCCCTCTCACCCCCCTCCATCCCTCTCACCTTCTCCCCTCCCTCGCTCCTTCCAAATTCCTCCCTCGCTCCCTCCCTCCTTCCTTGCTCCCTACTTACATCCCTTGCTCCCTTCCTCTCCGTCTCTCACTTGATCGCTCCCTGCCCCTCACTCGCCGTCTCTCCCTCCCCATCCCTCACTCCCTCCCTTTATCCCTCTCCATCTCTCACTCCAAACTTTACCACATCTCTTGCTCCCTGCCTCCTCACCATCCCTCATCCCTCCCCCTCCCCATCCGTTGCTCCCTCCCCGGAAATGCCTTGTTCCTCACTCCATGCCTCCAAATCCTTTGCTCCCTCCCTACCCACATCCCTCACTCCCGTCCCTCACTCCTCGTCCCTCGATTCCTCGCTCCCCGTCTCTCACACCCCATCCCTCACTCCCTCCCTTGACTCCTCTCTATCACTCACTCCCACCCTTAGCATGTCCTTTGCCCCCTCCCTCCTCCCTGTCCCTCCCCATCACTCCCACATCCCTGTCCCTCCCTCCTCATCGCTCCCTCCCCATCGCTCCCTTCCTCGTCCCTCAAACTCTGCCTCCCTGTCCCTTGCTCCCACACTCTCTCCCTCCTCCATGTTCCTCACTCCCTCCATCCCCGTCCCTCACATCCTCCCTCACTTGCTCCCTCCCCCAATCCCTCGGTCTCTCGCACCCGTCCTTGGATCTTCGCCCTCAGTCCCTCGATCCTGGTCCCCCACTCCCTCGATCCCTGTCACTCCCTCCCCCACTCCTCATCCCTCCCCTGCAACCCTCACTCCTTCCCTCCCCATGCCTCTCTCCCTCACTCACTCTCCATTCTTTTGCTCCCTTTGCGTCCCTCGGCCCCACTCTCCACATCCCTCACTCCCTTGCTCCCTCCCTTCCTGCCCCTTGCTCACTCCCTGTCACATTCTCCCTCCATCCCTTCCCATCCCTCACTCCCTTCCTACCCCGTCCCTTGCTCCCTTCCTCCCCACGCCTCGCTCCCTGTCCACTGATCCCTGTCCTTTGTTCCCTCACTGGTTCCCTCCCTCCCAGTGGTGCCCCCTCACTCCCACTCTCCCCCCCGCCTCACTCCATCACCACTCCCTCGCTCCCTCCCCCTCACTTTACTTCTCTTGCTCCCTCCTCTCCTGCACCTGCCTCGCTCCCTGCCCATCCCTCCCTCACTCCCTCCCCATAACTCCCTCACTGATCTAAATATTGTATTTGCTTATGAGTCATTGGCATTACTGTATGCCCAGATTTATTGCCCATCGCTACCCGCCCTGGAGAGGATGGAGCTAGCTATGGTCCATGTACTGTTGATAGATCCACAGTGCTACTGAGGGAGATTTCCAGGAATGTGACCAAGCGACACAGAAGGAACATGATATATTCCCAGGCCAAAGTCAGATGACACATAACACCAGGTTCATGTCCAAAAGGTTTATTTGAAATCATAACCTTTCGGGGTGTTCCACCTTTGACAGATGAAGCGCCACTTTATTACTTTATTACACATCATGAGAAAGTGACAAAGTTGGGTGCAGCATTCAGAAAGCTTGTGATTTCAAATAAACCTGTTGATCCATAAGCTGGTGTCATCTGACTCCTGACTTTGTCCACCCCAATCCCACACCAACATCTCCATGTCATATTTCCAGGTCAGCATAGTATGTGCCCTAGAGGGGATCGAGCAGGTGGTAGCCTTCCCATGTGACTGCTGCCCCTGTCCTTCTGGATGGTAAAGACTGCAGATTCAGAAGGCGCTGTTGGAGGAGCCTTGCTGAGTCACTGCAGTGCATCTTGTAGACGGTACAGACTGCTGCCACTTTGCATCAGTGGTGATCTCCTTCTGAAGCATACTCCAACTTCACTTACACTCCTCTCAGGATTCACCCGATCCTTGTGTAAATCTCGACCCCCGGTGGGGTCTCTCGGTTCCGTGATCAGTCAATGAACACTCACAGTCGGTCTGGCTGTTTAAGGCTTTACGTTTTATTTCATCATACGGCCGGGTACAGATCATCTGTAAAACGCAGAAGTTGAGGACTTCCGTATTCCTCGGAGGAGCTGCAACCCACAGGCTAATACAAAGACATTTCTATACTTTTCTTAAAGCAGGGTACATGATGTGATCGCACAGTGTATTCAAACAATCAATACATGATATTGCTTCATTGACAGTTACATAATCCTATAACATTAACTGGTAAACAACTTACATCACAACACAGAGGTTACTTTTTATCTCACCACATAGCGCCACAACATTTGCAACTGAAGGGCAGCTAGAATGGTTCGTACTGCGTTATCTTATCATTCCTGCATTATTTATGTAGCTCTCGCAGAACTCACAGTTCCCAGGCGAAAAGAGCAGCTCCAGCAGAATTTACAGTTCCCAGGCTAGAAGCCATTTTGTTGCTAACTTACACCAGCAGCATCTTGTGTCTGTGTCCAAATCTCACATTCTCAGGAGCACAGGGATGTCATTTGGGTGTAAATCAAGAGGGCTGTTTTGTGTTTGATCGATTAAACCTGATGTAAGGCTTTTAGAACATAGAACAGTACAGCACAGAACAGGCCCATCAGCCCTCAATGTTGTGCCGACCATTGATCCTCATGTATGCACCCTCAAATTTCTGTGACCATGTGCATGTCCAGCAGTCTCTTAAATGACCCCAATGACCTTGCTTCCACAACTGCTGCTGGCAACGCATTCCATGCTCTCACAACTCGCTGTGTAAAGAACCCGCCTCTGACATCCCCTCTATACTATCCTCCAACCAGCTTAAAACTATGACCCCTCGTGCTAGCCATTTCTGCCCTGGGAAATAGTCTCTGGCTATCAACTCTATCTATGCCTCTCATTATCTTGTATACCTCAATTAGGTCCCCTCTCCTCCTCCTTTTCTCCAATGAAAAGAGACCGAGCTCAGTCAACCTCTCTTCATAAGATACGCCCTCCAGTCCAGGCAGCATCCTGGTAAACCTCCTCTGAACCCTCTCCAAAGCATCCACATCTTTCCTATAATAGGGCGACCAGAACTGGATGCAGTATTCCAAGTGCGGTCTAACCAAAGTTTTATAGAGCTGCAACAAGATCTCACGACTCTTAAACTCAATCCCCCGGTTAATGAAAGCCGAAACACCATATGCTTTCTTAACAACCCTGTCCACTTGGGTGGCCATTTTAAGGGATCTATGTATCTGCACACCAAAATCCCTCTGTTCCTCCACACTGCCAAGAATCCTATCCTTAATCCTGTACTCAGCTTTCAAATTCGACCTTCCAAAATGCATCACCTCGCATTTATCCAGGTTGAACTCCATCTGCCACCTCTCAGCCCATCTCTGCATCCTGTCAATGTCCTGCTGCAGCCTACAACAGCCCTCTATACTGTCAATGACACCTCTGACCTTTGTGTCGTCTGCGAACTTTCTGACCCATCCTTCAATCCCCTCATCCAAGTCATTAATAAAAATTACAAACAGTAGAGGCCCAAGGACAGAGCCCTGTGGAGCCTCACTCACCACTGACTTAGGCAGAATATTTTCCTTCTACTACCACTCGCTGTCTTCTGTTGGCCAGCCAATTCTGTATCCAAACAGCTAAGTTCCCCTGTATCCCATTCCTCCTGACCTTCTGAATGAACCTACCATGGGGAACCTTATCAAATGCCTTACTGAAGTCCACATACACCACATCCACAGCTCGACCCTCATCAACTTTTCTATTCACATCCTCAAAAAACTCGATAAGGTTTGTGAGGCATGACCTACCCCTCACAAAACCGTGTTGACTGTATTTGATCAAGCCATGCTCTTCCAGATGGTCATAAATCCTATCCCTCAGAATCCTTTTGAACACCTTGCAGACGACAGACGTGAGACTTACTGGTCTGTAATTGCCAGGGATTTCCCTATTTCCTTTCTTGAAGAGAGGAATTACATTTGCCTCTCTCCAGTCCTCAGGTACGACTCCAGTGGAGAGCAAGGATGCAAAGATCTTCGCAAGTGGCGAAGCAATTGCATTTCTCGCTTCCCAAAGCAGCCGAGGACAAATCTGGTCCGGGCCTGGCGACTTGTCAATCTTTCAAGCTTTTGAAATTAAAAAAAAATTGTCTCATGAAAATATCCACAAAGTGAAATATTGGTTTTTGACAATAAAGTGTGAAGCTGGATTAACACAGCAGGCCAAGCAGCATCTCAGGAGAACAAAAGCTGATGTTTCGGGCACAGACCCTTCATCGGTCTCGGCCCGAAACATCAGCTTTTGTGCTCCTGAGATGCTGCTTGGCCTGCTGTGTTCATCCAGCTCCACACTTTGTTATCTTGGATTCTCCAGCATCTGCAGTTCCCATTATCATTGGTTTTTGACAGTTACTTCTGGATCAAAAAGTGGAAGGAAGGTAGTCAGGTTGGGAAATGATATCAAAGTGGGATTAAAAGACATGTCCTGGAGACATCATAAGAAAGTGATAAAGTCTCAGACAAGACTCCTTCAGAAAAACTTCTTCCCACTGCCAGCACGAACCCCTCTTCATCCTTTCCTGAAAAATATATGCATGTTATGTGCAGTAATTGAAAATGAAAATTAACATTTTATCAACACTCTCCATGTCATCATTGTTGGTGAAATATAATTTCTAACCCAGACCCTTCTCTTACTTCACCCTGGCGCATTCTGTGTGGTTACAGCAGAGGCAGGGACAGGATGTTCATACCCCTGCTCCCACTGCTCTGGGTCTCAGTGTTGTACGGCTACGAAATACTGTTTTATCTTTACCAATGTAGAAGAAACCTAAACCTGAGCCTGAGGGTTCACTTCCAGTCAGGAACAGGTCATTGATTTACACTCATCTCTAATTTGAAGCACATTTCCAGCATTCACCGTTGTTCCTCCTCTGACTCTAAACCCAGGTTGAAACGAGATTCTGTTCCGTGTCATGGAGCTGTGAGACATGGAAGACAGTAGCTGGGACACATTTCTTACACACAGCAGGATTAACCCACACTGTGGCTTGGCTGTCAATGAAGAGAGACATGAACGAGTAAAGTGCCATCTGACCCCATCAGTGTGAGCCTGAAGGATTTTCCCCGACTGAAGCTCTGTTGCTGTGCACGATTCCCCCACCCCCCACACTGAGATTGTCCTTTCTGAGCTCCAGGAGCTGTTCAACCCTCAGGACAAATACAACATTACACAGTGATAATGGGAACTGCAGATGCTGGAGAATTCCAAGATAATAAAATGTGAGCCTGGATGAACACAGCAGGCCAAGCAGCATCTCAGGAGCACAAAAGCTGACATTTCGGGCCTGGACCCTTCATCAGATTACACAGTGATGTGTTTGAAGCAAAGCTGACTTATTTTACATTTCTCTCGCATACTAAACTCTAGTTCAATTTTAGGGTTATAGCCATCATCAGAAACAAACTGCAAATGTCAGAACTAAAGTTGCAGAAAATTACAGCGCAGATCAAGGGCTTTTTTTCATTCATTTGTGTGATGTGCGTATTGCTGGCTGGCCAGCAGCATTCACCCTTGGCCCATCGTGTGTGTGTTGGCTGGAATAGAACGAGCCAGGCTTTACAGCTTTCTGGTCTCATCATTGAGATCAACAATATCAGACTGTGAACTCTGCCCCAATTTGTTTACATTTCTTGTTTCAATTTGTTTCTGAGTCCACTGCACACCTGGCTCCAGGCACATCTTTTGTTTATTTGTTTCTTTTCCAGCCCTAACTCCATTCCCTGCAGCCTTGAAGGACGAATAGCATTTCTGCAATTTAATCTCTTCTGCCTTCCCCCCGTGACATGTGCCTTTTGCCCTTGTCTCACCCCGACCTTGCTCAGAATCTGTTACATTTCTGGTCCCAGGCCTCTGTCAACTCAGAGCGCCCCCGGGTCAGAGTTTTAAATTCGCTTCCTCCAGAGAGAAACTGAAATCGTTGTGGCTGCAGCTTTCCCCAGATTTTACTTTTGGAAACAAAAACCATGAAATTGTTTCAGAGTTTAGGTTTTTTGAGCCTTAATCCACAATCTCGCTTCTTTAGAGCTAAACTGTGATCATCCCACAGTCCAAAGTTGCAAGTTAGGTGGATTGGCCGCACTAAATTGTCCCCCAGTGTGCAGCTTACGTGGTTGGGTTAGCTGCGGTAAATGTGGGTTTGTGGGGAGTAGGGTGGGATAGAGAGCTAATGCAGACTGGATGCACTGAATGGCCTCTTTCTGCACTGTCAGGATCCTGTGATCTTACCCATTAGTGATCATGGTCACATTTTCCTCATGACAGGCCACACATCACCATGTTCATTCAGCTCAAGCTTTCATGTTGCCTTTGTGTTTTGTGAAGCTCTGTTGTTGGAATGGGAGCTTTCTTTGATGTGGCCTCTCCTCATACTTCCGCCCACTTCCCAGTTCCCTGCGTTAATTCCAGCTTTCTCTCATTTTCCTAAATGGGGTTTTTGAAGAGCTCAAAACGCGAGTGGACGGAAATTGAGAAATTAAAGAGTCAGAATGAAAGAGGAAGTGGAAATAATAAACAGGTTTGGTAAATCCCAGGGGAATGACAAGGGTCACAGATGCTTCCAGACCTGCTGAGCTATTCCAGCAACTTTGTTTTTGTTCCAGGGGAATGAGACACCAGGATCCTCCTGTTGTGACTGTTCACACAGTATTTTTGTAACTAATGTGTGGGATATGGGTGTCCCTGGCTGGGCCAGCATTTCTTGCCCATCAGTAGTTGCCCTTGAGAAGGCAGTGGTGACCTGCCTTCCTGAACTGAGTCCTCCTGCTGAGTGGTGACCCGCGATGCTATTAGGGAGGGAATTCCAGGATTTTTACCCAGCGACAGTGAAGGAACGGTGATATATTTTCAAGTCAGGAAGGTGGGTGACTTGAAGGTGTGAGAGATTAGAAATGTTGTTACTGCAGATACGGGTGAATGGTGGGGTCTTGCAAAAGAAGAACATTATAGTCTCAAGACTTTGTAGCAGAAGTTTATCATTAACCAGAGATTAGGTTCTGCAAAGATGGCAAATAGCACAACCAGAAACATTCTTTCTGCAGACAAGGACATGGTAGAGATAAGGGTGTTGTAGCAGAGGCTTATTTATGCAAACCTGACGATTCTCACCTACAGCATGTCTAGCGCTCTTTAGGATAGCAAATAAGGATTGCAGTAAACAAGGGAATGGGGCCTTCGGCCGGCAGAAAAGGGAACAATAAACAAGGGCTGTCCGACAGGCCGGAGAATGATAGGATAAGACCAATGGGAGCAGGGAGGCGTGATTCCGCAACTTGTAAACTGTATAAGAATGTTTAACATGCTTTGTAGTGTGTGCCTATCTAGCAGACACCCTTTCTTGCAAGATTGTAGAGAATAAAATTGTCTTGTTTCCAAGGCTTTGTCTCAGGCTGAATTTGTGAGCAGGGACTGTTTCTCACAATTGGGGGTTCGTCCGGGATCTGACACTCTGACCGTTCGACACTTGTGGGACGACGGGGAAGGCGCGCCTTGCCGATTTCGGTGATCTCCAACTCCCTTGGTTGTCATTTGCGGTTTGGGCGAGTGCGATCTGGACTGGGAGACCCTGGAAACAAGACAGGTTGATGCGGCGTGTCCGGTCGGGTAACTCTTGTGCACAAGTCCCAGGTCAGGAAAGGTCTTAAAGATCTGTCCGGGCGACCCGGGGAAGCAGCATTATTTGCTGCAGGTATTGCCGTGGGGACGTACGAGAAGTACGGGAAAGAGTTGTAACGACCAGGTAACTCCGTGCATGGGCCAAGGTAAGAAAACTGACCTTTAAGTATTGCCTTGGTGGTCGGGACGTACGGACAGTACGGGGAATTGGCGAAATATAAAAAGAAAATAATTGGGCTGATTAATCGGACGAGTAAGGTGTCTGCCTGATTCGAGCACCCAGCCTTAGGCCGGTTGTTAAGAGGGGAAATCCCCCACGCGAGTGTTCGGACCCAGAAGCGGGTGTGGAAGAAGGCGCCACTGAATCTCGACAAGATTAATTAAATTAGCAACAATGGGAGGCAAGGGGAGCAGCGATCGATCTGCAAATAACGCCAAAGAGGAATATATTCTGCCCGACAGCCCTTTGGGGAGAATGTTGGGCAGTTGGGAATACGGCTCCCAGACGTGGGAGAAAGGCAAGACGACAATGATAAATTATTGTTGTTTTGTTTGGTCTAGAGAAAGCATTGAGGTACCTGTTATATTTTGGCCCAAATATGGATCCGACGAAGATTGGCTGTGCCAATACCTATATATATATACATCAATCAGAAAGAACCATTCAGTCAGAAAGAGTCAGATTATGCGGCTTGTTGGATAGGCGGTGCGAAGGTAGGACTATATCCTATGAGTGCAGAGGGATCAGGGGGAGGACAGGGAAAGGACGAACAAGAAAAACCACAATGGGATCCCCTAACATGTTTGCCACCTCCATATCCCACTCCTCCCCACTGACGGCCGTGAGTAGCCTCCACAACCAGCCCACGGCCCCAGAACTAACCCCAAACACCTGAAAAAGAGACGAACTCTGAGGTAAAAGACGTGGAACCTAGAGGGCCCAGAATTACACGATCTACCACACGTAAAGGAGGGGCAGAAACAAAGGAAAAGGAAAAATTATACCCTTTAAGGGAGGTCCCGATTGGGGAGGGTGAAATTGCGTATGTGAACGCTCCCTTAACCAGTAGCGAAGTTAGGATCTTTAAGAAAGAAATGAAAAGTTTAATAGAGGATCCAGTCGGACTAGCCGAACAATTAGATCAATTCCTAGGACCCAATTTATATACCTGGGGAGAACGGATGGCAATTCTAGGAACCCTATTTTCGGGGGAAGGACGAGGTATGATTAGGAGGGCGGCCTTACAGGAGTGGGAAAAAAGGCACCCAGCGGGATTAAACGTAGTCCCGGCAGATCAGAAATTCCCGAATGCCGATCCTCATTGGGACAATAATGATAGACACGACAGAGCATCAATGCGGGATCTGAGGGAAATGGTAATATTGGGAATTAAAGAGGCAGCACCCAGATCGCAAAACTTTGCTAAAGCCTTCGACATATGACAGGAGAAGGATCAAACTCCTTCTACATTTCTTCAAAGGCTCAAGGAGGCCACAAGGAAGTATTCGGGGATGGATCCCGATGATCCGGTAGCTCAGGGACTCTTAAAGGTCCAGTTTGTAACTAAACCGTGGCCAGACATACAAAAGAAATTACAGAAAATAGATGGATGGAGTGAGAGACAGATATAGGAATTACTACGAGAGGCACAGAAGGTATATGTAAAAAGGGAGGACGAGAAGCAGAAACAAAAAGCAAAAGAATGATGGTCGCCGCCATTAAAGAAGTGACAAAGAAAGAGGGAGAGACAAAGAGAGGAGGTAGATACTAGACGCGGGAGATGACAGGCAGGATGTTACCGTTGTGGACGAGTGGGGCATTTTAAGCGGGAATGCCCAGAATTAACACGGGAAAGGGAAACGGTCTCCCTAATGGCCCTCAATGAGGATGAGGGGAGTCAGGGGTTCCTTCCTCCTAAGACCCACTGGGAACCCTTGATAAACTTAAAGGTGGGACCTGAAGGGGAGGAGGCAGTATTCTTGGTGGACACCGGTGCGGCACGGTCATCCCTAAGTTTTATACCTAACCGTGTTAAATTGAGTAACGAGTATCTCAGGGTTTCCGGAGTAAAAGGCAAAGGATTCCCAGTATTTTTGAGCCAACCCTAATTAGAAACGATGATAAGGAAGTGACAGGACAATTACTATACATTCCCGACGTTGGGAGTAATTTACTGGGTAGGGATTTGATTATATTGTTGGGCTTAAAAATTGGGGTAGAGAATAGTGCGATAGCTGTAACAATGGCTATGTTAACGCCTAGGGAAGAACAACAAATCAGTCCCGATGTGTGGGTGAGAGCTGATAACGCAGGGCACCTAACTAGTACCCCGTTGGTGATCACACTGACTCGAAAAGATGAGACGGTTCGGGTTAGACAGTACCCTATATCATTAGAAGGCCATAAAGGTCTACAACCCGTTATAGATTCCCTGATAAAAACTGGACTGCTAGAAACATGTATGTCACCCTTTAATACTTCTATACTGCCCGTCTGCAAACCAGACGGAACCTGTCGAATGGTGCAGGACCTCCGAGCGTTGAACCAATTGGTTCAAACGCGACACCCGGTAGTACCCAACCCCTATACCTTGTTGAGTCAGCCCAGACTTGTGAGTTGTATGCATTAAACCAAGCTTTAAAGCAATTAGAGAACCGGGATGGGACAATTTATACCGACTTTAAGTATACCTGTGGGGTGGTATATACTTTCGGAAAGATATGGCAAGAATGTGGACTAATCAATAGTCAGGGAAAGGAGTTAATACACGAAGAGTTGATAGGACAAGTGTTGAAAAGTTTGGAATTACTCCGGGAAATAACTATAGTCCATGTACCCGGACATCAGAGGGGAAGTACCCTAGAAGCAAGAGGGAATAGGTTAGCAGACGAGGCAGTCAAAGAGGCTGCTATGAACCTTACAGTAACAAAAATACGGGTTCTCACACCCCTAGTGGAGTCCCCTTCTGTGAGCCGCGTGTACACGGAAGAAGAAGAAAAGGAGTTCCAGGAGATGGGGGCCACTAAGACAACTGAAGGAAGGTGGATCCTCCAGGATGGGAGGGAGTTGTTGAGCAAACCAGTCATGAGAAACATCCGAGCCACAATGCACCAAGGCAGTCATTGGGGCTCCCAAGCTATGCGTGACATAGTGTTAAGAAAGTACGGATGCAAAGGGATATACACGTTAGCTAAGCAGGTATGTGCAGGCTGCCCGACTTGCCAAAGGATTAATAAGAAAGTAATGAGAGAGGGGCCAAAAGCTGGAGAAAACCCTGGGGTAAGACCTTTTCAGAGGATACAAGTAGACTACACGGAATTACCCCCAGTAGGGAAGCAAAAGTACTTATTGGTCCTAATGGATCATCTAACTGGGTGGGTGGAGGCATTTCCAATGTCCTTGGCCACCTCGAAGGGAGAAGCAAAAGCTCTTTTAGAGCATGTAATTCCTCGATATGGAGTGGTGGAAAGTATAGATTCGGACCAAGGTAGCCATTTTACCTCTAAGATCCTACAGGAGGTAATGGCGGGGTTAGAGATTGCTTGGAAATTCCACACTCCTTGGCACCAGCCTTCTTCTGGACGGGTAGCGCGAATGAATCAAACCTTAAAGAAGCACCTGTCTAAGCTAGTCCTAGAGACTCGATTACCATGGACAAAATGTTTACCTATCGCTTTGTTACGCATTAGGACTGCGCACAGATGTGATATTGGCCTCTCTACTTATGAAATGATGTTTGGATTGCCTTTCTTGGGTGGAAAATGGGAATTACCAACTGTAGAGTTCAATGATAAGTTTTTAAAAGAACTATATTGTGTCGCTCGGTTCTTCTTTGTCTGTCCTTAGGAAAAAGGGTCTGTTGACACAGACACCTCCACGAGAGTTCGCAGTACATCAGACACGACCGGGTGATTGGGTCTTGATCAAAACCTGGAAAGATACCAAACTGCACCCAAGCTGGGAGGGACCGCTCCTGACCCTCCTGACTACTGAAACAGCCATCCGTACTGCTGAAAAAGGGTGGAGTCATCACACTCGTGTTAAGGGCCCGGTGGACGCTCCTTCCCCTCTGGCAGATTGGCATGTTCATCCTACAGACAACCCTTTGAAAGTCAAGCTGAGCAAAAAGAATGAACTGAACTGATATGAAAGACTATCAAGTATTGGTTAGAAATTTTGTATTGTAAGCATTGCGCGAACTCACCCTCCCGGGTATTTAAAGGGTTAGAGAACAGACAGATAGGGGTTGGGAAGCTGAAATGAGCAGGCAGCTTTATGTTGTTACGATAATATTGGCGCTAGTTGCCCAGGGGGTTGGGAAGAATCATTTTACCGTTTTATGTCGGAATTATGCTAGAGTAACGGGGCTTACCGACTGTTGGGTATGCGCTGTGATCCCACACCATGGAGAATCTGGAATCCCTCTCACGGTAATACCATTTACCAATAGAGAGGTGTCCGAGGCACAACAATTTGACTTGGGCTCAAATGATACAAAATGGAGATCTGAAAGGGGTGATTATAAATTCGCGGGATGGTTCCCACGACCAGCTCCGAAAACCCCGGGTGCGATCGACGGCCTTAGGGATTCCCCACCGAAAGGAGTAGTCAATACCACTTGTTTCTGCAATCAGAATGACAGCGCACCCTTCCAGTTAGGAAACTCAACTTGTGTCGCCACCAGCCAAGCTACTGGCACAAATGTACCCCACATATTGAACAGGACACATTGGATATGTGGTCTAGAGGCCTATCCCTTTATCCCCGTGGAAAGGTACATTCGAGTGACCGAATGCATAGGAAGCGTAGAAATGCAGGAATGTTATGATCTTGATCTAACACTGCCTCAAAGTCAGAATGGCTGAAGTGACTGTTGCTACCTCGCCTATGTAATTCCCCATCTGAGGCTGTTAGATAAAACCCCAGAAATAACTCAGAATGAGCAGGGGAAGAAGTGGACACCCAAAAAAGTAACTGAAGGGGATCGCCTTCTCTGGACTTTAATACCTATGTATGGGACTGCCCGAGCAGGAAGAGAAATGCAAAAGTTGGCGCCTTCCCTGGAGGAGTTGGCCAACAATACTGCCGATGCATTGGCCGAGACTCAATCCCAAGTGGTGGCCATAATGACTGAAATGATTGCCGCCAGACTAACGACTCTCCAGAATAGGATGGCTCCAAATTACATTTTGGCAGAGAAAGGTGGTACCTGTGTCCTAATTGGGGAAGAATGTTATACATACATACCTGCCGTTTCCCATAATATTACTGATATCTCCCAACACGTACGAGACAAAATCGCCAAGATAATAGAGGCCGGTAACCGATACCGGAATGAAAAAGGCTGGGAATGGGGGAATTGGGGATTACCTGGTTGGGGAGATTGGTTGGTTAATTTGGCCAATTATGGATTATTGATATTAGTGGGTCTGGTGGTGGGGTTTAATATCCTTAAATGGATACTGAACCAATTAATGACGTCTCTAGGAGAACGAACCCTAGTACATCACCAGATGCTTTTACAATCAGCAGATGGTATGCAACAAAGAGAAAGTCAAACAACGTTTCTAGAGTTCGAAAAACAAACATCACAAAGAGTGGTTTAAGGGTTAACTGAGTACAAGATTGTGAACCTCAACGCCAGCAAGCGGAAGAGGGCAGAGAATGGGAAAATGAATTTTAAAAAGGGGGCTTAATTAGTGCAGAAACAACAGTTTGAGAAAAAGAAAAAAGAGGGAATTGTGAGAAATGAAACATGTTTCTGCAGGTAAGGATGAATAGTGGGATCTTGCAAAAGCAGAAATACACAAGATTTTATAGCAGAAGTCTATCATTAACCAGAGATTAGGTTCTGCAAAGATGGCAGTTAGCACGACCAGAAACATTCTTTCTGCAGACAAGGACATGGTAGAGATAAGGGTGTTGTAGGAGAGGCTTATTCCAGCAAACCTGAAGATTCACACGTACAGCATGTCTAGTGCTCTTTAAGATAGCCAAATAAGGATTGAAATAAAAAAGGGAATGGGGCCTTCAGCCGGCAGTAAAGGGAACAGTTAACAAGGGCTGTCCGAAAGGACGGGGAATGATAGGATAAGACCAATGGGAGCAGGGAGGCGTGATTCTGCAACTCGTAAATTGTATAAGAATGTTCAACATTCTTTGTGTGTGTGTGCCTGTCTAGCAGACACCCTTTCTTGCAAGAACTTACAGAATAAAATTGATTTGTTTCCAAGGCTTTGTCTCAGGCTGAATTTGTGAGCAGAAACTGTTTCTCACACTTTGAACTCATGACCCCTAGTAATTGAGTCCCCCACTCTGGGAAAAAAGCTTTTTGCTATCCTGTCTATACCCCTCATGATTTTGTACACCCCAATCAGGTCCCCCCTCAATTTCCGTCTTTCTAATGAAAATAAACCTAATCTACTCAACCTATCTTCATAGCTATCACCCCCCATACCAGGCAACATCCTGGTGAACCGCCTCTGCACCCTCTCCAAAGCATCCACATCCTTTTGGTAATGTGGCAACCAGAACTGCACAC
This sequence comes from Stegostoma tigrinum, assembly GCF_030684315.1. Taxonomy (NCBI): domain Eukaryota; kingdom Metazoa; phylum Chordata; class Chondrichthyes; order Orectolobiformes; family Stegostomatidae; genus Stegostoma; species Stegostoma tigrinum. The sequence goes on from NW_026728419.1 coordinate 799,657, forward strand.
AGTACTCCAAATGTGGCTGAACCAAAGTCGTATACAACTGCAACATGACCTGCCAACTCTTGTACTCAATACCCAGCCCAATGAGGGAAAGCATGCCATATGCCTTCTTGACCACCGTATTGACCTGTGTTGTCACCTTCAGGGAACAATGGACCAAAGCACCCAGATCTCTCTTCATCAATTTTCCCTCGGACTTTTCCATTTACTCTATAGTTCTTCCTTGAATTTGATCTTCCAAAATGCATCACCTCACATTTGGCCGGATTGAAATCCATCTGCCATTTATCTGCCCAACTCTCCAGTCTATCTATATTCTGCTGTAATCTCTGACAGTCTCCTTCACTCTCGGTTCCTCAACCAATCTTAGTGTCATCAGCAAACATGCTGATCAGACCACCTTCACCTTCTTCCAGAACATTTACATATATCACAAACAACAGTGGTCCCAGCACAGATCCCTGTGGAACACCACTGGCCACAGGTCTCCAATTTGAGAAGCTCCCTTCTGCGACTACCCTCTGTCTCCTGTTGCCTCGCCAGTTTTGAATCCATCTAGCTAGCACACTCTGGACCCCATGTGACTTCACGTTCTCCATCAGCCTGCCATGAGGAACCTTATCAAACACCTTACTGAAGTCCATGTGTATGTCATCTATAGCCTTTCCCTCATCAATCAACTTTGTCACGTCCTCAAAGAATTCTATTAAGTTGGTAAGACATGACCTTCCCTGCACAAACCCATGTTGCCTGTCACTGATCAGCCCATTTTCTTCCAAATGGGAATAGATCCTATCCCTCAGAAACTTCTCCAGCAGCTTCCCTACCACTGATGTCAGGCTCACCGGTCGATAATTACCTGGATTACCCTTGCTGCCCTTCTTAAACAAGGGGACAACATTAGCAAGTCTCCAGTCCTCTGGGACCTCACCCGTGTCTAAGGACGCTGCAAAGATATCTGTTAAGGCCCCGGCTGTTTCCTCTCTCGCTCCCCTCAGTAACCTGGGATAGACCCCATCTGGACCTGGGGACTTCCTGCTTTCCACCACAATTTCTCTGCCAAAATTTCTATCATAGGGAAAACTCTAAACACTTACATGTTGCATCTCTTTGTGCTTCTGTCCCCGTCTCACCTCCGGCTCCCATGTCATGAGCTGCTTGGTATGAGCGGAGGCACGTTATGAAGTCAATCTTTACCTGGAAAGTAAGGCCAGGGATTGTAAGATGAGGCAATGAGAAGCAAGAGTTTGTTCATGGCTGGGTAAAGAAGCACCAGTGTGTTATTTTCCTGGTTCTCCCGGATACAGATTCCAGGAATATGCACAGTGCGTAATGGATAATTTGCCTGACAGACAGGACTGTATTTTGCAAACTCTGTCCTGTCACTTCACAAACTGAGATCTCCAGCACTGAAGAAAACCCCTTCAGGTCTGCAGCAACTTAACTCAAGACACTGTATATCTTAGTCTGATTTCTAGCACTTCACTCACTACGACGAGTGTACATCCGAACATGTCTGAACTCCAGTGTTGTTCTGCTCCGACAGGCAGTGAGTTGCATATTTTCATTGTTGGTGAAATGCTTCTCCTCCACCCTTCCTATGATTCCTGTTGCAAACAAGGAGGCAGGAAGAAAACTCCTTTCCAATTTCGCTCAGCACTCAACCACAGTTGGCAGGATTTGAAACTGCCCAGGGACACCCCAATGGGCTTGAAACTCCATCTCCTTAGATACTCGATGAAGAGTGCAGCAACACACTACTCACTAACCTTTCCAGGTCTCTCCCTGTGGGGCTGAGGAAGTGTGATTCATTACTGCTTTTTTAAATCCAATCACATCACAGATTTCGAAAGAGTTATATTCAGTGCATGGTGGGTCTTGTGGTTTCATCCTAATGGTGGAATATACATTCATTCAAAAATAAAGACATAAATTGCTAGAGAAAGCTCAGCAGATCTGGAAGCATCTGTGGACAGAAAATCAGGGTTAACATTTTCAAAGATAATGAGAACATCAGATTGTGGAGAATCCAAGATAACAAAGTGTGCAGCTGGATGAAAACAGCAGGCCAAGCAGCATCTCAGGAGCATAAAAGCTGACGTTTCGGGCCTAAAGCCTTCGTCAGAGAGGAATGATGAAGGGTCTAGGCCCGAGATGTCAGCTTTGGTGCTCCTGAGATGCTGTTTGGCCTGCTGTGTTCATCCAGCTGCACACTGTGTTGACATTTTCAGACCTTGTTTTATCTCACAGGTACTGCCGAGCCTGATGATTTTCTCCAGCAGTTTCTGTTTTTGTTTCAGATTCCCAATATCGATTGCTCTTTACATTGGACATTTTTTTAAAAAAATCAAACCGCCTTTGTGGTTACTCACTGGATGAGATTTCCATTTGGGGAACATTTTCCTGACTGCATTTAAAACTGGAACTGTGGAGCAAAGAGAACTGGTAGAGCGCAAAAAAAAAATCACTCCTTCCTGGGTGGACGCAAAACACCAAATTCCAGCTTAAAGGCCAAAAGCTCTGACCAGTTGCGCCACAGAGACTGGGGAGCCATTTCCTGCACAAAGCCTTAAAGCAGACTCTCAGTCAATTCAACCTTTAGACCGCTTTTCTTAGAATGACAATTTTCCTCAATCAGTTTTATTTTACCAAAATAAACCCTGTGGCATTCATTGTGGAGGCAAGGCAACAGTCTGATCCCACCCTCTGCAGACACCTTTATGTCACCGTGAACCTCTCTCCTCCTAATGGGGCTGTCTGCCTTCAAGACTTTCAGTGTCTTGCCTGTTCCAGAGTTTTCTCATTGCCCCGGAGCCAAGATGAGGTTTATATTCCTGATGTGCAGGAACGAGAATCCTTTCAATGTTTCAGATCAGATCATGTCCGGACAACATCAGAGTCAATACATCGGCCTCTTAAAGAAGGGTCGGGTGCCATGACTGCTTGATGTCACTTGGAAAGTTCATGCATCAAAAATCAAAATGATGCCAGAGAATGGCAACTGTATGCACATTTCACTGTGCCCAACTATTCCAATACTTAGTCCATGTAACAATAAAATCTATATCTAAATCTAAATTTATTCTCCTGTGATTCCACTGCCCAGAGAGTTTCAAAAGATTCACAAAGTTGGGGGCAAGCTTTTCCATTTTGCTTGCTTTACATTTTCCCAAATGCCAACTGACAATATTTTCCCAAACTTTCTTCACAATCCTCCACCTTGCACCACATCCATGGATGCGAAATCCTGTTTAGTGGACTGAATCCCGCGGCCAGGAATGTTCTCTTTGGAGCAAAGATGGTTAACCAAGGATTTCCTGGGGCTGTGGTTAATGACAGGGGAGGGAGTGGAGGGATGGATGGGTGGGTAGTTGGAGAAATTGTTGCCATTGCCTGGTGTCTGTTACCAAACTGTTAGGTTCGACGATATTTATTGAAAAACAGAATTTGTTTAGATTAAATATAGAGAATGCTGCAGAAATTCAACAAGTCCAGCAGTATCTATGGAAAGAGAAACAGAGCTACGAGTTAGAGCATGGTAAAATTCTCGTTCAAATCTCCTGTTTCCTGAATGTCAACCAATGAGCAGACCTGAGAAAATGTGATTTTGAGGTAGTCGCATTTGAGCGAGAACTCATTGAGCATGAATTTCTTTAAAATAAGCAAGTTGAGGCAACATAGCTGGCAGGACTCAAACCTGTGGAATGAAACCCCAATGGATTTTTAATTCATTGCCTTAACCACTCGACCACATCAATAGGTGCTGACCTGGTGTTTAATATTTTTCATGAAAAGGTTTCAACAGGAAAGGTGAATATTCAGCTGTACTGTCTGCCCCACAACCTGATGTTTCTTGTTACCTGATAATTGATCAGAAAGGAGGAAGTTGTTGGGAAATTGAATTAAACTACATACATTGATGAAAAATAGAGTGGATGGGAGGGATCCATTTCAATAAGTGGAGAGATTTCCATTAAAGACGAGGCCCGAATCCACACTGCACATTGGCTTATCAGTTACTGGTCTCTCCCCTCCTCCTGGCTGCTCCTTCTGGTCCCAGGAAATACGTTGTAAAGTACATCTGCATGGAGCTTCATTTGTAGACTTACTGAATTCTGTGTCCCACCCCACCTCCCAGCTGCTGCTCCAAGAAAGTGGCTTGTAAACGCTTGGCCTGATTCCGCACAGCACAATGTTGACTGGATCACCAGCTGCTGTGTCCCTCCCTGGCCACTTCTCCAGGCGAAGTGCTCCAAGATGCTTGATTTACAGGCTTACCATTTTTTTGTGTCCCTCCTCGCCATCCAGCCACTGCTCCACGCTAAATGCCCTGTAAAGGCTAGGCCTGAATCTGCATGCATTAGATTTACCAGCCTCTGGATACTGTGGCCCACCTCACTTGCTGGCCACCTCTCCAAAAACGTAGCCTGTAGGACTAGGCCCAAATCTGCACAACACTAGATTTATAGGCTGACTGGGTGATGGTGTTCCTCTCCGCCTCCTGGTTGCTGGAGCTGCTTCAAGGAAATTCCTGGTAAAGACTAAGCCCAAATCTGCACAGTGTTAGTTTTACTGGCTACTGGTTACTGTGTCTCTCCCTGCCTCCAAGCCACTGCTCCAAGAATATACCCTGTATAGTACAGGCCTGACTGGGCATGAAGCCAGATTTACAGGCTTACCAATTACTGTGTCCCACCCCACCTCCCCGCTGCTGCTGTGTTTCAGGGAAGTGCCCAGTAAAGACTAGGCCTGAATCTCCATGGCACTAGATTTACAGGTTTACCGGTTACAGTGTATTTCCCACTTACCTGCCTCTGCTCCAAGACAGTGCCCTGTAAAGACTCGGCCTGTCGGTAGACCAAGTGCCCGGGACAGACTAGGTGCTAGATTTACATGGTGACTGGGTTACTGTGTCGCTGCCCACCTTGCGGCAGCTGCTGCTGCTTCATGGAAATGCCCAGTAAAGATGAGGCCCAAATCTGCATGATGCCAGGGTTATTGGCTTACGGGTTACTGTGTCCCTCCTGCTCACCGACCACTGCTGCAAGAGTGTGCTCTGTCAAGACTTGGACTGAATCTGCATGACATCACATTCATCGGCTCAATGGTAACTGAGCCCCGCTTCCTGGCTGCTGCTCCAAACTAAGTCCAGGCCAAATCTGCACGGAGTTAGATTTACAGCTTTGCTAATTACTGTGTCCCACCCTGCCTTCCGGAGGCTGCTGCTGCATCAAGGAAGTGCCTGGTAAAGGCTAGGCCTGAAATTGCAGGGTGCTCTATTTACCAGCGAGGCTTCTTGATTACAGTCTCCATTCTGCTTACCAGCCACTGCTCCAAGAAGGTGTTTGGTAAAAATTAGGCCTGAATCCACAAGTGGTAGATTAAAGGCTTACAGGTTACCATGTCCCACTCTGTCTCCCAGCCCTCTCTTTAAGAAAGCATCCTGTATAGGCTAGGCCCAATTTGCACGACACTGGTTTCATAGGCTGACTGGATTATCGTCTCTCCCGCCTTCCGGCTGCTGCAGCTACTTCAAACAAATGCCTGGTAAAGACTGGGTCCAATCCGCACAGAGCTAGATTTACAAGCTTACTCGTTACTATGTCCATCCCTGCCTCACAGCCGATTTTCCAAGAATTTGCCTTGTAAAGAATGGGCCTGAACTTGCATGGAGCTAGATTTATAGGTGCCTCGGCTACAATTTTCCTCCCTGCCTCTAAGCTGCTGCTGCAGGCTAAGTGCCCTGTAAAGACTAGGCCTGAATACACATGGTATTGCATTCATAGGCTCATTGGTAACTGTCCCTGCTTACTTGCTGCTGCGCCAAGCTGAGTGCATTGTAAAGAGTACGCCCAGTTCCACACAGCACCAGATTAATAGTCTCACTGATTACTGTGCCCATCTGTGCCTCGCAGCTGCTACTATGGGAAAATGCCATGCAAAGTTCAGGCCTGAATCTGCACGGAGCTGGATTCATCAGCTTACAGATTACTGGTCCTGCCCTGCCTCCTGGCTGCTGCTGCTATGTCAATGAAATGCCTTGTAAACACGAGGCTTGAACCTGCGTGGCACTAGATTTATAGGTTTACTGATTAATCTGTCCCGCCCTGACTCCTGCGAAAGGTACAACTCAGTGTTCGATACCTCAGAATCAAATTGATGACAAGTACAGATGTGATGGGCTGAAGGGCCTCTCTCAGTGTTGTAAAACTCAAGAACTGACTCTATCTGTCCTTCACTGTCTCCATTTATATATATATATAATTCACTAACAAAAAGTCATAATAGTTATTCCAATGACTGTCAACACACAGTGAAAAAATCTGTCTGCGCACCAACAGTTGGAAGATTCTGTTTTTCTTCATACAAGCGAAGTGATTCCCGCTTCACTACATTATATTCCATCATCACTCCTTGCCTACTCAGTTAACCTGCCCATATCTGTTTGCAACCTGTTTGTATCCTCTCAGTTTCCTTCCCACATAACCATATATTTTAGCTCAATCTGGATTAATGGTTTGAATTTTTTGAGGATGTGAGCAGGTGCAGGTGTATACCGGCAGTCTGGAGAAATAAACAAACACGTGAAAGCTGACAGATACAGAGTTAGAGTCCCTCAAAATAATCCACACCAAACACAGGCTTGCAGGACAGGTAGAGGATAGGGTTTGATGCCACCGAATCAAAATATCACTGACTGTACATTATGAACGGGTGCTCAGCTTTTCAGTAAATTTCACCACACATTTCCTTTTTGTGAGAGTCTCTGTTCTGCTCTGATTCACTATTAGACTCCTGTTCTTAACATTCACAGGAACAGTCCCCTGAATCCCACATGCCATGCCCTGCTTCCAAACACAACACCTGATTGGATTATGAGATAGCAAGAACTTCAGATGCTGGAATCAGAGATAATAAAGTGTGGATCTGGAGGAACTCAGCAGGTCAGGCAGCGTTAGAGGAACAGAAAAGCTGATGTTTTGGGTCGGGGCCCTTCTTCAGAAATGAGGAGGAGGATGGGAGCTCAGAAATAAATCGAGATAGTAGGGTTGGGGCTGGGGAAGGCAGATGGGATGGTGATAGGTGAGTGCAGGTAGGCAATGGTCGGGATTGGTCAGTGAGGTGGGAGAAGTGGATAGTTGGGAGAGAAGATGGGCAGATTTGTGCATCAAGAAGGCAGGGATGAGAGGGAGGGTTGCTCTTGGGATGAGGCTGATATTTGAGGGGAGGGAAATATACCACTGGCATTACGCCTCACTTCTTCTTCCATTACATTGATGACTGTATTGGTGCTGCCTCGTGTTCCCACGAGGAGTTGCCTTTCACCCCAACTTTAAATTCACCTGGACCATCTCAGATACCTCTCTCTCCTCCCTCAACTCCTCTATTTCCATCTCTGATGACCTCCTCTTAACTGACACATATTTAATGCACACTAACTCCCACAGCTACCTAGACTATACCTCCTCTCACTCACCTTCCTGCAAGAATGTAACCACCTACTCCCAATGCGTCTGCCGCCACGACATCCGCTCCCAAGATAGGGCGTTCCACTCCTGCACATCCCAGATATCCACATATTAAAAGGATCATAATATCCCCCCTCCAGCAATTGAAAATGCCCTCAAACAAATCTTTTGCATTTTCATTACCTTTGCCCTCACAACGTCTCCACCCAACAAAAACAAAAAAAGGCAGAACTCCCCTTTTCCTCACATATCACCCCACCAACCTTCACATCCAAAGTATCATTCTCCACCACATCTGCCACCTACTGTCTGAGCCCTCAACCAAAGATATATTTCCTGCCACAACCTTATCTACCTTTTGAAGGCTCACTCTGTCTGCAGCTGCCTCATCAGCTTCACATTCCCCACTCCCCACTAACCCCACCATCCTCGGCACCTTTCCCGGCAACTGCAGGGGGTGCTACATGTGCCCCTACACCTTCCTCCTCACCTCCATTCAAGGCAAAAATCAAACCTTCGACATCAGACACAGGGGTTCACCTTCTCATCTATCTGCAGTATCTGCTGTTCCCAATTTAGCCTCCTCCACATCGGTGAGACTAAAAGGAGACTCGGATACATTTTTGACAGCATCTGCACCCTGTACACGACAAACAACACCTTCCAGTCGCGAAACATTTTAACTTACCCTCTCACGCTCGAGGTGACATGTCCGTCCCAGGCCTCCTCCAGTGTCACAATGACGCCACCATCAAACTAGAGGAGCAGCACCTCGTGTTCCTCCTTGGGAGTCTATAGTCTGATATCATAAACGTGGATTTTACTAATTTCAAAATCTCCCCAACCCCAGCCTCATCCCATGACCAACACTCCCTCTCACCCCCAACTCCTGGCCCTGACACAGCTTGTCTATCTTCTCTCCCACCTATCTACTCCTCACACCTCAATGACCAATCCCCATCACTTCCTACCTGCACTCACCAATCACCATCCCATCTACCTTCTCCAGTCCCTTCTTTATTTATTTCAGCTCCCTTTCCCCTCCCACATTTCTGAAGTAGGTGCCCAGCCCGTAACGTCAGCTTTCCTGTTCCTCTGCCTGTCCTGCTGTGTTTCTCCAGCTTCACACTGCTATGTCTGATTGGACTGTGGAGTGTTTTTATTTCTATTCACCTTTGTGGGCACCACTGGCTTGGCCAGCATTTCTTGCCCATCCCTAGTTGCCCTTGAGAAGATAGTGGTGAGCTGCCTTCTTGAAATGCTGCAGCCCTCCTGCTGCGAGTTGACCAACGATGCCAATAGGGAGGGAATTCCAGGATTTTGACCCAGCGACAGTGAAGGAAGAGCGATATATTTCCAAGTCGCGTTGGTGACTGACTTGGGAGGGAACTTGGAAATGGTAGTGTACCCATATATCTACTGCCCTTATCGTTCTCGCTGGAAGTGATCATGGGTTTGGGAGATGCTGTCTGAGGATCTTCCATGAATTTCTGCAGTGAATCTTGTAGATAGTACACAATCCTGCTACTGAGGGACATGAAATTTTCAGCGTTGGGGGCATGTCTGTCTTGAGCATAAACCAGTTGTGTGAATGTCTTAGATTAGTTATATTTATGCGTAATTGAGCTTTAATGTTCGGAAAACCCAATATTTGTTTGTCATTCAGTGTGTGTGCGTACGTGTGTGCATGCCCTATAACAATGGGGGGCAGACGTTCAATTCTGTCTGGGTCCTTGTACATAAATCACAGAACGCAAATGTGGTGCCACCAAATTTGGAAGGATATCTGATAGTTTGCCAGTTATTACCAGCTGATGGCACTAAGAATGTGAGGATGTCTTGCTGTGATCGTACATGGATTTAGGGTCGAAAATGGACACCATGAATCAACTCAAAAAAAGTAGCAGATGTATGTCACAATTTATAGATATTCCAGGAGAGACAGACAGAGTGCAGAAGGTAGGCACACACGTATACGCTAACTAAGGGACAGGGAACCACAGAAGGTTATTTGGCATCTAATCCAGTCAATCTGTGATTAAAAAAAAAATCACTGGTAAAGACTTGTTACAAAACACATTGCGAAGTGGACAGAGGAATCTGGAAATTATGCGATAAATAGTCACAACATAGCATGAATTTGTGAGGTGAGATCATGCCTCAAAAACCTTGTTGCATTCTTTGAAGAGGTGACAGAACGCATGGATGAATGTAGAGCAGTGGATGTGGAATATGTGGATTTAACTAAGGCGTTTGCTACGATTCCAATGATAGGCTTATGCAGAAAGTTAGGAGGCATGGGATAGGGGAAAATGTGGCAGATTGGATTCAGAATTGGCTGACCATTAGCAGACAAAGTGTAGTAATGGATGGAAAATATTCAACATGGTGCTCAGTTATGTGTGGTGTACCACAAGGTTCTGGCCTGGGTCCACTTCTATTCGTGATTGTTGTAAATGATTTGGATGTAGGAGTAGAAAGGTGGGTTCGTAAGTTCGCAGACAATATGAAGATAGGTTGAGTTGTGGCCAGTGCGGAGGGCTGTTCGAGGTTAAAAAGGGACATTGATATGATGCAGTGCTGGGCTGAGATGTGGCAGATGCAGTTTAACACTGAAAAGTGTGAGGTGAATCATTTTGGAAGGACAAAGTTAAAAGCAGAATTCGGGTGAATGGAAAGATTCTTGGCATTGTGGACAAGTAGAAGGATCTTGGGGTTCATGTCCACAGTTCCCTGAAAGCTGCCCCCAATGTGGATAGAGTTGTTAAGAAGGCGGATGGTGTGTTACCTTTCATTTACAGAGAAATTGAGTTCGAGAGTCATGAAGTTATGCTCCAGCTGTGCAAAATCCTGGTTCGACCTCACCTGGAATAATATGTCCGGTTCTGGGTGCCTCATTGCAGGAAAGATTTGGAAGCATTGGAAAAGGTGCAGAGGAGATTTACCAGGATGTTGCCTGGAATGGAGGGAAGGTCTTCTGAGGAAATGTCGAGCAAACTAGAGCTTTTCTCTTTAGAACGACGAAGGATGAGAGGTGACTTGATAGAGGTGTGCAAAATTATCAGAGTTACAGATAGAGAGGACATCCAGGGACTTTTTCCTTGGGTGGAGGTAGCTATTATGAGGAGGCATAGTTTTAAAGTAAGTTGAGATAGATATCGGGGAGATGTCAGAGATAGTTTCTTTACCCGGGGAGTGTTCATGATGTGGAAGGCATTGCCGGAAAGGATTGTGGAGTCGGCCTCATTCGAGGCATTTAAGCGGCTATTAGATAGGCATAAGAATGACGGTATAAGGTAGGGGTGGAGGTTAGATAGACTTTAAGTTTAGGGTAAAAGTTCAACACAACATCGGGGGGAATGGCCTGTACTGTGCTGTACTGTTCCATGTTCTATGTTCCAACATATTCTGGTTTGGGTCTGGAAGCTGTTCCCAATCTCTTCACCAACAACTCCTTATTACCCCATTCCCATTGTGTTCCCATGACAACAGTGCCCTGTCCATTTCTCATACTGTTCCCCTGGCAACAGTTTCCAAGACTGCTCACATTGGATTTATCTGAAAACTGACTTTTGCTCTCTACTTCCTCTATTCCTCAAGAAACAATCTCCTGTTTCACTCCCATGCTGTATGCAAACAAACGTCTCACTTTCCATACCCACTCTGATCTTGGAGAAACTACCTCTGGCCACTTTACCATCATACCCCATTACCCTTGCAACGGTCCATTGTTCTGCTCATGCTCTACGCTCCTGGCAACGTCCTCTTGTTATCCATCACTGTTGTGCAAATAATGGCCAATGGACTAACACATGCTCTTCCAGTCGTAATGGCCAATGAACTTACCCCACTCCATTTGATAGGAATGGGGTTTGCAGCCCTACTAGTATATTTGTCCTTTATCAATGGTCTCAGGCCTCACCCCACACTGTCACCCTCGCAATAACCTGTAATCACACTCTGACTGTTTCCATAATACTGACATTCAACCACACTTAACAATGGGCATGAGACCCAACCCACACTCTGATCCTCCAGTAATGATTAACTGTTATACCTTCAGCCTACTTACTCAACAACAGGCTGTGTCCCAGTCGCCACTTCGCTCCCTAGCAATTACTGCATCCTCAACCCCACCCTGCCTTCCCAACCCAGCTCAATATCTTTCTCAAGCCCTCAATCCCACACTTTTCCCTTAATGAGTGCCTGTGGTCGCACCTTCACTCTGTTCCCAGAACAATGTCCTGTTGTTCCACCCACACTTTGTTCCCTTAGTAGTGGGCAGTGGTCCCATACCCAGTCTGCTCCCCAGCAACAGCCTGCAGCACCACTCCAAAATCTGTTCCCTGAGCAAACCAGCATGCTGTCGCACTCCCCATTTTTCCCCTGGAAACGTCCTGTGGTCCAATTCTGACTCTGTTACCCTCGCAAACGTATGTGGCCTCAACCCCACGCTTTTCCCCTGGCAATGGTCTGCAGCATCACATCTCAGTATGTTCCCCTAGCAATGGCCAGTTGTACCACCTCCACACTGTTCCATGGCAATACCCTATGGAGCCTTGGCAGCTGTGTTCCCCTAATAGGGATATCTGGCCCAACTTCCACACTTGTTCCCCAGCAACAGCGTGTGATCCCACTCTCACATTGATCCCCGAGCAATGGCCTACGGACTTTCCCCACGTCTGTTCCACTCGCAAAGGCCTTGTATTCTATAACCACGCTGTTCCCCTAGGATCGGCCTATATACATAGACTCACTCTGCTCCCGAGCAAAGACTCCAACATTGTTTCCACGGCAATGGTCTGTGGCCCATCCCCATTCTGTAACCTCAGTAATGGTCATTTATCACTCCCTCCACTGTTCGCCGAGCAATGGCCAGAGATTGTACCCCACTCAATTTGCTATCAATGAGCATCCTGGCCCCCAGTCCAAGCAATTGCCAGTGGCCCCACATTCACAATGTTTCCCAGGAAAAGGCCTGTTGACCCACATCCAATCTTTTCCCCAGCTATGCCCTGCAGCCTGATTCACACTCTTTTCACCCAACAACAGCTTGCCGCTCCAGGGGTACTCACTTTCCATAGAAACGGCCATGGGCGCAACCCCACTCAGTGTCCCTAGAAGTGGTCTGTTTATGACTCCTCTGATCCCTTGGCAACAGCTTATGATCCCACTCCGACACAGCTCTCCTAGCAACGGCCAGTGGTTGTACATTCAATCTGTTTCATAGCAAAATCCCATGGACACACACTCACTCTTTTCCCCAAGCAACACACTCTGGGGCCCCCCAGCAATGATACCGTGGCAACAACCTACAAAAACACACCCACCTGTTTCCTCAGAGCACACTGCCTGACTCCCTCTCTGTTCCCCTCATTCTGGGAGGTGGTCCCACCACCACTCTGTCCTCCAGTTATCATCCCCCATTTTGTTCCCTGGCAATGTCCCATGGACACACCACCACTCTGTACAACTAGCAAGGGCCGGTGGTCCCCACAACCACATTGGTCCCCGAGCAATGCCCTGTTGTCTTACTCTTGCACTGTGCCCCTCGTGATGGCCTGTGATCACATACCCACTCTGTTCCGTAGCGATGCACTGTGCTCCCAACACCACTTGGTACCTCAAGCACCAGTCAGTGGTCCCACTCCCACACTTCCCTCCAGCAATAGCCAGTGCCTGAAATACACACTTTTCCCCAGAAACAGCCTGTAGACATCTTCCACACTGTTCCCAATCAACGGCCTGCTGCCACAGCACCACTCTGTTTCTGAGCCAATGGCCTGCTGCCCAATCCCAAATCTCTTTCTTTAGCAATGCCCAGTGGCTTACCATCTACACCTTTCTCCAAGGAACAGACTGTGGACCTAATGGCAGTGTATTCCTTGAGCAATGGCTAATTAGCGTCTGCATTGTCTTCAGTGGTTCAAGTAAACCTCTCAACACCTCCTTCTCAAAGGATCCTCAAGATGGGCAATGAAACTGGCTCACATTGCATCTCTATCGACCTCTTTTCAGCTGTCTGAGGCCACAACCTGATCCATCAAAGCATCCTATTTAGCCCACAAAGTTTAACTTCTCCGTCACTAAATGGCCCTCTCCATGTCACCAGATCCAGCTGGTCAGTGTCTCCTATCTGCACTGACAAAGGTTCCTCTCATGTCTGCCTAAGTGCAACACCATTCTGGCTGGGCTGGGAAATGGGACACCCCATTGTCCATGATGTCTAAACAGGTTCTGATTTATCAGACAGTGTGGAGTACAAGGCTCAGAGCCAGTGAGTGAGTCTTGTGGGATGCAAGGCTCTGTCCTTTCCACAAAGAAACCTGCTCCCCTGATGAAATCCCACCACAGGACTTTGAAGAGTGCGTCAGTGTGACTGAAGAGTAGAGAGGGGGAGGGAGGGAGAGGAAAATGAAATCGAGAGGAAGTGAGAATAGATCAAGTGAAGTAGGAGGAATGAGAGATGCAAAAAGCCAAAAAGAGGGAAGGAGGAAAAGGGATGGAGAGAGATTGAGGCAGGGAGAATGATAGAAAAGTAATGGAGAGGAAGGATAGTGAGGAATTTCAGTGGAAGAGAGGTTTAGAGAGAGTGAGGAATTTGTAAGAAAGGGAGGCTGCGAGGTAAAGAGAGATCGCGGGATGGAGGCAGTCTGAATGAGAATGAGAATGAAAAGCTCACTGAAAGAGAGTGAGAAAATCAGAGGGAGATTTCTGGAGGAGAGAGAGGGAAAGAGGTAAGTTTGAGTGTGTGGGTAGTACGGGTGGGAGGTAGATATGAAGCGAGAGATTCATCAGAAGTGAAAACAAGGATAGAGTGACTAAAATTCAACACTTGAGCTCAGTGCCGGTCTCCTTCACTTCCCTGATGAACCAGACTTAGGGCAGAGACTATCTCTCTCCAGATTAGCTTTTTCAACAAATTAACAAACAAAATACCATTCGCTCACCGACTTGACTTTTTTTTCAATTGCTCATTTTATTCTTTATTAATTTTAGGTTTTAGGTCCAGCGAGTGGATGGTGCCTTTTTTTCAAATTCCCCTGAGTTGGGAAAAACTTTGAAATGTGTCCCCGTAACTCTCTGTGGGATAAGGTTGGACAAACCAGGATGACCCTCAGTCTGTTACAATAGCGACAGGCTTCTTCATTGCTGAAACATTGAACTGAAATGAGAAAATCCTGAATGGATTGATTAATGAGTGAATTTGATTGGTTGATGAATTTGGATACAGGGATATTTCAGCACATTCTTCAGCTGCTGCCTGAACTTCGTCTGGGTCACGGCATAAATCGCAATGTTTGTGCAGCAACTGAGGACCTGCAGCATGAAGCCCAATTCCTGCACAGAGTAATCCAGGTACACAGAAATATACCCAATATTATTCATCCGGTGAGATATAGAAACCAGCATTAACATTGACCATAACAGGATGAAATTGGACGAGATCACAAACGGTAAAATGATTGATTTTTTTTCCGATTTCTCATTTCTGTGTCACACTGACTGTCCCCATTGGTGTGAGTCCGGAGTCTCCTGTGGGCTCTGCTGGTCACTAAAATGTGTCTGACGGTGAAAACATTGAGCAGCAGAATCAGGAGAAATGGGAGAGTCGGGGTTAGAATGTGGTGGAGGAACTCAGTTGTGACCCAGACACGAGACATTTGAACATTGTCTGTTACATCACAAAACCAGGGGGCGTTCCACAGCCAATAGTGAGCTGTGAACATAAAATACCAGAAAATGTTCTTTAAACAGCTCAGCACAGTCACTGTTCCCAGAACCACAGCCGCCGTTTTCTCACTGCAATATTTACTTTTCAGCTTCTGGCAACAAATGGCCACAAATCTATCAAAGGTGAAAGTGACGGTGAACCAGACAGAACAGTCAGTGGCTGCATGAAGCAGGACGGCGTGGATATTACACACGGGGATGGACCGCAGGAAATAAAACTGTTCCCGATAAACAATGGGAATGTGTCTCAATATCAGGTCGAGGATAATGACCAGTAGATCCGCCACTGCCATGGCCCCCAGGTAACGTCTGACACATGGAGACAATCCACAATCTTTATAAAGCAGGACATGGATCGTCACTACGTTAACTGTGAGGAAGGAAAATAATTAAATTATACATCAGCCTGGAGGCCAAGTTGCCTGTTTGCTTGAGAACCTAATGAGATGTTCAAATGAGTCACTGTGTTTAGAAATTTCTTCATGGAATTAGAGCAGAATTACATGTAAAATGTGCTGTAAAACAACAACAATCATTCACTCTCCACACACTCGGGCACACATAGACGAGAAGAGATGGTTTCTAGAACGTTTCCACACACTCAATCATTCAAAAGCAGATACAGGTCACTTCTTCACAGTTCTTTACAGGTGGTCAGTTATATCACGTTCTCAATCTACCTCACGGAGCCAGCCAGACACATTGATCCAGATGACATATCTGTTCACCATGGGTTACTTTGCAGATCAGGCTTGTGTATTGCCCAACACAACCAGGCAATCTGTCCAGAGTGCAACATTGAGCACACTACTCTGGTACATTGATCGGTAAATCCAGATGAGATATATGTCCAGCATGGAGCGCTGTGCAGACCAGTTCAGTGCATTGATCTATAAATCTGTCCAGCATGGGAAGTTGTGTCATAAACAGCAGTGAATTGATCTGTATACCTGGAGCGTTAACCTGCTAGTGCGCAGAGCTGTGCAGATCAAACCAGTGCATTGGTCTGTAACAGATCACTGCCCAGCATGTGGAAACTTGCAGCTCATCATGTAAGTGACAGGATGTGCAGCTCCCGTCCCTTTACAGCTCCATGTCTCCATTGTGCCATGGCAAGGGGTGCTGTGGATGTGAAAATCATTTCCAGAGAGAGAAGTCACAGGGATGTGCGGATCAAGGGAGAAAGTAG
Source organism: Stegostoma tigrinum (assembly GCF_030684315.1). Classification (NCBI taxonomy): domain Eukaryota; kingdom Metazoa; phylum Chordata; class Chondrichthyes; order Orectolobiformes; family Stegostomatidae; genus Stegostoma; species Stegostoma tigrinum. The sequence goes on from NW_026728419.1 coordinate 816,046, forward strand.
TTTGCAGGCATTCCTGTCCATCAATCGCTGAAGGTAAACATGTAGGTGCAGCAAGCGGTAAAGAAAGCAAATGGTATGTTGGTCTTCTTTGCGAGAGTTTTCAACTAAAGGATCAGGAATGTGTTATTGCAGTTAAAAAGATCTTCGTGAGGCTACACCTCAAATGCTGTGTGCAGTTTTTGTCTCCTTTTCTGAGGAAGGATACTCTGGCTTTGAGGGAGTACAGTTTACCAGGCTGTCTCCACGGATGGTAGGACTGATGCATGAGGAGAGATTGACGAAGTTTAGATAGTTTTTGCTTGAGTTCAGATGAATAAGCAGTGGGTTCTTCGAGTTTTTATTAAAATTCTAACAGGATAGACAGGGTCGACGCAGGGAAGATGTTTCCGATGATAGATGTGTCCAGAACCAAGGGTCACAGTCTGCGGATTTTGGTAGGGTATTTCGGACAGAAATGAGGAGACATTTCACCAAAGAGTGGTGAGCTTGTGGAATTCATTACCACAGGAAGTAATTGATGTCGAAACATTGATTACACTCAAGAGGTGGCTAGATATAACACATGTAGTTAATGGGATCAAAGGCTATGGGGAGAAAACAGAATTAGGATAATGATTTTGAACGATCATGATTGTGAAGAATGGTGGAGCATGCTCTCAGGACTGAAGGCCCTCCTCCTGCTTCTGTCTTCAATGTTTCTATGAATCAGTTTAAATACTAACAAATGACAGAAGGTTGGGAAATAGAGAGGGGGGTGAGATTGAGAGAGTGTGACATGGAAAAATGTGTTTCCAAGTTTAACAATGATATAATTAAAACCGTTTGATAGCATCCTGCAAAAAAGCCCACAGTTTTCAGGAATGGTAGATAATGGGTTGATGGTAGGAGTTCGAATGTTGGAGAGCTTTGGATGAACATTCTTTCTGTCGCCTTTTAACTGAGATTGGGGTCAGCAGATTCTTCGAATCATTGGGCTGAAGTAACAATAATTTGTCGAAGTGTCATTTTCATTGAGTTTGACAGAGGGATTGTCTGCATGAGTTTGAGCTTGTTTTCTGGTGCTATAGTGTCAAACTCACCTTATTAACTAACTATCTCACCCCATGGTGCCCCTGTCATTCAGTGGCAGTCTGATTCTCCCATTCCTCACAGCTGGATGTACCCGCCAGTTACTGAATGGCCTGGAAAATTCCATGATCCTTTGTGCTGATGCTATCTTTATAAAGCACGTTTGAGCTTTCTCAGTTTGGACTTGCCCGAGATGGTTTATCCCAAGCAAGGTAGATAAGGGGCATTGACAGCACAATTTATTGACAGGAGCCTGGCGGTCCGAGTGGATAGGCTTGTAAGGAGGAGGACCTTTTTTTCTGAAAGGAGGGCACTTCACCAGATACATTGAGCATGCTCTGAGCTCACCATCCAGCTCAATGCAGTATCTGTAGTCTGAGAAATGTCCAGAAATACAGTGCAAGCTTTGATAATCTTCCCCACTGTGCTACGATAAGTGCCACCATATTCTTTCTCCTTACTCGCATTCACTGTGTATGTGTTATAGCACCTATTACTGAACAAGGCTCATTCTCCACCACTCATACTCCTGTATACAGCATCTCCCCTCTCACATACGCAATACCCGACATGGTGATATAATGCTCTGGAGAATGCCGCCTCTAGAATTTTCTGAATTATGTTGTTTGTAGAATGTTCCAGATAATGTTCAAACAATCCCAAGATCAGAAAAATGCCAGTCCCAAATATGTAACATACAAGGGAAGGAGCAAAGCTGTAATTTTTCCAAATGACTTATAATTAACGTCTATTATCTGGCCATTTAGTCCTTCAAATCTTCTCCATCTTTCAATAATATTGGCGTCTATCTAATTGTGTCCTGATCTCTATGTTGTAGAAACCTTCAGTCATTCAGTCCTTTCAGCTCCTGTCACTGACCAAATGACACTTGGATTTAACGTGCATCAGTTTTCTTTAAATATGTGATCAGTCGGCAGCTCTCATGAGGACAGACTCTCCAAATCATATATAACATTAGCTTTATACTTTTATGCATTTGTAAGCTCATTTCACACAAACCAATCAAAATATACACGTATTTTATGGTCAGAAATATCCATTCACAGTTAGTAATTGTGATTATCTTGTTTGCCTCACCTTATTGTTCAGCCAATGACAGCATTTAAACACTTCTCTCACTTTAACATTGACTGCTAGCAGAGGACCTATTTTATTTTGTCTTCAGCTGTCGTCTTGAACATTATCTAACTGATAGTTTCTTCATTGTTATCAAAGTTTCTAAAATCCTTTGTTTTTGTCTATTTATTTCTGCATCAGCTTCTTGGCTTCCCACTCAATTGGCTGGCAGGTAGTTTGTGATGCAGAGGGAGGCCAGCAGCGCAAGTTCAAATTCCACACTGACACAGGTTACAATGAATAGGAACAAAAATGAACAGCCCACTTTCTCAACCATGAACCTTGCCTGAGATGTGATGATCCTCAAGTCAAAACACCAAGAGTCGTCTCTCTCTCTCATGAGAGAATACTCCCATGGTCCTCTGGGACTATTGCAACTTTATTCTATCACTGCTTTCATTTAAAAATTTTCTCCATATTATCACTTCATTTTCCATTGTATTCCTTGGGAGGCTGGCCATTTTGTATCACTGTCAGCATTTCTATCCCAAAGTACACATTCCTTTCCACTTCCAGATAATCCTTGGCTCCTTTGTTATTCATGTGTCTGTCTGTCTGTGCCTGAAAGTATTCATTGTCTCTGCTTCCAATGCTCTCTGGGGAAGAGAGTTTGAAAGACTCTCAACACTCTGAGAAAAGAAAAATAAATCTCATCCTGGTAATAAATTGAAGATGATTTTTTTTTAAAAAAAAGACACAAAATGTACCGTCTCGCTGCATTTTCAATCAACTTTGGAAGAAGGACGTGACACAGTCAGAGCTTGTGATGGTTTTGTTTTATCTCCTTACCTGAGAAAGGATAAAGTGACATTCGAAGCAGTTCAGAGAAGTTTCACTTCATTATTCCTTGATTGAAGTTCTCACATTATGAAGGTTTAATATGTTACCCACTCAATGAAGGTTGATCTTATTGCGGAGAGTGGATCTCCGTTTGCTGTCTGCATAGTCCAAATGTATTGTCACTAGGCTTTGTGCGTTTGCTGAGGACGCTTGATTCGGTTATAAACCGGTTATTTGTGGCTGACAAAAGAAATCTGTCTGACTTGTTCCTATCACTGAACCTGGCCCAGTCTGAGGCCTATGTCATTGGCCATATCACCAGCCTGGTTGCACTTAAAATTTGTTGTGGCCAATAAAGGAGTGGGATTGGAAAAGGAAACAATGACACCTCAAACCTCAGTCAGAACAGGGACTGGGGAGAAATATACAAAGTGGGAATCTGTTGAAGAGGGAAATCTCTTTCCCAGTAGTTTGTGGTGGTTGGATCTAAACATTATTTCGTTGCTGACTTCGTTTGATTTTTGATGGACAGGTGAATTATGGAAAATATAGTATTGACAGAAAAGCGCAGCTGAGACCACAATGGGATGAGCTACGATCTTATTTACTGGTGCAGGAATGCAAAAGAGTTGACTGGATCACGCATGCTCCTCCATCTTATGTTCTGATGATCGATTCACCCCCTCGGATCATTGAGGAATAGGTTGGAAAATATTCCTCGAAAATCCAACCTAGGTCAGGAAGAACACAACCACACCCACCCCAATCCCTCTTTACAGGCATTCCCTCCCTGCAATGTCTGCTTCGGATTTGAATCATGCTGCAAAGCCAGATTCACTGTAAACACAATCCCCATACCTCACCCAGGGTTCACTGACCCAGGATTGGCTCTGGTCTCTGTGATTGCAAAATTGCACGACATGACTTCTAAAAAAAACAGCTACTTTCTAATAACAGATCATCAGAAATAGGAACAGGAGTGGTCTACTCGGCCCCTTCAGCGTGACCCGTAAATCATTAAGGATATGGTTGTTCTGATCCAGTGTTCACCTCCACTTTAATGTCAACTGCTTGTATTCCTCAACTTGCTGATATTTCAAAATTGAACCACCTCATCTGTAAATACATTCAGTTAACTAGCATTCAAAACTGTCTGGGTTAGCAAATTCCAAATATTCACTACCTTCTGAGAGGAAACAAAAATCCTTAACATCTCGAACAGTTCATCCACTTCACCAACACCTTCCACCCCAACCTTCGGTTCACCTGGGCCATGTCCAGCACATCCGTCACCTTCCTGGACCTCTCAGTCTCCATCTCAGGCAATCAGCTTGTAACTGATGTCCATTTCAAGCCCACCGACTCCCACAGCTACCTAGAATACACCTCCTCCCACCCACCCTCCTGCAAAAATTCCATCCCCTATTCCCAATTCCTCCGCCTCCGCCGCATCTGCTCCCACGATAAGACATTCCACTCCCGCACATCCCAGATGTCCAAGTTCTTGAAGGACCGCAACTTTCCCCCCACAGTGATCGAGAACGCCCTTGACCGCGTCTCCCGTATTTCCCGCAACACATCCCTCACAACCCGCCCCCGCCACAACCGCCCGAAGAGGATCCCCCTCGTTCTCACACACCAACCTACCAACCTCCGGATACAACGCATCATCCTCCGACACTTTCGCCATTTACAATCCGACCCCACCACCCAAGACATTTTTCAATCCCCACCCCTGTCTGTTTTCCGGAGAGACCACTCTCTTCCTGACTCCCTTGTTCGCTCCACACTGCCCTCCAACCCCACCACACCCGGCACCTTCCCCTGCAACCGCAGGAAATGCTACACTTGCACCCACACCTCCTCCCTCACCCCTATCCCAGGCCCCAAGATGACATTCCACATTAAGCAGAGGTTCGCCTCCACATCTGCCAATGTGGTATACTGCATCCATTGTGCTCGGTGCGGCTTCCTCTACATTGGGGAAACCATGCGGAGGCTTGGAGTCCGCTTTGCAGAACACCTCTGCTCAGTTCGCAACAAACAACTGCACCTCCCAGTCGCAAACCATTTCCACTCCCCCTCCCATTCTCTAGATGACATGTCCATCATGGGCCTCCTGCACTGCCACAATGATACCACCCGAAGGTTGCAGGAACAGCAACTCATATTCGGCCTGGGAACCCTGCAGCCTAATGGTATCAATGTGGACTTCACCAGTTTCAAAATCTCCCCTTCCCCAACTGCATCCCTAAACCAGCCCAGTTTGTCCCCTCCCCCTACTGCACCACACAACCAGCCCAGCTCTTCGCCCCCACCCACTGCATCCCAAATCCAGTCCAACCTGTCTCTGCCTCCCTAACCGGTTCTTCCTCTCAGCAATCCCTTCCTCCCACCCCAAGCCGCACCCCCATCTACCCACTAACCTCATCCCACCTCCTTGAGCTGTCCGTCTTCCCTGGACTGACCCTATCCCCTCCTTACCTCCCCACCTATACTCTCTCCACCTATCTTCTTTACTCTCCTACTTCGGTCTGCCTCCCCCTCTCTCCCTATTTATTCCAGTTCCCTCTCCCCATCCCCCTCTCTGATGAAGGGTCTAGGCCCGAAACGTCAGCTTTTGTGCTCCTGAGATGCTGCTTGGCCTGCTCTGTTCATCCAGCCTCACATTTTATTATCTTGGAATTCTCCAGCATCTGCAGTTCCCATTATCTCCTTTACATCTTCTTTGTTCTGTATCTATGTCCTCGAATGAAAATGACTTCCAAATACCTACATTGTCAACCCCCTCTGCATTTTTTAAAAATAATATCACTCCTCATTCATTTCAACGACAATGAATAATCACCTAACCATTTTAGACCTTCTTGATTCGTCAAAAGTTTAAAACCAAGAATCAACCTAGTTACGAGCTGCACTGACATGCTAACTTTGTGTTTTTATACAAGTTTTTTTGGCGTACTCCCCATTAAATAACAGCGTGGCTTTTGCCTCTCAGTGCCAAAGTGCAGGACGTCATTGTTAAAATAATCTCGACATGTCAAATATTTGTCAAGTCACTGCCCTAATCTATATCTCCTTTCATATTCCTTACATCCTCACTGCGATTTTCCCTCCTATGTATGTTTGCATCATCTGCAATTTTGGATATATAATGCACTCAAGCCTCGCCTTCAAGCCATCAGTATAAACTGTAAATAACTGATGTCATAGGACTGATTTTGTGGTACTCTGGCAAGTATATCTTTTAAACAGATAAAGACCTATTAATCCCCACTCTCAGTCTACTATGTGTTTAACAATCCTCATTCCACACATATCTATTAACCATCACACTGTGAGCTCCTGTCTTGTACAAGAATCTTTATTTTGTTTTATTAAGAACCATACAGAAAACCAAGTGCATCAATCTGCTTGTTATGTTCTCAAGGAACTCCAGGGAAAATTTACATGATTTTACAAGGCAAAACATAATTTTCTTTTCACAAATCAATGTTGAATCTAATTGCATTAAGCTTTTCTAAATGTCCTGCAATTCCTTCTTGAATAAGGGACTGAATGGCCAATAGGTTCCTATTTCCTGTCCCGGTCCCTTCTTGAAGGCAGTTGCGACAATAGAAGTTCTCCAATCTTGCTGAAACATTCCTACAATCCAGAGAGTTATAGAATATTTCAAACTCTGCTGCCAGCCACTCTGCTGCCACTTCTTTTAGAACTGTGTAACAGTTATTGTTGACTTGTCTACCTTAATGCCTGTATTTTTACCAAAAAAAGTATTCTTTTGGTTTGAGACTATTTAGGTTTTCTCCTAGTAACATCTTCCATTTATTCATGAAACACTTACGATGTCTTTACTTGTGAGGAACGATGTAAAACACTGGTGTAAATTATTTGCTTGTCCCCTGTAATCCCCAGTCATACCCTGCAGATGTACCACATGTACTTTCGTGACCTTCTTTCTTCAAAGGGTGACATACTCACCTTGAACTGTTTCTTATGTATGCATTGAAAATCTCTTGCTACTTGTTATGTTTTAATCTTTCTTTCCAATTCTTCTTTTTGCTTCACATCATTTGCTTCTGGCTCCGAGAATAAGCATCTCATTTCTGGCCTACACTAGCTCTCAACAATTTAAATACTTTAGTTTGTGATGAATGGTATCCTTGGCAGCCTATGTGAACTATGGGCAGATATTCTTCTTATCGAGTCCATCCTTTTGAAAAGAAACAATCAACGCTGAGCATCGTGGATTGTCTACTTAAACTTCTGTCGCTGTACATCCTCTGACTTTTCTGTGGTTCGATTTTCACATCCTGCTTTAGAGCAGTTATAAGACAAAAACCTGCAATTTAAATGTTTGGTTCTTTTGAATCATTCAGGGGAAACTTCCCCATGTGGCTGAGCACATGATCAGCTGAGAGTGACTCCATTTTCCCAGTTTCTCCGTTTCTGTCATTTCTGTTCAATGATGCCATATTCCAGCGGGAAGCCTTGGGCATGTCCTCCTTTTCCCTCCAAGAGAAATTTCCCCCATTTCTAGTGCACAGAGCCTTCAGCTGGGGCTGACCCATCTCCTGTGTTTCTGTTCTCACCCCCTCCTCTTCTCTTCAGCAGAATGATACCCTTGTCCTCACCTTCCACTGCACTAGAATCCACATTCAAATAATCATCTTCCGTCACTTCCACCACTTCCAGCAGGACAATACTGACACACAGCAGTTTAATGTTTCTCGGCTTAGCCCTGCCAGCATTTTATACACTAGGCAGCCAAGAATCAAAGCCAAGGGAGAGTACAGAGGAACAGAAAGATTCCAATTCAAGAAAGAAACAGACAGTTAATTAAATGAGAACATGTTGTGGAAATATGGGGAAAAAAGGGATGTGAGTGGGACCATCCGAATGGGTGAGACCTTAGAGGGTCCCAATCATAATAATGACAGCATTAAATAAAAGCAATGCCAAATCAACTAAAATGACACGTTACATCACATTCTGACTCTGCCTCACAGAACCGGCCCAGATTCCATAAATGGGACAAGATGTGAACTGAGCATGGAGCATATGTTAGTGTATTGTTCAGTAAACTGGGCTATCTGCCCAGCATAGACAGCATTGCAAACCTTTGCCAGTATGTTGCTACTATACTAGCACTAGACAACTACCGAGTTGAGGGATCATTGTAGCTCATGCTGTAAGTGACAGTAAATGGGCACCCCACAAATTTATATGTGTACTTATGTAAATGTATATATTTATATCTGTGTCTATAGCTCAATTGCACAATGGCAAAACAAGAGGTTGTTTGTGTCTGTGTGTGTGTGTGTGTGTGTGCGTGTGTGTGTGAGAGTTTTTGTGTGTGTGTGTGTGTGTATGTGTGTGTGTGTGTGTGTGTGTATGTGTGTGTGTGTGTGTGTGTGTGTGTGTGTGTGTGTGTGTGTGTAGGGGGAATAGGGCGGTTCTACATGTACAAATTTGAGCGAGAACACGCATGGAAGAAATCAGTTCATGCACGAAAATCTGACAGTGTTTTGGGAATCAATTTAGACAGACTGAGAGACATTTTATGGATAGATGTGATTTTGTACTTGAGAATATTAAAATAAAATCACTGCCAAATCCGAGATTAATATTGTTCAGTGCGCACAGGAATTACAAATTTGGGATTTTTGTGAGTTCAGATACAAGCTGTTCAGGATTGACCAAGGCCTACTTAGGCAGGTTTCTACCTGGGAGTGTCAGCAGCAGATTATTCTCATCATATCATAGAATTCCCTACAGTGTGGAAACTGGGTATCTAGATCAAAAAGTCCACACCACCTCTCCAAAGAGGATCCCACCCTGACACATTCCCTTCATCCTGCATTTCCCCATTTCTAACCCACCAATCTGAAACATCCCCGAACATATCTGGCAACAAAGCATGGCCAATCCACCCACCTGCACACCTTTGGACTGTGGGATGAAACTGGAGCACCCACAAGAAACTCATGCAGGCACAAGGAGAATGTGCAAACTCCACACAGGTGGAATTGAACCCAGGTCCCGGGTGCTATGAGGTAATAGAGCTAATCACTGAGCCATCGTATCATGAACAGTCTCTGGCATGTCATAACACCGATTAAAAGGGATTCTGGTTCAGATCTCTGAATCCGGAGATGTGGAGACAGGCACCTCGGCATGTCCAGTGCGATACTGCAACAATCTGGAAGAAACTGGCAGGACCCCTAGGGATAGTTCTCTTTTATTTGTAAAGGGCAGGGGACCCTGGACTGGGATGACCCTGAAAGAGGGGTCCATGCCTTGGAAATCTTTGTGTTTCCGATGGCATCTGGTGAGCTCTCGCCGGCTTTTGAAAATCTGGGAGAGATGGTGTAAATCTCGCGCCGGGCTGTACCCATATGTGCAGCAGGTCTCCAAAATTATTGGCACCATAAATACTGTATTTCATAGCTCAAGGTTCAAACAGCAGGTCTGACAAGTCAGTAAAGTAAATTTTGAGACTGCCAGTAGTTAAAATTAGGAATGATTAGGGACCAGCTCGTAGCCAAAATAATCACTGCCATTGTAATTCAACTGTTTCAACCTGAGATATTGATCACGATGGGATGGAGTCAGTGGAATTTGTAACCAGAACAGAAGACAGTAACCTCCATACTCCCAATATTAAAATAACCATTATAGGAATGCAACAAATCACAGCAGAAATGGTATGGCTCAGTATAGAGACCCACGAGAACACTGCCAGTAGCAAAAGGGAGAGAGTTCATGAACAAGTTCACTGATGCAGTTAATACTGTTTTGAAACGGAATATCTGGACTCAGAGGATGAGCAGGAATGACAGCTAAGAGTGTAGAGTAAATGAAAAGAACGGCAATACAGTTGAACACGGCATATAGAAATAAAAATTGAACAGTGAGTCTTACCAGGAACACCAATGACAGCAAGGATAGGATAATAAAAGCTTTGAATAATGTAAAGTGTGCATTGTATCCGCCCTGGTAATGACATCCCATCATAATATGTAGAAAGAAGCCAAACATACGTAGATAAACTCCTGTCCATTGTTGCAGCATTCCAGTCTATTATTCTCAGATTCTGATCAATTGCTGGAGTATTTGAGTCTAATTTTCTCAGACTCTGACCTCTGCTCCCCTTCTCTCTGGAGCTGCTGATTCCTGTTAGTGTTGTAGGTTACGTTCCCGCTCATACTATGGGATAACACATCGAAAGGAGTCCATTTATCATTAAAAGATAGAACCATCCATTTGGATAATTAGAATCAATGGAGACTGAAATTAATCACAGTCACCGAACAAACAGATTCAGTTAACACCCTCTTTACATGGTTTTTCATATCACAATAAAAGGGAATATTTATGCAGTCTGGATGATAGGAATGATGGGATAACACATCGAAAGGAGTCCATTTATCATTAAAAGATAGAACCATCCATTTGGATAATTAGAATCAATGGAGACTGAAATTAATCACAGTCACCGAACAAACAGATTCAGTTAACACCCTCTTTACATGGTTTTTCATATCACAATAAAAGGGAATATTTATGCAGTCTGGATGATAGGAATGATGGGATAACACATCGAAAGGAGTCCATTTATCATTAAAAGATAGAACCATCCATTTGGATAATTAGAATCAATGGAGACTGAAATTAATCACAGTCACCGAACAAACAGATTCAGTTAACACCCTCTTTACATGGTTTTTCATATCACAATAAAAGGGAATATTTATGCAGTCTGGATGATAGGAATGAAATTGCTGAGGAATGGACCATAAATCTTCCCATCTTTTTAAACTTTCTTGCTTGCATATGATAGTAGTACACTGCACTGCATGCCCCACTCTGTTTATAAATGGAGATAGGGATAAAATAACAGACAATGCATAAAATGACTAGTGGGGACATTTCTAGAAGTCATAAAGCAGGATAATAATAGTTATTGCTTATTGACTTTGCATGATGTTTCTCCTATTGGTGAACACACTGTTATCAAATCCGTTCATGGCCTTAAGAAAGTCTATTAAGCCTGCTGCTCAGGAACAGTGGGAAGCAATTCCGCCCCATGTGCCTTTTACAGAGGGATAGGAAGAGATCATTCAGTCCACACTCGCCAATTACCACTTGAAGAAGTATAAAGCTGCAATGTTGATACATCTTGCAGCGGGTATCATTCAAAACATAGGGAAGGGTTACTGCAGTTTAATGAGATCTTACTGAGAGGATACCTGGAGTACATTGTGTTGTTTGTTTTTCTGTAACTCAGGCAGGAGGAACCTCCATCAGATCCAGTTTCATGGCTGTTAATAACCCAGCTATTCATTCTCTCAAGTATGTTACACAGGAACAGGAGAAAGCCATTCAGCTGCTCAAATCTACTGCAAAGGAAGAAGAAGAGGCCATTAAGCTTCTCAAATCTGTCAAATCAGTCAGCTTACTTGCTCAACTACAGAGAGAAGAAAAAAACGTCATTCATATTTTGAAAATGTTTTACAGAAACAGGAGAAAGGATTTCGGAGATAGGAGCTGTAAGTAACGTGAATAGGCCATTTGGTCCCTCAATTCCAATCAACAAGAGCAGCAGAAGACCACAGTATAGGAGACTGTTACTCAGATTAGGAGGAGGGCATCTATTTTCACAAACTTTGTGCATGGGAATAGGAGGCAGTCAATCAACTGCTTGAGGCCAGTACAGAGGAAATGTCAGAGGCCAGAGAGCCCCCAGCATTCTGTTTCCCAGGAAAAGGAGGAGTCAACTCACTCCCTACCAGAATGATGCAATAGGAGAGAAGGAGACTTGGCTTGTTATAAACAGAAATATATCAATACGTTGCAGGAGTCAACCATTGAATCCAGGTCCACTATTCAATGAGGCCATGGCTGATCTGATTGTGACTCCTCGTTCCATTTTATAGAGACTCCCTTCTCTGCAGCGTTTCCTCCATTTGTTGGCCATGTCTCGGGGAACAATCTTCCAAAGAGCTGCCTGCCTCTTCAGCATGAAGAAAGTGCCCTTTCAATCCTGACTTTTAACCTAATCTATATATTGTCCCTTACTACAGACCTGTGGAAAAAATCTACAGTTCTATAAGAAATCTACACTCTTTTTCCTTCAGCATCCCTGCATGCTTCTGGCCCATGGGAATAACAGTATTACAATAGGTGCATAGCTGCACACATGTCCCTGTGATGAGATTGTTGCAAGCTCCTATCTCTAAACTGGTTGCCAATCCTGCAGTATGTTTCAGCTCGTCTCTACTGGCAGTTTTCGTAAGCAGCTTCTTAAGCAGGCAAGTATACATGCCTAGTATAAGCCACCAGAGTCAAGCTTTCTTTTTCTTAGGGTGGAAGTGTCAGTTACCAGGGGTGATAGATTTAGAGTGCAAAGGGCCTGTTTCTGTGCTATAATGTTGTTTTTTCATTGTACTTTGCTCTTTATTCTAAGCAAGATAAGTAGCTAAGTAATAATGAAACAATGCAGATCCAAGGATGGACCTTCACATTTAAACCCCTTCCACAGTCTTATCCACTATGGCTGAACATTCAATATTTAAGTTACGTCCTCTTTCTCCTTTGAAATGATCACCATCAGCTTAGGCTACTTATGCATCAATCTGATGCATATCCTCGCGAGGTCTTGCCATGGTATTTGAACATGTCTCAGTCGGGGCGGGCGTTGCTTGTAGGGCTTGCAACAACTGAGCCCAGTTCCAAATAGCTGCCGGAGATGTTTTAATAGAAGTGTTGATAGTCATGTCCTGGGCCGTCAGAGCTTCTGTAGTTGTTGCAAACTTGATTGTAGCTGCATCAGTTAAAGAATGGTCCTGGAAGTCGTCGCTGGGTAAAGGACACCTTTTGCAATTTTTGGTGTAGAATCAGATTGACATGGAAATGTGAGTTAACCCACAACTGGAAACAAAATCAGTACCATGTCCATATGCCCACTGGATATTGCAATCAGAGTAATTGTGTAGCCTACACACAGGCTACAGGACTGAATTCCCCTCACATAAGCACACCCACTGATGGGCATGAGGGCATTTGGTAATGTCGAGCCCCACTGCACTAATGTCCTTCCATTGGACTGTGCATTGAAGGGCATGCTGCAAGGTGGCCTGGAGAGAACTGTTTCCTCTGCCCATGTTATACAGCCTTAGCAGAGATAGGTATGCTGGGGTTGTGTGATACTCGGAGGAGGATTGGTGATAGTCATTTGCTCCTGAACAAGTGGTCGTCATGCCAAGCAGCGTACAACAAATGTTGTAGATTCAGGGAATATTCTTAATTGATGGGATGTTGATCCATATGGATAACAGTTCAACAGTGACTCAAGAAGGGTCAAACCCATTCGCTTCGGCAAACAGTTGCACCCACAGATCACTATATAAAGCGGATCCCAGGAACGAACAAAGGATTCCCGCCTTGTCATTGTCCCATTATTAACAAAATCAATTAGAACATTCAGAGCAGTGGATGTGAGTTTGCTCACTGAGCTGGAAGGTCAGTTTTCAGATGTTTCGTCACCATTCTAGGTAACATCATCAGTGAGCCTCCGACGAAGTGCTGGTGTTATATCCCGCTTTCTATTTATCTGGTTAGGTTTCCTTGGGTTGGTGATGTCATTTCCTGCATTGGTGATATCATTTCCTGTTCTTCTTCCAGGGGATGGTAGATTGGCTCCAAATCAATGTGTTTGTTGATGGAGTTCCGGTTGGAATGCCAGTGCTTCGTCGGAGGCTCACTGATGATGTTACCTAGAATGGTGATGAAACGTCTGAAAACTAACCTTCCAGCTCAGCGAGCAAACTCACATCCAGAACCTCAACCTGAGCTACAAATCTTTTCAAAACTCGCTATTCAGAGCAGTTTTATTCAAATTGTTAAAAGTGAGAGTTTTAGTCTGAATTTCAATCCTTCTTCTTCTAACCTAGTGGCTATTTCTTGGAAATCTACGTTATTTTCCAACAATACCTTCAACTTCTCTTTCAACACTCTGAGTTTTCTTGTAATAGCGAATTACCTATGGCATTACCAGCAGAGGACCCCGTCCTGAATCCTGCCAGAACCCTCACCTCTGCCTGGGTGATCCCTGCTTTCTCACCATTTGTATAAGGGGCATGCCTCCAAGGGCAGACTTAATCATTTCCAGAAATAAAGTTGACCTGATGCATCAGTACAATTGTGTGGAAGTTCTAGATTAAATTTAATTCGTAAATAGGTTGTAGTCACTGAAGCGTTGAGGATAACATATTCATTTGCATCCATGAGGATCATGCCATTCGCCCCAACAAGGATAATATGGACTTCAGAGCAGTTGAGGAGGGGACCCATTGCGTCACAATATGGCAGGGACAATTGTTCCCTGAGACAGTTCGTCTGGCAGTTGGTATGCCGTTAGTAAAGTGAGCACATATCTGGCATTCAATAGTATGGCTAAAAAGCTGGAGGGAGTCGATGCTCCACCAGATCCATGTAGATCTGACTCCGGCAAGATGAAACTGGCATGTGTTTTGCTCACATACAAGATTTTAATAGGATTTGCATAAGTGTTGTTACCTTTGTACACTGAAGATGAACATGGTATTGCAGTTAAGATCAAGGACGGCTGCAGTTGCCTATTTTCAAAGGAGAGGGACACCACATATGGCTTTCAGCCTGACTACATGTTAACAGTGGATAACCATCTCCACGGGATACTTTAAGAGGATTTCTATCAGCTACATATCAGTTCCTGGCAGCACAACTCACGCCCTTATTTCCCAATCAAAGTTTACTAACCCTTTGTATATATCCATAGTCCTTGAGTCATCAACATTACGTCAATGATTTTGGAGCACTGCGTGCCTCAGTGTCGATTCCTCGAATATATATTCCTTGGACGGTCATTGTGACGATAAGGGACAGGGTCTTGTGGAAACACAAGGCAAACACACATGCCCGAGGCCTTGTCAATTCTGTTAATTGTTAAATATTTTCAGTTGTGACGGGTGTCTCCATTCGCCGATCCCAATTTTGATGACCAAAAGTCCACAATCACTGTTGACAATCACCTCATCGTGGCCACCCTATTTAGAACTGCGCTGCCCTTTTGGATGCAGTACATGAATGAAGACTCCTTCCCCAGCCCTTATCATTGGGCATGCACATTCCCTCTTGTTCCCAGCCATGAACCTACTGGACCTGATTCATCGGGTATTTCAGCTGTTGGAGATGCATGAAAAGTTGGCACGTACCTTCCTAAATCTGTCCTTTTGAGTTGACCATTTCTGGTCCCCCCCACCCCCCCCCCTTGCAGGAGGCCCATGGTGCGACCAGTAATGAATGGGAAAGGAGTCAGTCCTTTTAGTCTGCGAGTTGTTCCTTGAGAAGACATTAGACTGGCTGGTAGGGAAACGGTCCATTTAAACCCTTCTTCAATTATTGCCTTGGTGAGAACATTTTACAGTCTTCTATTCATCTTCTCTACCATCCCCGAGTTCTGTGGGTGGTAGGGGATATGATACCTTTGAGTTATTCCCAGTACTTTACGCACTTCCTTCAGGGTCTTGCCAGTGAAATGGGTCGATTGGATTGAATCTATTTGTAGGGGAACCGGCCACCAAGGTATTATTTCTACTGTCAGTATTTTTGCTACTGAGGTTGCAGTAGTCTTTTATGGGGAAATCTTCTACCCATCTGGTAAACTGGTCAAAATAGCCAGAAAACATTTTTTTTTTTAAATTCTGACTTTGTGTATGTGGCCCTATGAAATCCATTTGAATGTGTTACCACGGCCTCTGTGGATGCGGTTGATTGCTCATTTTATTTTTAATTCCCTGTCCTGGTTCTGTCTGTGCACATAAAGTACATCTTTCACAAAACTTGGCTTTGTCTCTTCCCATTCCTTTCCACCAGCAGCAAGTAGATATCACCTCTATCATTTTATTTCTATCGATGTGTGCTAATCCAGGTGAACATTGCGTAATGTCTGCTGGCAGAATGTGGGCGCTACCACTTTGCGTCCTTTTCTCCAAATAGTGCCTGCTCCTAATGTTGCCCTGTCTTTTATTCATTCCACCTTTTTCTTCTGAACTGGCCATTGCTTGTAAATTTAAAATTTTCCATTCATTATCTCTGGCTTCATGCTGTCTTGTAGCTGCTAACAGTATATCTTATTGTTCTAACATTGCTTTTGATGTGCTATGTGTACAGCTATTCCCTCTCTGCCCCGGTGATAATATTTTCCTCTGTGCTTTTATTTTTAATTATTGCTGTTTCTTTCAGTACCGTAGATGATACTACTAGGTCCTTGACACCAGGTCTCCAGCACAGAAAAAGACCAGTCAACCCATCAGGTCTGCACCAGTTAAACTCACGCTTCTGGCTGTCCCTCGTCCAGCACTTGGCTTATGGCCTCACCAAGTTTAGCAATGCAAGTGTACATCGAAATGTATCTTCACACGGTTGAAAGTTTCTGCTTGTTTCACTCTGACAGGCAAGGAGTTGCGTCTTCCCACCATTTGCGGTTTGGGTGAAATGCTTATTCCCACCTTCTGCGATTACTCTCCAAAACAAGAAGACAGAGAATAAAATCCCTTCTTATTTGCTTTCGACTCTCATTCATTGTTGGCAAGAATCAAAGCTGTGCAGAGATACCACAATGCATTTCAAGCTCATCACCTTTACCACTCGCCTAGAATTTCAGAAGTACAGCAGCTACTCGCCTTTCTCCCTATGGAGCTGAGGGAGCGTGAATCATTACACGGTTTGTTTGACTCCAACCACTTCTCAGATTTCTAACGAGTTAAATTCAGTACCAGGCGGGTCTGTTTGTTTCATCCCAATAGATGGGAGAAACATTCATTGAAAAATAATAACATAAATTTCAGGGAAATCTCAGCAGATCTGGCAGAGAATCAGAATTAACATTTCAGAACTCTGTTTTACCTCACAGGTACTTCCAATCCTGTTGAGTTTCTCCAGCAGTTTTTGTTTCTTTTTGAGATTCCCCAAATCTGCAGCTCTTGACGTTAGCTATGAAAGCGACATGGAAACATTTTTGTGGTTACTCACTGGATAAGGTTTTCATTTGGGAAACACTTCCCGAACCGCATTAAAAACACAAAACTGCGTAACGTACAAAAGTGGTGAAGTGAAAACAGCAATCACTCTTGCCTGGGTGCCATTGAACTATCGCCCTGTTGTTTAACAATTGAACACACTGATTGCGCCTCAGAGGTCAGCGAGCAGGAGCTTGCACGATCTCTAAAAGTACGCTGTTAGTGAATGCAAGCTTCAAACTGCCTCTCTTCAAATGGAAAATCCGCTATCAGGTTTACGTTTCCAAAAGAATGCCTGGGACGTTCGTTGTGCAGACATGGGAATTTTGCCAGGCTTCTTTGGGAACATTACAAGCACAGTTGATAAAGGCAAGTGGTAGATGAAGTGAATTTGAATTTTTAGCAGCTCCTCAACAACAAGCCATATAAAATATCGATGACAAGGTAAGAGTTTATGCTGTTAGGTTTAAATGAGCATAGGCTGCCTGTTGTTTAATTAACAGAAAATATAGAATCGGAATTAATGTGTATTTTTCAAGTCGGAAAGATGTGATTTCTGGAGTTCCAGAATGGTCAGTCATGGGGCTGCAAGTATTTATCTCTGTATTAATTAATTGTAGGAAATGGACAACAAGCACAATGCTGGAGGGCATGCCAGGAGCAGCACCAGAAATACAACAGAAATTGTTGCCAAATAGCTGGCTGAAATGAGTGGAGAAAATCTATGGAATTCAGGGCCATGGAGGATGTCAATGTTCAGACTGTACAAAACTGAGATTAATAGTTCTATGAGACCATAAGACCATAAAACAGATAAGTGGAAGTAAGGCTATTGGGCCCATCGAGTCCACTCCGTCATTTAGGCATGGGTGATGGGCATTTCGACTCCACTTCCCTGCACTCTCCCCGTAGCCCTTGCTTCCTTGTGAGATCAATAATTTATCAATCTCCGCCTTGAAGCCATTTAACGTCCCGGCCTCCACTGTCCTGTATAGATTTCTATAGATTAAAAAACATTTAGAACTCCTGGGAAAGAGGAATAAAATGTCAGTGAAGTAGGAGTTCTTACATGATTTCATTAAGCGGCGAAGCAGGTTCAATGTGCTAAGTGGCCGTGTCATATTTTTATGTTTCAAAATGAAAACAATTTGCCTGATATTCAGTTGGCAAATGTAATTAATATTCCAGTTGAAATAATATTATTTTTCACCGCTACGACCTTGGATGTATTTCTCAAACGGCAATAGAGTTTTACATTGGTTGCCTCAGTAGTTCCTTCACACAGGGAATTAACCAGTGCTGCAGACGGTAGTAACATCCCAGTGCCCCAGCCCCAGAATTAGGGAAATTCAGTGCTCTGACATTCTATGTACGCAGGTTCAGTTGGATTCTAATCCTAAATTCCTATTCCAGTCAATTCCTGAAAAACTTGACAAAATTTGCTGAGCACAATATCTCTCGGTCTGCCTCACAAATATTCAAGAACTCTGCAGGTTGCAGCGGAGATTTACGAGAATGTTGCCAGGGCTGGATAAGGTGCAACTTTGTAGAATGTTTGATTGGGCTGGGACTGTTCTCCTTGGAACACAGGAGGCTAACTGGATTTTATAATAATCGAACAACATTTATTAACATTTAACCTTCTTCGGGACCTTGACAGTGTAAGTTATGGACAAATGGTTTCCCAAAGCATGAGAGAGAAGTACTATCGGACATCATATCCGGATAAGGTTTAGCCCATTTAATTCGGAAATGAGGAGGAGTTTCTTTGCTCAGGGGCCAGTGAACTTGTGGAATTCTTTCCCACAGATGGCTGTTGACGCTGGATTGTTGGGTATTGCCAAACTGAGCTAGACAGATGTCTAATCAGTAAGATGGCCAAGCGCTATCCAGGTCAGGCAGCAGGATGGAGTTGAAGATTATCATTGAAAGGTGCAGCAGACTCGTTGGGTCAAATATTTCTGCTCCTAATTTATTCATATTTCTCCTCCATCACTTTGCCCATGATCTTATTTAATCGATACGTCCAACATTATTGCAGGGTGGACTTAGATAAAATTATAGTCTTAGTTTCACGCTGTCATGCCTTGTAGCTAATCGCGGCCCTTTCACACTGTCTCCTCTGCATTTGTTTTCCACTGATAATATTTTGGATTCTTCAAGTGCATTGAAAGTCATTCTATGTAAGACTGACTGCCAGCACCACCCTACAAACACTCAACGGCCTTGTTTATCTTTGTTAAGAAGCCCTGCCCACTGTGACTTCTCACACAACAGCCACACAGAGTCATTCTCTGTCTGAATTTTAAATCACAGTTACAGTGGAGGGAGCTTGTTCCGACCAACGAGACCATTAAAGAAGCTACAACTTAACAGTAAAAGTTGTTTCATCATCATTTCTTCTGCCTTGTTCCTTATTCCTTGTTTCAGTGAATTAAATGTGCCTCTCAGTCTGTCACAGGCTTTCACCTTTGTTCTTTTTCCAGAGTTGTGCCTATGAACTTCGAAAATGCTGGGAATACTCACAATCCTTTTCACCCCCAACCCCATCTGAGAATAAACATTTATTTGATCAAAATAAAACATGTCACACAGGAAGAAGAAATCTTCAGTGTCTTGCAAAACCTTCAGGAGGAGTTCTCTCAGATTTCTTCTGTAATCTTAGCAAAAAAAATTCATTCTCACTTGGATTCTGTTCATCACAGAGAGTTCAGGGACAGCGGGAAGATCCGATGCATCTTCAATGTGTCCCATTTCCTGAATTTCAAAATTAGGCGATTTTTAGTTTCCTGACTTTAGATTCGTTGTTCTGTCGTCCTGGCAATGCATCCACATGATATATATTTCCTGGAGATTTTGCCTGTCACTCACACAACAATCAGGAAGTGGACAGCACCAAACAGCATTGGACCTGAACCATTGGATTTTACCCATTCAGGCTATAAAGTTCAGCTTCACCGTTAATGTGAAGAGGGGCTGTGGGACAGCAGTTTCCTCTCCTGCTGTTCAATAAGGATCATTCCAACTGTAAAGGGAATTGTTTTTGATTGGAAAAATTCTTCCTGAACTCACCGTCATCTGCTTTAACAGGAGGAGCTGAAATCTCCTGACAGTTTGAAACATAAAGTTGTGTGTTTACGAATTAAGTGAGAAAATACCTGTACAATGTTAGCAGCACAGCATTGTTACTGACTGAATGAAGCAGCTGCCCAGATGGAGGCTGGTGTCCATTTAAACCCTACGATGAAAAATTTGTGTTTGGGCAAACAACGTCTCTGCAGCAGTGTTCCCAATATAAAACTTACAGAGAAGGGCCACATGTAATTGAACAGCCACTGAATAAGAGAAACACTACCAGGCAACACTCTGAAACAACACGTTCTGCTTGCATATAAAGGAGAAACACTTTATTGAGCCAAGAGTCCACAAGCCTGACATGACTTGAACACACAACCTTCTGACCTGGAGTCACACACGCTTCCATTGCACCACAAGCTCACAGCTGACAGGCGCACTGCTGTGCAGAATTAAGGCAAGTGGTCATATCCCAACGAGAAATTATGATGAAAAAAAAGGTCTAAAGGTCCCACCCTTTCTCCGTCGTTTCTCCCGGCTATCTCCACGTGTCTCCAAATGTCTTTTATCACTCTCCACCTGTTTGTCTGTCCTTTTCTCCCTCATCCTGCCCTTCTCAACTTCATTCTTTCAGCCTCTCTCTTCTTGATATATAACTTTCTTGTTGATACATTCTGATCTGAACTGGGGAGATTGCTCCCGGACTCTGTGTCACAGGGTGGTTCCGGAAATATTCTCCAATCTCCATCAGGTGGAATGAGAAGTAAATGATTTGGTTGTGGGATGGGAGTGGGGGTCGATTCCAATACAGATATGCTCAGGCATTCTCCACAAATGTTCTTGTGGGTAAACGACAAAACAAGTAACTGACTGTACTCCTGCATTTGCATTATTAGAAACCTATAGTACTTGGTTTCAAGTAAACCTGACTCGCTTTCTTAAGCTCTATCCGGGGTAACACAATGTATGACGTAATGAAATCTGTTTAGGGATTCAGAGATTGTAGTTTTCTCTCTGGTCTTGTGCAGTTCATGACTACTTTATACTCCCAAATTACCACTTCTCATTGGCCTGAAGCTGCAATGAGGTTTGAATTTCTGTTGCACATGAACGAGAATCCTTTCACAGTAGAAAATCAGTAAATGTTAACAAGAACATCAGAGTGAATGTCCCAACATCATTAAAGATTTGAAGCTGAAATAGACCTACAAGCTGCTCATGGGGACCTTTCCCAGACCCACCAACCCAATCATGCAGTTCCTGGCAATGGCAAGGAAACAAAATGGAAAACCCAGTCTCAGCTTTGTGAAGCTTTAAAGAAACACTTTGGGAAGTGGAATCAGAGGAGAATTAAATATTAACTCTCTCATTAAGCGGAGATGGTCGTCTTTAAGAATCTGGGGCATTGATTCATGTTCTCGTAATCATTAACTGATCTGAGGCGTTGAAAGGATTCTTGTCATAGTTGTTCAGCTTCTGCTGTTGTCACTATCAAGAACAATAAATCCTGATTCCCTGACAAAAACTGAGATAGTCCAAGGTTGTGAAAGCGCCGAATCCTAACTGCTAGCGGGAAGGAATCAATTATATTTGCATGAATATTTTCTCTGATTTAATTTCGTCAAACTGCTTTTTCACATGTCTCTGTTTGACGTTAGAATATTATCTACATGGAAAAAGAACGAAAACACAAGTCTGGTGGAATTTGAACCTGGTAGATAAAAGCAGGAATTGTGTCTCCAAGAGTTGGTTCACTCAGTAATTATTAGGGGATGACTTTCCTTACCAATTGAAAATAAAACAGCTGGATTTCATTGAAAATGCTTCACGGGGAACCATATGCCAAACATTTCAAAACCATGAAATATTTTTACAGACAATGCTATTCAGGTGCACGCTTTCACACAATGTATTTACATCTGCAGTTCCTTTATCTGTTTTTGAAAATCATGATCAGTCGTGTCGCAATTTACAACGGGCTTCCCTTTGAATGCAATGCCGCACTTTTCAAAACCATGCGCGTTTTCATACTCAGTCTTAATCATATGTTCATGAAATTTATTTGCACCTGAAGTCATTCAATTTCGAATTCATCTCCCTGCCCCATCCTGCCCTGCCACCCAGTATCCGGCACCCATTCCTCGCAGACCTGGACACTGGCTCTGTCCCCTTGTTAAATTCACTCCTTGTATGTTAGCTCACGTATCTTTTAAAACACTCAGGAATCAGTATCTACTTTTATTTCTGAAAAATCGTTGCCCACTAAAATAACTATATGATTAAGAGAAATTCGACTCCTATGTTTTCTTTGTCATTCACCGTTATTTTTGAGTCTCTGACTTCTTGACCTTGATTGCCCCGAAAGAGGGGCTGTCATGCAAATATAAACACACTGAAACTCGCATCGTCAGGGAAATTTCCGTTAGTTTACTTCCCAATTTTCCCAACCTCAGGTGCAGCTTTTACAACTTTTCCAACATCTCGTGAATGTAATCCAGCATTCTGTCCTCCATCCCGACAAAATCGTCTGCGTCTTGTCTAATCTCTGGCGTTTTGGTGAGGATGAAGGACAAGGATTACACGCGTTGCTCGAACTGAGACTGAACTACAGACATTGCAGTTGTACAATGATCTTTTCATTTAATTATCGTAATTTCTCCATTTATAAACTCAACTAACCTAAATTATTGTCTAACCACATCATGGACATCGTCTCTCTGGGGACCAAAAGCTCTTGACTCACTTCTTTGGTACTTTCATGGAATGTGGGAAAGGCTTGTAATGCCAACATCCCTAAATCCCTGTGACCCAACTGGCTCTCAGCTTTTTCAAAATGTAACTGTTATTCAATTACCTCTCTGTGAGGCTCGAGTCACTTCCATTGCAGACTGGGTAAGGGCAGTTCTATATCCTTCACTAAATGTCAGATTGAAACTGAAATCAACACTTTTAAAAAAAGGAATCTCCTATTTATTGTGTATCATCTCTCCATGTAGATGTTCTGTTTGTGCATCACTTGTGCCTCTCTGTATTGAATTCTACCAAATGATTATTTTGTGAACGAACATATATTCTCCATCTGTCACCATTCTAAACTTATAGCGCACTGACTGATATTATTTGTATCTTTGTCGATCCTCACAACCCTGGGATGAATCCAATGGACATTCCTGACGCGACCTCGCAAGCAGGCATTTCCTTCTCTGTGCTAGGAAATCATTACTGCAAAGATCTGCAGTTGTGTGCTCATTAAAACCAAGACAATTGCAGCAAGAAATCCACATTCAGTTTTTGCAATCTGATTCCTGTATGGGTCGACCCAGATTAGAATTAGAATTCCTACAGTGTGGAAACAGGCACTTCGGTCCAACAGGTCCATACCAGACCTCGGAACATCCCACCCAGACCCATTCTGCTATAACCCACCTGACCTACACCTCCCTGAACACTCTGTGGCAATTTTGCATGGTCAATCCACCTAGCCTGCACATCTTTGGACTGTGGGAGGAAGCCGGAGCACCCGAAGGAAACGCATACAGACATGAGGAGAATGTGCAAACTCCACACAGTCAGTTGCCCGAGGCTGGAATCAAACCTGGGTTCCTCGTGATGTGAGGCTGCAGTACGAACCATTGATGGTTATGTGGTTAGTCTGCATTACACACATGGCTACCATGCTGCCTGTTTCTACTTACTTCAGAATTTGTCTGAACTCAATCATTTACTGTTGTCTCTTGATCATCCTGTTTTGTACTTTAACATCAGGTAATTTGTCAGTTTTGTAACTTTTCCAACAATTTAAAAACAAAAATCATACTTGTAGTTAACGAACCAATAGAGTGTATCAGTTTAATGAATATAGAAAGCAGGGCCCAGTGGCCAAGAGGAAAGGCTTTAGTCTCGTAAACCAAAAATTGTGGGTTCAATCCCCACCTGTGCCTCACAGCCTACTGGTTACTAGTTTGAGCAAGTAAGAGCCCACTGCAGTTCTTTCTTAGAGTGATAATGCAACTCAGAAGCAGTGATCTGATTTTACCACTCAGTCCAAAGGAGCAAATGTTGGATCCAAGATAAGTGCATCAAACCTTAAAAGTGCAATAGTATCAGACTGAAATTCGGACTGATGTGAAATGAAAAGTTAGGATAAGAGTTGGCTCAGTACAGCTGCAACAGGAGTGGTTAAAGGAGATATTTCAGAATATTCAAAACAGAAAGCTCAATTTTCTTTGCCTGTTTTCCTTCACTTTTGAAGATGAGCACATGTTTTTGCAGCCTGACTCTCGCTTCACAATCCCAAAGCATCACATCACCCTGAAAGTAAGAGTCAGGCAATTAGACACGCAGAAGGAACAAAGGACGGTACAGTAGCTACAGTGGTTAACACTACTGCCTCACCTGCGTTTGATTCCATCCTCGGACGACTGTGTGGAGTTTGCACATTCTCTCTGTTTCTACGTGGGCTTCCTCAAAGTGCTCTGGTTTCCTCCCACAATCCAAATATATGCAGGTTAGGTAAATTGTCCATGCTAAATTGCCCATAGTGTTCAGGGACGTGTACATTCGGTGGGTTACAGGGGAATGGGTCTTGTTGGGATTGTCTGAGGTTCAGTGTGGACTTCTTGGGCCAAGGACCTGTTTGGACATGGTCAGGATTCTATGAAAGCACCTTCAGTGCCCATACAATGACAGATAACGTGCTGAGGAGACACGAGACAGAGTATGATTATTTCGGTGAAAGGATTACCTACATAACGTCTGCTACGTAAAGACTCCTTTCATGTTGGAAAAATGAATTTCCTGTCTGTAATTATGATGAACAGCTAAATATTTGCCTCACTACAGCACAATGCTTCGAGGCAGTGACATACCATCTTCTTGTGTTTGGTTGGCTCACCGAGCTGATTCGTTGTTCTGCAGATGTTGCATTACACCAGAAAGAAGGAGAGTACCTCTTCCAAGTATTCAAAGACAATGGATATCCGAAAAACTGGGTCAGAAGATACCTATCACACGAACAACACCAGGAAGATACTATACGCCCTGAAACACTCATCAAGTTAAATTACATCAGGAACACGTCTGAATTGACTGCAAGACTCCTACGACCACTGGGCATCAGAGCAGCACACAAACCCACATCAACCCTCTGTCAACCGCTCACCTGGAACAAAGACCCACCACTCACTATGAACAAGACCAATGCCATACACACGCTTCCCTGCAAAGACTGCAGCAAATACTACATTGGACAAACAGGAAGGAAATTAATCACAAGGGTACACAAACATAAATTGGCAATAAAAAGACACAATTAATACTCACTCATCTCCATCCACATGAATAAGGAGAACCACCATTTTGATTGGGACAATGCCAGGATCTTGGAGCAGGCAAAGCAGAGAGAAGCACGGAAATTCCAAGAAACCTGGTACTACACTGAGAAAGCCGTCAATAAACAAATAGAGCTCGACCCCAAATGCACTCCATTGTGAAGAAAACCGTAAGCGAGGTTTTCCAGCTCAACAGACACCAGAGTTTAAATAACAGGCGGGAAAACACAACAGCGCTTCATCAAAGGTTGCACTGATGCTGCTAACCGTTAGGGCAATGAAACGTCTGCAGAACAAACAACCAGCTCAGCGAGACAACGAGCAACAACATCCACAACTCACACTACAAATCTAACTAAAATGTTGAAGCTTTTTGCTGTTTCTTCAGTCAAATCTCAATCTGTTTGCCCTGTATCTTTATCAAATTCCTGCTTCCAGTAAACATTTCAATCCAGAAGTAATCTATCTTAGCGCTTTCATTACAAAACAGATACAAGGTGCACCTTGCTGAAGGTGCATGTTGGCAATTTCAGTGATAGTCTGTCTCCCCTGGAGCTGCAGAACTGCCCGGCGCTGGTTCAGACAGCACCGTGCTTCCTGTGACATGCCCCACCGTGAATGGGAGGGCAGATAGTAAAAACACGCACTGTGTCAATGTGTCAATGTGGAGCGAGTGTTAGATTGTGCAGTGCCTCAGTAATGTGGGAGGAAGGATGTAACAGAGGGTTTGTGACAGTAGTAGGGAGAAATGTCTGCGGGAAGAGGCAAGCAATGCAGTTTAGCATTGGTTACTTCACCAGATCCCTCACACATGGAAGCAACCACTGCTGCTGACAACCATACAATCCCAGCTCCTGGGCTGGAATCAGAGAAACTCAATTGCCCAGCCATGAAGATAGAACCGGAAATGGGGATGGCAATCAGTGCAGGAGCTCCTCTGTGGTAATAGGCGACGGGATAGTCTGTGCATTATAACTGAGACAATGCGACAAAACCGAGATAGGGCCGCGGGGATCATGTGCAGAAGGATGAGAGAATGCAGTGCTGTATCAGCAGTAAGCAGGGTGCTACAGATAGAAGCAACACAATCGGTGAGCACGCCGTCCTTCTATGACAGTGTCGAGGTGCGTGCAATGCTGAGGCTGTGAGCTCCAACCTCTCCCAGAGCAGCTTTTATTGACATGAATCAGGGCTTATTGAGAATTGGTCTGTGCGAAAGGGTACTCAGCAATTTTAATCTGGAGCAAAGTAGTTTTCTGCAGCACAGGTCTGTCAGTGAAAATGTCTCAATTATAAAGAAAAAATATGCAAATATTCAAGTTGTCAGGAGAGAAATATGTGCAGGGAGAAATGGAGGTAATGTTTTCGCGCTTTGACCTTTCTCATGTGGCTAGCCCTGCACTGGGTTGAATTGCGGGAAGCCTTTTTAGCTCATTTCATATTATTCAATTTATTGCCAGCCTGCACAGGTCATTAATGTTATCCAACTTTCTGAAAATTGTCAGTAATATACAATGTTGTGATTAGGCTCAAGTTTAACTGAGGTTGTGGAGGAAAAGCAGGAAAGTAGAGGTGATTTTTTTTTCATGTCAGTGGTGATCTCATTGAATGGCTGCTTCCTGACGACAAACATGTTTTATTTGGTATTGAAACTCACCAGAACAGGAAAGGAAGGCTATGTAGGTGAAGCCGTGATGATGATTCTCATTGCTTGTTATTCATCTTGTGAGTGTTACTATTACTGCTCATGTCCCTGTTAAAAACAGAGCACAAAGATGAATAGTCCCACTGAGCAGGGACAGTTACGGGACCTTTCCTCTCTTTAAGAAGCTGAAACATGGACTCTGATGTTCTTGGGGACATTAACTGATCTGAGGCTTTCAAACAAATCCACTCAGAGCTGCGCTGCTTTTGCTGTTACCACTATCAGGAATGATAAATCTTGATTCGTTGACCAGGAATTGAACCCAGGCCACAGCGGTGAGGGCACCAAATCCTGACCATTGGACCACCAGGGACACTTGACAGGGGAGCTGCATTGTTTCTTAATGACACAGCTTCTGGCTTTTATTTTCCTCTGGCATTCTTTGTCCTCCAATATGATTGAATCATTGTGCTTTTCCAACACGGAAAGAGGCTCAGCATCCCAGTTCCCAGCACTTGGCCCATAGCCTTGTGTGCTCTGACACAACAAATTAGGTGGAGGGGAGGAGGCGGTGACCAGCTGTTTGAGATGCTGACATCAGCTTGTTGGGGAAAAAAAGTAGTTAATCAAAACCGAATTTATTGGAGAAGATCACTCTCTGTGTTCGGATAATGATCCATACCTGGGGGATATACCTCAACTGTCAACTGATTAGCATTAATTTTCAACTGGAGAAGGATCATCTGAGGAGAAAGAAACGGAGGTGATGTTTTCGCTGTATCGCTGACACTGTTGTGTGATAAAATCTGAAAAAAAACGGTTTCTCTGTTTCATAGTACTCAACTTCCCACGTGCAAATTCGTACAAGTCGTTCCAATGATGGAAAAAAAATATGTTCATCTCATTAAGCTTTTTAAATGTTGTGTCAAATGATTGAGATAGTGAAAGTGGAAATGTGTGACTTCTGCATGTTAGCAGGATCAGTCTGTATTGGGCCGTAAAGAATTTGATAGATTTGTTCCTGATTAAAGTGTTCACTGGAAGCAGGGAGCTGAGCAAGATATTGGTGAAACCAACTCAGCTCTGAGAGCAGAAACAACAAATTCCATTCTTGCAGTACAAAAGAGGTTGTACCGCACAGAAAATATAGCTGCATTGAATACGGGTTGATGTGACCAGCATCCTTTCACAAGACTGAGTTGACTAAGGAATTCGGAGGGTAGCAGCCTCCACTTGCTTGTCTTTAGTTGTAATGAAGTTGCATGGAGGTGTAGTACTTAACATTTTTTATTATAAAGAAAACATGGTTTTTAAAGGTGTGTCTTATTATTCCATGTGACTCATTGAAAATTGTAAAGGAACTGAGCGAATAAAGTGTGAAGCTGGATGAACACAGCAGGCCAAGCAGCATCTCGGGAGTTGTGTTTTAAATGTTAGATTACGGAAAGTTGGTTAGCTCAGATCACTGGACTGGATTCGCGTTGCCTTGGGATGCATTTAATGCCTTCTCGAAAGTCTATTGGGTTGGGATTTTCCCAACATTTGACTCCTAATTGAAGGATTTTATTGAATTCAAAGAACAACACCTGTGACTGCGAATTAATAGCCTGGCGATAATGCCACCAGACCCACGCCTCTCTGCTGGGTGGTTATTTTCCCACTGCGTGGGCAAACATCCAAAATATTTGTTTTCACTTTCTCCATGTGTGTTGCTGTGCTATATTTGCCTCAATGAACCCTGTGGCTCAAACTGCGATATTCGGAAGTCCGACATCATCGAGTGCAGCTCTGTTCGAAAAACTGTTCAGGGTATTTTACAAAATGGAAGGCAACCTGCCCGGGTTTTGAGGCATTGGCAATGCAACAGTTTTAACAACAGATTTAGTATACCTCTTTCTAAACGAAGTCAATTCTCTGTTGCTTTGGGAGAAAAGGCAGCAAACTGGTTCAATAACAGCTGCTTCCCATTCTGACTCTATGCTCCCAGGAGCCTACTGTTTCTGGCCTTTCTCCTGGACCAGCGTAGGTCATTGCCAGATGTGTTCAGCCATTTCCTTCCTCTGGCACGCAGCGCTTTGCATTTGAACAAGCGAATGCGTATTGGGAAACTGCTCTTGTCTGCACAATCCAACAATTTACAGCGTCCAACCAGCAATAGCAACAGTTTGAGAGATTGCATTTAGATTGAGGGGTCTACTGTCAGCTTGTGGAAAATCACTTTCGGTGAAACAAATGAAACTGGCAGGTCAGCATAGAGAGGATCTGATGTTGTGGATCACTGGAGAAAATGTTAACAGCATTGGACCATTTGAAAACACTGATCCCTGGTTAACGGGTCCAGCTTGCTTCCACTTCACAAGGAATGCTCTTGCCTGCTGTTTAGTGTTGGCTCACTGAACGAGACAAATATTCACATGTTCATTCCACACAGCAGCAACAAGACTTGTTGAGGAGATGCACAATGAAGGACCGACAAAGCTGTTGAGAGAGAGCCATCAACTCACTGAGATCAGCCAGTGCTCAATTATGTAAAGGTCCCTTCTTGGTGACATCAATTTATTTGAAAATATTGTGAAATGTGCAGACGAGGAGGAGGTCACTCTGCCCAGTTTCTCTGTGCTGAAGGAGAAATGGAACACTTACCTCAGCCCACTTTCCACAATTGCAGCTGCAGATCTTCAATTATAGAACACGACTGGAAAACCCAGGGAGGGTTCAAACGCACTCAGTGCTTCTGTTTCATATATTTCCGGCAGTGTTTTCCGTACACCAACCACCCCCTGTCTGAAAACATGTCCTCGCCCCATAAATCTTTCTGATGCCTTTCACATATATCCATCCTCAGAATGTCCCTTCGTATTGTTTTCTAAATTGTGCAATCCATTACTGTATTGGATCGCCCCAAATACAACTCCACTTTTTTCTGGGCTTAATTCCATTTGTCACCTTTTTGCACGCCTGACCAGTCCATCGATATCTTCTTGCAGACTACACCGACACTCTTCGTTTTCAATGAAGTTCCCAAGTCTTGTGTTGCCTGAAAACGTCTTAACCATGCCTCTGACATTGATCTACAAATCATTAAACGTAACTGTAGGCCAATGAGGGACATTTCCAAACAACCTATAAAACACCAACAGGACGAGGCAAGGTAAACAAAAGATGCATGTTCCCGATCACTGGAGAGTCCAAACCCAGAGACCACAGCTTGAGGATAAGCTGTAGCCATATAGGAATGAGGTGAGGGGAACGTCATCACCATAAAATAACACATCCGAAGCATTCTGCTCATCACAAGCGGTTGAAGATAAAAGATTGTTTATTTTTCAAAGACGGAGTTAGTTATGGTTCTTAGGTCTCGTAAAACAGGGAACTAAGTTGGGTGATGTCTATGATCATATTAAATAGTGGACCAGGCTGGAAGGACCGACTGGCCTCTTCCTGCCATAATGTTTCTGTGTCTGCCACATATATCACGTGACCTAGCACAGAGCCTGTTGAAACAACACTGGAAACAGGTTATCAGTGACAAAAACAACCATCAACAATAATCCGTTGTTTCTTGCTGAAAATTTGTATCTGTTTAGATATTCACTCTTCTTTGAGAGATGTATGTAAATAGCTGTGTATTCTTAAACATAGAAACGGTGATTATAGTTGGTGTAGTGTGGGTCATGTCATAGAACGAAAAGCTCCATGACAGCGGGATGTAAAATTGTCCATGAGGATTTGTTTTCCAGATTTGAGAACAGTGCATAATGTTGTTAAATGGAGTCCTATTGAGGCCGCCTCTCTTCTGAACAGATGTGAATGAGCCGCACATTTTGGTGCAGACAATTTCAAAATTCTAAATAAGAAAAAAAAAACACGCAGACTCAGAGATCACAGAAAACCTAATGCATACACAGTGACCATTCGGCCCATTAAAGCATGGAATGTCCCCAGCATGATCTCCGGAACAAGCAGGCTGCTCTGCTGCTTCATGTTCCAGACAAGATGCATTGTTCACTCTTTTCACTGAAAGCGAATGGAGATCGTTGCACGACTGCTGCTGTGAAATCAAATCCTGCATTAATTCTTAACGCAGTTATTTGCTGTGATGTGAAAAGGAGGATAATTGCGATGTGAAATTTTGTTAAATTTCTCTCAGTTCACCCATTTCTGTCCTGGAGAAGGGAACTGATGAGCCGCTATCTCAATCCGCTGCAATCGTTGCTGTGCAGGCACACCCCACTGTTGATCAGAGGGGAAACCCAGCCCCTTTGAAATTGTATCAGTGATAATGGGAACTGCAGATGCTGGAGAATCCAAGATAATGAAATGTGAAGCTGGATGAACACAGCAGGCCAAGCAGCATCTCAGGAGCACAAAAGCTGATGTTTCAGGCCGAGACCCTTCATCATTCTCTGATGAGCAAGCAAATCTTGGAAAAGTGTCAAGTGCATATTTCCTTTCATCAAACGATGTTGACTCAGTTTGACTGCGGTCATCTTTGGTGAATGTTCTGCTATTTTTTCCTTTAAATTGTTCCCTAGCATTTTCCAAATGACAGATAAGCAATTGGAGCAGATGGAAGCCATTTGGCCAATCAGGTCAGCTATACATTTTAATGAGGTCCAGGCTGATCTGGTAATCCTCGACACCACTGTTCTGCTTTATCCACGTGGCCCTTGACTCCTGAAATGACGAAATGTCTGTCTGTCTCAGCCTTGAATATATCAAGCCAGCACAGCCTCTGTTTTCAAGACTTCCACAGATTTGCTTCTCCCTGAGTGTGAGAACACCCACCTTATCGTTGATTTAAATGGGCAACTCGCTTCCCTGAAATAACTCACTCGGGTATAAATCAGAACACAACAAGCCTCCAAAGTTCGGTGTGAACTCACTGGCGTCCCCAGCCCCAGTTGTAAGTATTTAAAGTATTTTGTTTCTAGGCCTCTCATTGAACCAACTGCCCTGATTTGCACGTTAGATTTCCCAAAAATGAATCTGTTCCAAGCGTACTTCGGTGGCTGCGATTTAGGTGGTGGTGAAAGGCGTGATTAAAATAAAAGTACATAATTATTTCTCGATCCATTGCCCTGACATTCAATCTCTCTGCTCATGGAGATGGATCCTTTCCATCCACTCTATCGTTCATCAATGTGTTTAGTTCAGTTCAATCCCACAACAGCCGACTCTGTTCTGATCAAGTACAGGGTGACAGGAGATATTAGGATCATGGTGCAGACATCACAAATCGAGCACTCACCTTTCCTGTTAGAACCATTTCATGAGAAATATTAACAGATGCTCAGTGGCCTGTAGTTGTAGCCAAGTGGTTAAGGCAATGGCTTAGAAATACCTTGGGGTTTCCCCATGTAGGGTCAAATCCTGCCAGCTATATTTCTGTCAAAACAATGTCATGTTTTCTCAGTTCTGGCAGTGCATCGACATTCAGGGCACACATGCTGTGAACAAGAATACAGCTGCACTCAAAACCTCAGCTCTGTTTTTCTT
Source organism: Stegostoma tigrinum (assembly GCF_030684315.1). Lineage (NCBI taxonomy): Eukaryota > Metazoa > Chordata > Chondrichthyes > Orectolobiformes > Stegostomatidae > Stegostoma > Stegostoma tigrinum. The sequence continues at coordinate 848,643 of NW_026728419.1, forward strand.
TCCACCAATATCACTGGACCTGTTGAGTTTCTGCAGTATTCTGTGCGTTGATTCTGCAACACTGCTGTTTTTTTCGTGAAATATCTCCAATTTCGGAAAAGTACAGCTGACACAAGACTATTATCATTCCATTCGAGGCAGGTGGGAGTTTGAATTCACTACGAGCCCGTGTTAAGGGCTGCTACAATTGCTTGCCATTTTCTGTGATGCAAATGGCTGTCGCTTTTGACTGTGAAATATGATGTTGGGGGTTTGAAGCCACTGAGGAAGGAACAAGAGCTGTTCTCACTCCACCAGTTCCCTTTTGACTGCACTGTTTCAGGCTTTAATGCAGTCAGGAAGATATTTCCCAAACGTAAATCTTGTCCGGTGAGTGACCAGACTGGTATTTTGATGTTGCTTTCCTTACTTCCATAAAGAGCTGGGGATGCTTCGAGTCAGAACGATGAACAGAAACTGCACTACAGAAAGGAGAAAACAGAGTTCTGAAGAGGGTCTGAAATCTTGATTGAAAATCTTGGCCCACAGATGCTCCCAGATCTGCTGAGCTATTTTTCTGCAGTTTATATTTTGCTTGCAAATGAATGTTTATTTTATCTGTTGGAATAAATCAACCAGAATCACCATGAACCAAATTTCATACTTTAAAAATCTGCAGAGTGATTGGATTCAAACTAACCAGGCAAGAATTCATTCTGCCACAGCTCACCTGACCACCAAAGGCGACCTGAAAAGATAAACAGCATCATACCACTTGCAGTAATCATGGCCAAGTGGTTCAGGTAAAGGGCTCCAAATTTGTTGGGGCATCCCTGTGCTGGTTCAAATCCTGTTGACTGTGGCGGGGGTGGGGGGAAACTGGAGACAAGTGTGAGGGCTGTATGTTCCCTCCATTTTGCATGTGACAGAAATCAAAGCAGTGGGAAACAAACTTTTCACTCAGGGCATCAGTGGTGGGGAGAAGGCAACTCACTGCCTGTCATTGCAGAACAGGCACGAACCTTCATAAACGTCAACCAGTTTGAAGATATCCACTTGCAGGGCCAGCCGTGGTGAGGCTGTGAGCCATCTGCTGGCAAATAAGACTAGAACAGTCAGCCCTGAGAGAGGGTCAGCCAACCCACAGTGTTCATCCCGATTTTTCTTCACAAATACTGCCAGACCTGCTGAACTTATCCAGCAATTTTGATTTTGTTCCGAGAACAGTCAAAGTCTTGAGTTCAACTGGTCAGGCCGGATGGGATGAAGGGTCTTTTTCTGTGCTCGAGCACTCTATGATCATTTGTGGTCAGCTTCGTTTGTGAAGTGACAGGACAGCGTTTTCAAAATGCACCCGAGCCAGGAAGGTGTCGGTCTGACTGTCCCCTCATCTGGCGATCAGACACGTCATCCATTGGGATTGGGGATAACTGGCACTGTGCATGTTCCTGGAATCAGTATCTGGGAGACAGGAAGATGGAATCCTGGTGTCTCTTCGCACAACCATGTGATAACCCATCGCTTCTCAATCCGTTCCTTGTGCCTGACATTCCCTGGACCTGCTGCCAAGGTAAAGATTGGCTTCACGATCTGACTGCATTTGTATCGAGCAGCTCATTGACCTCAGATCTGGGCGGTCAGAGGAAGCTAGAGGTGAGGCAGGGACAGAAGCAGAAAGAGATGCGACATGAAAATGTTTAGAGTTTGTTGTGGCCAAGTTCATACAGGTGAGATTATACACTTGTGAAGGTCTGAATGGTCTTCTTCTGTTCTCAGTTGGTCTGCTCCGAGCTGAATCGTCAAACTTCCTCTCTGAGATGAGAATAATCCGGTCAAGTAGAAACACATTACTTGCATAACAAAGTGTGTAGCTGGATGAACACAGCAGGCCAAGTAGCACCTTACGAGCACATCCAGCTGCACACTTTGTAATCTCAGATTCTCCAGCATCTGCAGTTCCCATTATCTCTGAACGTATGACTTGCAGTCTCTTTTGTCATGCCTGGCAGTAATTCCCAATGCTGTTTCAGACATGAATGACAAAAGGGTCAGGATGCCAGAGACTGCATCATGACACATACACAGTTCACCATTATTAGGGACAGATATCAAAAATTGTGAATAACTACAGAGAAATACAAGAGGCAGAGAGTCGCTGTGGACTCGATGGGCTGAATGTGAATGTGAATGACACCATGGGTTTATCACGTCACTCTCCCTGTCTCTGTGAGGGAGCGGGTGGGGGAGAAACAATAGCTCATTATTAACCCTCCCTTCCACGTTGTACTGTCTGCAGCCCAGCAACTCGGGGTCGTTGGGGGTGTCTCTCAGTGCGTGAGTGTTTCACTCAGATTCACTTAACGCCGGACGCCCTGTGTCCAGACAAATTCTGAACATCAAACAGGCTGCACAGAAAGATTGCATTTTAAGTTGCTGTACAGACTAATCTCTAGTTTCGACTTCTATCTTTCCCAGCAGCTCTCCATCTTTCTGTCTGCCTCTGATCAATGTCATTTGATGAAAGTTCCAAATCGCCTTTAAAATTTGCTACACAAGTCTGATTCCATGCCTTCTGCTCCTTCCTTCTTCCAGTGTTTGACAGACAGCGACAAAGTGTATACCACTCCCAGCACTGCCTGCCCGTGGCTAAATGGCTTAATGCATTTGTTGATGGAGAGAGCTCTGACTCCGTGGTAGAGAGACAGAACAAAAAGAAAATATTCACTGCTGCATTGGGAAGTAGGATTTTTTTTAAGCAACACGTTCAGATATCTTATTACATACCTCTGGAGCAGATAAAACTTGAACTCTTTCTCCTACATCCAAGGTAGGGAGACTATCACTGCCTGAGTGGCACCTCATTTATTGTTAAGTGGGGTGTCCTCAGACTGCGTCATTGGCCTTGTGGTCTGATTCTCACATCAGGTGGCTGTTAGAAATGTGACAAGTTGCTGGCTTGAATCCTACATGAGCCGTTGTTGCCTCTGATGTATTTTTTTAATGTTTGGGGGAGCTTGGGGGTGGTTCTTTATGAAATCAATTTCAGCCTATGATCAAAAAGGGTGTTTGCTGCGAACACATCACATGCATTCACTTACCTGACCAAGGTTTAGGGTTAGTAATCGTATGAAATTATGTTTCACTGGATTGGTCGGTAAACTTGCACAATAACTGAATGAAATGATGCCAAGTCTCAGCAGAGAAACAGATGACAATGAAGCAGTCATCTGAGGACAAATTTGTTTTTGTTTTGCAAGTGAAATTTTCTGCTTCACAAAATGAGGCCCATTGAAATGAAGCAGTGACAGAGATTGCCTTTGCTGCTGCTCACCTCATGTATCACATTTCCACCTTGGACCCTGTAAACATCTCAACTCAACAAGAAGCCAGTTCATCATTGCGAGCCAGTGGCGTAATGGATAACGCGTCTGACTTCGGATCAGAAGATTGCAGGTTCGAGTCCTGCCTGGCTTGAGTGCAACCTGCCCATTTTCAAGGCTAGCAAGATGACATGTTCACCTGAAGTTGGAATATAGGGTGGGTGATTTCGTTGCCAATTCCCTGAAGCTAAACTACGAAATTGGAAGTTGAGCAGTTTTGGGGACCTTTTCAGCTCACTGTTGGCTTCATTTCTGAGCTCAGAACAACAGGTCTCATTGCTTGGAGAACTTGCTTGTGCTCCATATAAATCTGCCTGTTGTGGGCAAAACATGTGTGGGGACAGAGAGTGAACGTGAAGCGCCTGGAGTTAGTGTCATCCTGAGCAATGTGCCTGTGTATCTCCCTCTGTGGCTAAACATGAGGATGAGTTCCATAAGTAGGCTGTACCACTGTTTTACAGTCACAAAACCTTGATTACAGGGTTAATCTCAATGACGTTTGCCTTTGATGTGTCAGAATGCACAACACGGTGGGCCAAATGCTGGAAAATGAGATTAGAGTAGGATAGATGCCTGATGACACACACAGACACAATGGCCCTGATAGTCTCTTTCCACGCGATAATAACTCAGACTGGGAGAAACTGACCTGTCACCAAAAGGATCGAAAATGGAAAGGCAAAAACAACGTTTTTGAGAAATGATACAAGCATCTCCGGCATGTTCTTTGGTTGTCTAGTGGTTCGGATTTGGCGCTTTTGGAACCACGGCCCTGGTTTGAAATACTGAGTGGAAGATCTTACCTCCTCGCTTTTAGCGATGACAGCTTTGCTGACTCATTGTACTTTTATTCATTAACTGGCGTCTCTGGCTCGGCAGCATTTATTCAATCAACCACATTGCTGGGGCTTTGTAGTCACATGTAGGCCAGACCAGGTGAGGATGGGCAGTTTCTGTCCCTAAAGGGCATTAGTGAACCGGAGGGTTCTTCCGACAATCGATTGCATGGATTGCATCGCCTCCCTATGAGGAGAAGGAAAGGGGCTGTGAGGTAACTAACTGTGTCCCAAACGATACTCAAGCTCACGTGAAACAAAGAACTGTGGATGCTGGGAATCTGAAACAAAAACAGGAACTGACAGAGAGGCCCAGCAGGCCTGGCAGCATCTGTGGAGAGGTACAGTTAACATTTCAGATCCACTGACTGTTCATCAGAACCAGGTCAGTTATGCCTTTTTATATTATAATGCCAGGGAAATGATCACTTATATCTGTCAAATCAGCATATTTATTAAAATATCACATTAATTTCCCATCGTCAACTTTACTACTTTAACAGACTTTTATCGCCTGTAATGCTGCTTCCGTGGCCCTCAGGTGGTAAAAGGCTCTGCTTAAAAGGGTTTATTTGCCTTTTCCTTTCAGTTAGTTAGCAGCGATGTCGAATGGAGAATTGGTCCTTTTAGTGTCTGCCTCAATATGCATCTCTATTTGTCTCTGGGTATTCACCTCACCAAATTTTATATTCTCCAACTCTGTCCATCTATATTGAGGGCAGCACAGTGGCACAGTGGTTAGTACTACTGCCCCACAGTGCCAGCCACCAGGGTTCAATTCCAGCCTTGGGCGACTGTCTGTGTGGAATTTGTGTAATCTCCCCGTGTCTGCATGGGTTTCCTTCCACAGTCCAAAGATGTGCAGGGTGGGTGGATTGGCCGTGCTAAATTGCACGTCGTGTTTAGGAATGTGTAGATTAGGTGGGTTATAGGGAGGTGGGATGCTTTGAGGTTCAGTGTGGACTTGTCGGGCCAAAGGGCCTGTTTCCACATTGTAGGGATTCTCTATCTATATCCCTCATTTCCCGTTGCTGCTCTTTGAAAAGTCTGATGACTGGACAGTGTTTGAGACTGGAGCTGCTGAGAGACTTTCCCACCCCGATTGTAAAGCCTGGAACTGGGCTCACATTCTCCAAATAGTGTTTCTGTTACTTAGGACTGAGCCAAGGAGACATTTATTCCCTCAAAACATGATGAGTGTTTCGACTTCTAAATAGAATTCCTAATCCACCAGAAAAGAAACAAAATGCCACAATTATATGATTGCTGTGATGTTTTTACTGTTGGTGTAAAATGAATGAATGGTGACAGCAGAGAATGAGTGTGATCAGCTCGTGGTGCCTGTCTCATTACCACAATATTCCGCAGGAAGGCTGCAGTTTATTCTGCCTCACCTTGTTATCCCGACCAAACCTCAGGATGAATTATTTGTTAGCAGGAAACCATTCCCTGATGGGGAGAAAACAGGCGACAGGAGTGCCAGCATCAAATGATAACTGTCTGCACTAAAACATAGGAACCATGCTCAGTTCTCTGCACCAACAGGGCAAGTAATGGCTGAGTGGTATTGTCGCTGGACTGTTTATTCAGAAAGTCAGGTAACGTTCTGGAGACCAAAGTTCAAATATCACCCCCAGAAAATGATGGGATTTCAATTCAATAAATATGTGTAATTTAGAATGCAATGATGGCCATACATCCATTATCAGGGGACCAAAACCGATGCGGTTCCCTAATGTCCTTCAGGCATCCTTAATCCTTATTGATCGCGCCTACGTCTGACTCCAGACCCACAGCAAACATGGTGGGTAATTAGCAACGGGCAATAGATGTTGGCCGAGCCAGTGACACCTTCAGTCTGTGAATGAATAAAGCGGGGGCAAGTAACTTTGTTGTTATATGGCATTTCAGAAGCGTTGAAACAAGGAATCTTCAATGTAAAGCTCAGGCACCGCTGGGATTTTAACTCAAGATCGCCTGTTTACTGCACACTGATTTTTTTTACCCATCCATTAGGGCATTTCCTTCACCACGCAATCACAGTAACTTGGGGAACTTTCCTGTATCAGTGTTACTCAGTGTGAATTTCAATCTACCACCACTTTTCAACACGGATTGTTGACAGCTCAATATTCTCCTGTGAAAATACATGGAATGAAACAATTTTCTCCTGAGATAATGGGAACTGCAGATGCTGGAGAATCCAAGATAATAAAGTGTGGAGCTAGATGAAGACACCAGGCCAGCGAGCATCTCAGGAGCACAAAAGCTGACGTTTTGGGCCTGGACCCTTTGGTTTAAAACCGACAATTTCACCTGTTTCAGCTGACAAGATAAAGAGCATGGGCCCATCCTCTTGGGGCCCATGAACAACGTTAACACACACTGAGGGAACCTAACAAGAAGAATAGGTTCATTTTGGTTACTGAGCAAATGTAAAGCCTGGCCCATTGGAGCCGACATTGATCCTTGCACCAACAGTTCCACACTCACTTCCTGCCTCATGCCCCCGCCCCCCCCCTCACAGCCATTGTTGCTTTTCCCATTGCTTCACTCCCACACTTTGCTTCTGAACGTGTTCCTGACCAATTGTAGGTGTTCAGTTAGAAACTACAACTTGAACCCGAATGCCTGGGATAGGACTTCATTCAATGGGATTGGATTTATTGCCCTTCCCTAATTAACCCACAGATGGAGGTGATGAGTTACTTTATTGAACACTCAAACTCCTTAGCACTTGGGTACAGCTTTGATGTTATTAGGAAGGGAGTTCCTGGATTTAGAAGCAGCGACGCTGAAGGAACAGTGGCACAGTTCAAACTCAGAATGGTGAGATACTTGGAGGGGAGTTTGTTGTGGTCAATTTCCCATGAAACTGCTGCCATTACCCTTCAATGTGAAGGCAAGCTCTCATTGGACTGATTCTGCTAGATCCAGGGTGTGTGTTCTGTGCATAACCAGCAACTCATTTTCATTCCTGAGGTTAACAGGAAGAGATATAAATCTTCATTTCCTAAGTGGGAATTGCATCCATGCCTGAGCGATGCAAGCACTAAAAGCCAACCAATTTACTTGACACTAATCCAAGCAACCTGACTTGCACACACTCCCAAGTCTGTTCTTACACCAGAAGCACCTTCACCAGCGAAGTGTCTTTCTCCAAGTTTTGAAATGATTCATATTATTGCCCTGCGTTTCAAAGCGGAGAAAACGGGGCTGTAATAATCTGATGTTGTTCAGTAGATGTATTGCAGAAAAGCTTCTGTTAACTGGTGATAGCAAGAACTGCAGATCCTTTATTCATACGCAGGATGAGGGGGATGTTTGGAGAGGCCAACATTTATCAGCCGTTTCCAATTTCCAGAGAGGGCAGAAAAGAGTTGACCACCTTGCTGTGGGTCTTGAGTCACATATAGGCCATACCAGGTAAGGATGGCAGTTTCCTTTCTGAAAAGATATCAGTGAACCAGGTAGGCTTTTCCCAACAATTGACTTCACTCCCAAAATGACGAAATGTCTGTCTATCTCAGCCTTGAACATACCTCGCCTTGTCAGAACACAACGGGTTAAGCAGCATCAGAGGAACAGGAAAGCTTGATGTTTCACGTCGGGACCCTTCTTCACAAATGGGGGAGGGGAAGGGGATTCTGAAATAAATAGGGAGACGGCGGAAGCGGATAGAAGATGGAGAAAGGAGAAGATAGGGTGAGAGGAGACAGACAGGTCAAAGAGTCAGGGTGAGAGCCAGTGAAGGTGAATGTAGGTGGGGAGTTAAGGGGGGATTAGGTCAGTCCAGGGAGGATGGACAGGTCAGGGGGCGGGATGAGGTTAGTGGGTAGGGGGTGGGGTTGGGGCTTGAGATGGGAGGAATGGTTAGGGAGGCGGGGACTAGCTGGGCTGTTTTTGGTGACATGTCCATCCTGGGCCTCCTGCATTAAGACAATGACGTCACCCGAAAGATGCAGGAACAGGATCTCATATTGCGCTTGGGAACTCTGCAGCCCAAGGGTATCAACGTGGATTTCACAAGGTTCAAAATCTCCCCACCCCTGACCACATGCCAGAATGTCCTGGGAACTGGAATCACAGGACAATGAAGAGTGAACTTTCTGATTGAGCACAAACAGTCCAAACACCTGCCATTTCTTTAAGAGGCCGGGCATTGACACAGGTGTTATTGGGACATGAACTGAGCTGAGACATGGGAAGAATTCTTTTTCCTGTGCATCAGGAATTCAAATCTCATCTCAGCTCTGGGACAATGAGAAAACTGAGAAATAGACAAGACACTGAAAGGGTCAAAGTGAGACGGGCCCGGTTGTAGAAGATCTGGTTCCCAGTGATGTGGATGGGTCTGCAGAGGGTAAGATCAGTCTGATCCCATGTCTCCCCAATGAATGTCCCAGGTTTTATTTTGGAAAAGTACAGCTGATACAAAACAATTGTCATTCCAAGTGAGGCAGTTGGAAGTTTGAATTAACTACAAGTCCGCTTTAAGGGCTGCTGCAAGAGCTCGCCATTTTCTGTGGTTCAATTGGCGGGTGCTTTCGACTGTGAAATGTGAAGTTGGTGGTTTGAGGTCACTGAGAAAGGAACAAGTGCTGTTCTCCCTCCACCAGTTCCCTTTTGAGTATACAGTTACGGGTTTTAATGCAGTCAGGAAAATGTTCACCAAACGGAAATCTTGTCTGGGGCGTGACCATAAAGTTATTTCTATGTTGCTTTAATAGCTACAATAAAGAGCTGGGAATGCTTGGAATCAGAATCAAAAACCTAAACTGCCCTACAGAAAGGAGAAAACAGAGTTTTGAAGAAGTTCTGAAATGTTGACTCAAATCCTGGGCCAAAGATGCTACCAGATCTGCTGAGTTTTTTTTTCCTGCAATGCATATTTTCATTTGCAAGTGAACGTTTATTTTATCTATTGGAATTAAACAACCGGAATCACCATGTATTGCATTAAACACTTTCGAAATCTGCAAAGTGATTGGATTCAAACAAACACTGCAATAATTCCTCCACAGTGTGACTGGTCATGGAAAGTGACCTGAAAAGACAAACAGCAGGGCATTTCTCCCATTAGTCATGGCCGAGTGGTTAAGGCAATGGATTTGAAATCCATTGGGTTCTTCCTGCGCAGGTTTGAATCCTGCTGACTACGGTTGAAAGCTGAGTAGAAACGCAAAGGCTGTTTATGACAGGAGTCAAAGCAGGACCAGCAAGACTTTTTACTGAGATTGCCAATGGTATGAAAAGGCAAATCTCTGCCGGTCATGTTCAAACAAACCAAACCTTTATAAAAGTTGTGATCAGAGATAATGGGAACTGCAGATGCTGGAGGATCCAAGATAACAAGGTGTGAAGCTGGATGAACACAGCAGGCCAAAAAGCATCTCAGGAGCACAAAAGCTGACGTTTTGGGCCGAGACCCTTCATCAGAGAGGGGGATGGGGTAAGGGTTCTGGAATAAATAGGGACAGAAGGGGAGGCGGACCCACTCCCCATCCCCCTCTCTGATGAAGGGTCTAGATCCAAAACGTCAGCTTTTGTGCTCCTGAGATGCTGCTTGTCCTGCTGTGTTCATCCAGCTTCACACTTTGTTATCTTCATAAAAGTTAACGTGTTTTCGGATATAAACTTGCAGGGATATCCATGGTGAGGCGGTGAGCCATTTGCTGGAACTCCAAACTAAATTTTCTCATGGCGTTGAAAGTGAAATAAGCTTTGAATTCTTGATCTGCAGGCAACGAAAATCATTTGAAGGTCTCACCGAGAACAGCAAAGGGGAGGGGAAGCTGAAATAGTCCACAAGCTGCCCATGGGTATGTGCCAATTTATGAACCCCACCGACCGAATCACTGCAGTTGCTGGGAATGAAAAAAAAAACACAAAAACCCAGGCTGAGCATTATGAACCTTTAGAAGGGAGGGGAGAATGAAGTGTGAACCTGTACAACTGAACAAAGACAGTCAGGCACCTTGCCCTTCTTGAAGAGGCTCACACATTGACTCTGATATTCTCGGGGACATTTGTTGCTGTGTGTGCAAGTATTCTATGTAATTTTCTCCTACACGGATAACTTATATATAAGCCAAGTGTCAGCTTTTGACTCCTCCTCTTACGGTCCCCATGATCATAACCCCACCGCAACCACCAAAACAGCATCTCCCAGACCGCCCATAACCTCATCACCAGCAGCCTCATGCCTCAGCGTTCGCCAACCCCTCACGGCCCGCTTCTACGCACTTCCCAAAATCCATAAACCTGACTGCCCTGATCGACCCAGCGTCCCTGCTCCTGCCCCACCGAACTTATCTCCACTTATCTCGACTCTTTTTCCTCCCCCCGGTCCAGGTGCTCCCCACCTACATCCAGGACACCACCCAATCCCTCCACCTCCTCCAAAACATTCGAATCCTTGGCCGTCAACACCTCATCTTCATCATGGATGTCCAATACCTGTATACTTGCATTCTCCTAAAAAGCTCTCTGCTTCTTCCTGTCCCGCAAGCCAGACCAGTCCCCCTTCACCGATAGACACCAAACTGAACTCGTCCTTAATCTGAGCAACTTCTCCTTTAACTCCAGCCACTTCCTGCAGATGAACGGGGTGGCCACAGTGGCACAAACTGTACCTGCCTCTTTGTGGGAAATATGGAACAGTCCCTTTTCCACAGTTACACTGGCCCTATCCCCCAACCTCTTCTTCTGTTACATCGATGACTGTATCAATGCTGCTCCATTCTCGCACGAGGAGCTTGCACATTTCATCTACCTTTCCAACACCTTCCACCCCAACCTGACGTTCACCTGGGCCATTTCTGATACCTGTTTGTCCTTCCTAGACCTCTCTGCTCCCAAAATGAGGTGATCTACTCCCGGACATCTGAGGTGTCTTTGTTTTTCAAGGACGGCAATGGCCGCACACACACACACACACACACACACACACACACACACACACACACACACACACACACACACACACACACACTCACACACACACACACGCACAACCCCCCCGCAACAGTGGTTGCAAATATCCTTGACCCCATCTTTTGCATTTCCCACACCTCAGCCCTTACACTCCCTCCCCACAATCAAAACAAATAGAGAATTCCCCTTGTCCTCACGTATCACCCCATCAATCTCCGGATCTAACACATCATTCTCCATCACTTTCACCACCCACAATCTGACCCCACCACCAAAGACATTTTTCCCTCCCCACCCTGATCAGCTTTCTGGAGGGACCACGCTCTCCATGGCTCCCTCTTCCACTCCACACTTCCCACGAGCCCCACCAGCCCTGGCACCTTTCCCTGCAACCGCAGGAAGTGCTACACCTGCCCCTACACCTCCCTCCTCACTTCCATTCCAGGCGCCAAGAAAACCTTCCACACTAAACAGATGTTCACCTGTACATCTGCTGATGAGGTCTTTTGCACCCTCTGTTCCCAATGTGGCTTCCTCTACATCAGGGAGACCAAACGCAGGCTGAGAGATCACAGGGAGCATTTACACTCAGTTTGTGACAAACAACAACTCCCAGTCGTAAAACCACTTCAACTCCCCCTCCTGCTCCCTTGTCCCTTGATGACATGACCATCCCGGGCCTCCTCCAGTGTCACGACGATGCCACCCGAAGGTTGGAGGAACAGGACCTCATATTCGGCCTGGGAACCCTGCAGCCCTGTGGTATTAATGTGGACTTCACAAGCTTCAAAATCTCCCAAACCCTGACCTCATCCCAAGATCAGCGCCCGCTCATCCCTGCCCCTTGACTTGCCCATCTTCTCTCGAACATATTCACCTCTCCCTCCTCACTGAACAACCCACATCCCCACTCCCTTCCTACACTCACCTCTTCAAGCTTCATACCCGCCTCATTGACCTGTCTATCTTCTTTCCCACCCTATCCACTCAACTATCTACCTGCTATCACTGTCCACCCATTTATTTCAGAGACCCCTCACCCTCCCCATTTCTGAAGAAGGGCCCAGACCTGAAACGTCAAGTTTCCTGATACTCCATTGCCGCCCGGCCTGCTGTGTTCACCCAGCTCCACACCTTGTTATATCAGACACTTCTTTTGTCTCTTCTTCTCCAATACCAATCCCCTTCACTTGACAGCTTTTATCGGCGAAATTCTCCCAGCCTTCACCCGCTCATTCCCTCTGTTCACCGTCCACACCCCCCCCCCCGCCCACTTTCTATGCCCTTGCTCACTGATCTGAACCAATCTCCCAGTTTCGGAGTCCACAGCAGAGAAAAAGGCCCTTTGGACCATCGAATTATTGCTGGTCAAATAACTATTCAAGTGTCATTTCCAGCACTTTTCCCAGAGATGTGTCCGAAATGTCATCACAATTCAACAGAAATTGCTGAAAAAACTCTGTATGTCTGGCACCATCTGCGGAGAGAATAGATCTAAGGAAGGGAAACTTGACACAAAATGTTAACTCTGATTTCTGTTCACAGATACTGCCAGACCTGCAGAACTTTGTCAACAATTGTATCAGAGATAATGGGAACTGCAGATGCTGGAGAATCCAAGATAATAAAGTGTGAAGCTGGATGAACACAGCAGGCCAAGCAGCTTCTTAGGAGCACAAAAGCTGACGTTTCGAGCCTGGACCCTTCATCAGAGAGGGGTTGGGGTGAGGGTGTGGAATATACAGGGAGAGAGGGGGAGGCGGACCGAAGATGGAGAGAAAAGAAGATAGGTGGAGAGGACAGTATAGGTGGGGAGGTAGGGAGGGGTGAGGTCAGTCCAGAGAAGATGGAGAGGACAAGCAGGTGGGGTGAGGTTAGTAGGTAGGAACTGGAGGTGCGGCTTGAGGTGGGAGGAAGGGATGGGTGAGAGGAAGAACAGGTTAGGGAGGCACAGACAGGCTGGGCTGGTTTTGGGATGCAGTGGGGGGAGGGGATGAGCTGAGCTGGTTGTGTGATGCAGTGGGGGGAGGGGACGAACTGGGCTGGTTTTGGGATGCGGTGGGGGAAGGGGAGATTTTGAAGCTGGTGAAGTCCACATTGATACCATTGGGCTGCAGGGTTCGCAAGCGGAATATGAGTTGCTGTTCCTGCATCCTTCGGGTGGCATCATTGTGGCACTGCAGGAGGCCCATGATGGAGATGTCATCTAAAGAATGGGAGGGGCAGTAGAAATGGTTCGCGACTGGGAGGTGCAGTTGCTTATTACGAACAGAGAGGAGGTGTTCTGCAAAGCGGTCCTCAAGCCTCCGCTTGGTTTGCCCAATGTAGAGGAGGCCACACCGGGTACAATGGATACAGTATACCACATTGGTAGATGTGCAGGTGAACCTCTGCTGAATATCGAAAGTGATCTTGGGGCCAGGGATAGGGGTGAGGGAGGAGGTGTGGGGGAAATTGTAGCATTTCCTACAGTTGCAGGGGAAGGTGCTGGGTATGGTGGGGTTGGAGGGCAGTGTGGAGCGAACAAGGGAGTCATGGAGAGAGTGGTCTCTCCGGAAAGCAGACATGGGTGGGGATGGAAAAATGTCTTTAGTGGTGGGGCCGGATTGTAGATGGCGGAAGTGTCAGAGGATGATGCGTTGTATCCGGAGATTAGTCGGGTGGTGTGTGAGAACGAGGAGGATCGTCTTTGGGCGGTTGTGGCGGGTGCGGGGTGTGAGGGATGTGTTGCGGGAAATGCGGGAGAAGCGGTCAAGGGCGTTCTCGACCACTGTGCGGTAAAGTTGCGGTCCTTGAAGAGCGTGGATATCTGGGGTGATCGGGAGTGGAATGCCTCATTCTGGGAGCAGACGCAGCGGAAGCGGAGGAATTGGGAATAGGGCATGGAATTTTTGCAGGGAGGTGGGTGGGAGGAGGTGTATTCCAGGTAGCCGTGGGAGTCGGTGGGCTTGAAATGGACATCAGTTACAAGCTGGTTGCCTGAGATGGAAACTGAGAGGTCCAGGAAGGTGAGGGATGTGTTCGAGATGGCCCAGGTGAACTGGAGGTTGGTGTGGAAGGTGTTGGTGAAGTGGATGAACTGTTCGAGCTCCTCTGGGGAGCAAGAGGCGGCAACAATACAGTCATCAATGTAACGGAGGAAGAGGTGGGGTTTGGGGCCTGTGTAGGTGCAGAAGAAGGACTGTTCCACATAACCTAAAAAGAGCCAGGCATCCCTGGGGCCCATTCGGTTGCTTATGGCCACCCACTTTGTCTGTAGGAAGTGGGAGGAATCAGAAGAGAAGTTGTTGAGGGTGAGGACGAGTTCGGCTGGGCGGATGAGGGTGTCGCTGGAGGGGGACAGGTTGGGCCTCCGGGACAGGAAGAGGCGGAGGGCCTTGAGGCCATCTGCATGTGGAATATACGTGTATAGGGACTGGATGTCCATTGTGAAAATGAGGTGTTGGGGGCCAGGGAATTGGAAGGTCTGGAGGAGTTGGACGGCACGGGTGGTGTCACGGACGTAGGTGGGGAGTTCCTGGACCAAAGGGGAGAAAATGGAGTCCAGATAGGTGGAGATGAGTTCGGTGGGGCAGGAACAGGCTGAGACAATGGGTCAACCAGGGCAGGCAGGTTTGTGGGTTTTGAAAAGGAGATAGAAACGGGCCAGTGCGGGTTTGGGGTGTGGATTTTTGGACGGCCCGTTTCTATCCCCTTCCCAAAATCCACAAACCTGCCTGCCCTGGTCGACCCATTGTCTCAGCCTGTTCCTGCCCCACCGAACTCATCTCCACCTATCTGGACTCCATTTTCTCCCCTTTGGTCCAGGAACTCCCCACCTACGTCCGTGACACCACCCGTGCCCTCCAACTCCTCCAGAACTTCCAATTCCCTGGCCCCCAACACATCATTTTCACGATGGACGTCCAGTCCCTATACACCTGTATTCCACATGCAGATGGCCTCAAGGCCCTCCGCTTCTTCCAGTCCCGCAGGCCCGACTAGTCCCCCTCCACCGACACCATCGTCCGCCTAGCCGAACTCGTCCTCACCCTCAATAACTTCTCTTTTGATTCCTCCCACTTCCTACAGACAACGTGGGTGGCCATGGGCACCCGCATGGGCCCCAGCTATGCCTGCCTCTTTGTCGGTTCCGTGGAACAGTCCCTCTTCCGCACCTACACAGGCCCCAAACCCCACCTCTTCCTCCGTTACATTGATGACTGTATCAGAGCCACCTCTTGCTCCCCAGAGATGCTCGAACAGTTCATCCACTTCACTATCACCTTCCGCCCCAACCTCCTGTTCACCTGGGCCATCTCCAAAACATCCCTCACCTTCCTGGACCTCTCAGCATCCATCTCAGGCAACCAGCTTGTAACTGATGTCCATTTCAAGCACACCAACTCCCACAGCTACCTAGAATACACCTCCTCCCACCCACCTTACTGCAAAAATTCCATCCCCTATTCCCAATTCCTCCGCCTCCGCTGCATCTGCTCCCAGGATGAGGCATTCCACTCCCGCACATCCCAGATGTCCAAGTTCTTCAAGGACCGCAACTTTAACCCCAAAGTGGTCAAGAACGCCCTTGACCGCTTCTCCCGCGTTTCCCGCAACACATCCCTCACACCCCGCCCCTGCCAAAACCGCCCAAAGACGCTCCCCCTCCTTCTCACACATCACCCCACCATCCTCTGGATACAACGCATCATCCTCCGACACTTCCACCATCTACAATCTGATGCCAACACCCAAGGCATTTTTCCATCCCCACCCTTGTCTGCTTTCCGGAGAAACCACTCTCTCCGTGACTCCCTTGTTCGCTCCACACTGCCCTCCAACCCCACCACACCCGGCACCTTCCCCTGCAACCGCAGGAAGTGCTACACTTGCCCCCACACCTCCTTTCTCACGCCTATCCCAGGCCTCAAGATGACTTTCCATATTAAGCAGAGGTTCACCTGCACATCTGCCAATGTGATATACTGTATCCATTGTACCCGGTGAGGCCTCCTCTACATTGGGGAAACCAAGCGGAGGCTTGAGGACCGCTTTGCAGAACACCTCCGCTCAGTTCGCAATAAACAACTGCACCTCCCAGTCGCGAACCATTTCCACTCCCACTCCCATTCTTTAGATGACATGTCCATCATGGGCCTCCTGCAGTGCCACAATGATGCCACCCAAAGGTTGCAGGAACAGCAACTCACATTCCGCTTGCGAACCCTGCAGCCCAATGGTATCAATGTGGACTTCACCAGCTTCAAAATCTCCCCTTCCTCCACCGCATCCCAAAACCAGCCCAGTTCGTCCCCTCCCCCCACTGCATCACACAACCAGCTCAGCTCATCCCCTCCCCCCACGGCATCCCAAAACCAGCCCAGCCTGTCTCTGCCTCCCTACCCTGTTCTTCCTCTCACCCATCCCTTCCTCCGACCCCAAGCCGCACCTCCACCTCCGACCGACGAACCTCATCCGACGTCCTTGATCTGTCCGTCTTCCCTGGACTGACCTATCCCCTCCTGACCTCCCCAGCTATACCATCCTCTCCACCTATCTTCTTTTCTCTCCATCTTCTTTCTGCCTCCCCATCTCTCCCTGTTTATTCCAAAACCCTCACCCCATCCCCCTCTCAGATGAAGGGTCTAGGCCTGAAACGTCAGCTTTTGTGCTCCTGAGATGCTGCTTGGCCTGCTGTGTTCATCCAGCTTCACACTTTATTATTATGAACTTTGTCAACAATATCTGCTTTGTTTCTGATATACAACATCCACAGTTCTTTCAGCGCTTATTTTTTACAGCTAAAGACCAGTGCAATGTGATGATGGTTTTCACCTCTCCCACATTTCCAGGCTGTGAGTTTCAGATTCCCACTATCTGAGTGAAAAAAAATCCTTACATCTCATCTAATGTGTCTGTCCTAGGCCCCCCCTCCCCGATACTGATTCCACCGCCAAGCACAAAGATTCATCTTGTTTACTCTGTCTGTTTCCCTCATAAATGTACACCTCACACTCATGTCCTCGCCACCCTCCCCTGCCCCCCGTCTCTCAGTGTATAACAAAAACAGAAGTTGCAAGAAAAGCTCAGCAGGTCTGGCAGCATCTGTGAAGAAAAAAAGTGTTAACCTTTTGGGTCTGGTGACCCTTCCTCAGTCTATGCTGCTCGAAAGAATCTAACCCCAGTCTCTGGGGGCGGAGAGATTCCCTGCTGATAGATTAGATTCTGTCCTGCTGGGTGTCTCTCACATTCACTTTTAGTCTTTCAGATTTGAACCATCAGCAGTGTTCTTTCGTTCTGTAATCCTAACACATGGATTATACATTATCAATAATTTAATTCACGATTCTATATGTGTTTTGTAGTTTGCTTGAAACTGTGATAAATATTTGAGGCCTTTCTCATTTGGGAGAGAGTTTAAATGTATTTTCAATGTAACCAGCTCCCCCCAATTCGATCAGTTGCCAGCTTTGCAGGCCTTCGATGCACTGGCTGATGTAAGAAGTCAAATTGGCGACAGTTTCTGAAACAGTTGTATAAAGTCTCTTCAGATCTTCGCTGAGACCCTGCACGCAGAACAAACAAAGTGTTGATCGTGTCTCTTCAGCCGAATGAGAATTCCTTACGATCTGTAACAGAAATGAATGGGTTTATTGAAGCAATTTCCCAAATTTATCCAGCGTCTGACAGTGTAATTTGCAGTCATGTGGGCTGCTCAAAGATGAGGGCAATAGCTTTAAAATATTCATTTAAAATCCTGGAATAAGTGCTCAAAATTGGTTTTAATGTTCTGCAGGAAAAACAAAGTCATTTTGTTTCTCTCCAGCACCGTCTTTTTAAAATTTTCTTGTAATTATCTCTCTTCCTCCTCTACTTGGATCATAGGTCAACCCTTCCCTTGCTATTCAGCTGTTAACATTTTACTCACACCATCTAACACTTTTTGATCACTGACAGAGACTTATTTTTGGACAGAGGCTCATCAGTTCCGACGTGCCACAGCAAAAACCCACAATGGCCTCCTCAGAAGACAGACACAGGATGCAACCTAGAGAGCGCCCTTCATCATAAAGAATTCCCCAGAGCGGAGACATTGCACCATGTTCTCCACAGCCTTCAACATGTCAATGATGATGACCAGCATCTCACCAAGATCATCCATACACCTTCACTTCTCTGTTCAAACAACCTCCAAACCTTAATCAGGCTGTCGTTCGCAGCCAGCTACTCAACCTTCAGGACAAATTCGACCACAACACCACACAACCCTGCCACTGGCACCTCTGAAAGATGTCAGATCATTGACATGGATACTAGCATCACACATGCAGCCACCACCCACCACATAAAGGGAGATACTTATGTGACTGGGCCAACATTATCGACCTCACACAGTGCAGGTAAGAATGCCCCGGGCTTAGTATATTAGTGAGAACATGCAGACGCTATGACAACGGATGAATGGACTCTGTGCAACAATTGCCAGACAAGAATGTTCCCTCCCAGTTGGGGAACACTTCAGCAGTAAAGTACATTAAGCGTCCAATCTTCGGGAAAACATGCAACGTGACCTTTGAGATACACGACAAAGCAGAATCACCGAGCAGAAACTGATAGCCAAATTCCATGCCCATGAAGACAGCCTCAATCATGATCTTAAGTTCATGTCTACATGTGATCCCCCTGTACTGTTCTGCATCTATAAAATCTTCCTTATTGTCCTATTTCAACACCATCACCTTGATAAATTGTTATGACATCTCTCTCTTGATTAGTTAGTACAATTTTGGATTATTTATTACTTTGGTTAGACTATCAGCAAGTGATTCTTATACCTATCACATAATTCCAGCCATAACAAGGTGTGGAGCTGGATGAACACAGCAGGCCAAGCAGCATCTTAGGAGAAGGAAAGCTGATGTTTTGGGCCTAGACCCTTCATCAGAAATTGGTTTGTGCCAACCACAACCTTATTTTTAGTTTGTTTTTGTAATTATCTCTCTGCCTCATTTAATCAGAACACAGGTCATCCCTTCACCTGTTATTCAGCTGTTGACACTTTACTCACACCGTTTAACACTTTAGATCACCTGCAGAGACTGTTTATAGGAGACTGCACTCAAACCATTTGTACGATCTTTTGATCTCTCTGCCCATAAAATCTGGCAATGGAGATTGGAGAGCGAAGTCAAACCCTCTGCTTGCCCCAGTCTCACGCTGTGTGGAGCTGGGGAAGAGAGAATCATTGATGGATGTGTTTTGAATCCAATCTTGTTGTAGCTTTTTCATGGGTTAAATGCAGGTCGGTGGTCACTCAAATTGCTTGATCCAAAATAACTAAAGTTGTGTGCCTGGATGGTCTCAAACACCCGACTTTTCAGTTTACACCTAATGCTGACCGGTTGAGCCATAAAAACTGGCATCAACAAGCCATGCAAAATCCGCTGAAGCAGGGTGTTAGCGGAGTTCTGAAGGGCCGTTGTGAAGCCAGAGCTCTTGCTGTTTTCGGAGTCTGTTGCCCATTTTCCCACTTGCAGCACCGACAGTATCAGAGGCCCAAGCAGCCACAGTTACCCAGAAGAAATGTAAACATTGCAAACTTGAAGTTGCCCAGCTCCTTCAATGTGACTGCCTGAGGTAGATCACTCGTGATTTTGGTTACCGGTAAGATTCATACCCATGACTCGATAGAGACTAGAGCTTAAATGTAGTGATTTTGACCACTCTGTCAAACTATCTACAAACAATTACTGCAGCCAGGCTATAGAAGCCCTTTCACATAGCTTCTTCGTCAGATCTTCCTTATCGATTTTGTCCAAGATCTTGTTGATGAATGGTCAAAAATACTCCGCCACGTCACTGTTGACAATTTGAGATTCTCCTGTTCCACCTGCAGCTGGAAAGATATCAGAAATACTGGAGTTAGAGAAAAATCTCTCAATTGAGGGAATACTTAAGGAACAGGCGATGTCACTGTGCTACTGTTGCTGCATGATGACATCACACATGGGAACACAGGGCATCTGGGTTTGTGCAAACCAGAGATCACCCACACATTGGGAAGGACGTAGGTCGCTGAGAGGGAGCAGACGTGTTCCTTTGCCAGGAAGGTTAAAAATGGAAAGGCTTACGATGTCAGGGATTAACTGAAGCTGAAGGGAGATTTGACGGAACTATAATGTTTACTGTTGGTTGAGGCAACGTAGACAAAACAAGGGGTTCACATTAACTGAAAAGAAATGGATCATGGGATACAAATGTCAGATTTAGATCAACATGAAGGTTATAACGGTTAAATTACCTGCAGTGAATGGTAATGACAGGGACCCGAATACTTACACTCAAAAGGCCAATAATGTCCAGTTTCTGATTAATCGATTGATCATGCCAAATTTTGATTTGATGTTTGTTTAAAGTTTCCTGTCTGTGATTTGTTTTAATATATTCTGTAAAAGAAGTTTAGTAAGGACACTGTCAGTCTCGGTTGGAAATCAGACACACAAATTATTCCTTTTGTTTGATTTAATATTTTATATGTAGGTCCTCAAATGAGCCTCAGTGAAAGAAGCTTCAAAAATCAATCACTATCAGTGCAGAGATAAAAGTACAATAACTGGTTCTAAACATTAGCACTATTTCTCTCTCCCTAGATGTTGCCAGGCTTATGGGGTGCTCCAACACCTCTCTTTTATTTCAGGAATTCACGACATCCCTCCTCCTGGCCGAGGATGACCAGGTATACTCAGAACAGACATTGTCATACATTGTGAAGGAGGGGAGGATCATCAGAGGAGATAGATGCATTCATAAAATCTCCCTCCAACTCCAGGTGGTCCATCGCTTCACAACTCCGTCAGTCCTGAAACTTTCTGGTTTATGAATGAATCTATCTCCTCTGAAGATCCTACTGCAGCAACAGTAGCACAGTGAGACCACCTGTTCCTTAGGGATTTCCTCAACTGACAGAATTTTCTCTAACTCCAGTATTTCTGATATCTTTCCAGCTGCAGGTGCAACAGGAGAATCTCAAATTGTCAACAGTGACGTGGTGGAGTATTTTTGACCATTCGTCAACAATGTTGAGTTTTAGTGCTGTGCCTGTTACCTGTGAGATGTGCTGTAGCTTTAGGGCTGGTGTGTCTCCTTTAGTATGGATCTGAATCCATTTCAGTATATTGCTCTGTTTCACTTCTGCCTTACCTCTGTCTCTAATAATGTGGAAGTACCTGTCTGTTGAATGCTTCTGTTACTCTATCAGATGACGTCCAGATGAGCTTTCCACCACATTTCTTTCATTGAACCCTATGGTTTCAGAAGCTTTGTCTTCCCACAGTATGTTTTGTAGTCAGGAATTATTCTTAATGCAGTCCTTTTCTTTTCTGTTCTGAGCTTATATTAACCAACAAGTTCTGCACCATGTCATTCATTCAACATTTCCTGATAAATGAACTTTGGATCACTCTCCACAGGTATCAGTAACTATTGCCAATCCTCAGTTACCTCTGGAGAATTTGATGTTTGACCTTTCTCGACGATTGCAGTCCATGTAATGAAGTCGCACTTGCAACAATATTAGGTAAGGAGTTACCAAATGATCGTGAAGGATTAGTGATGTTTTCCAAAAGAACAATTTAAATGTTTTCACATTTTTGATTCAATCCAATGATCTGACATATTACACAAGGTTGTCACAAAACAGTATTTGATACCAGGCACTTATTAGGACAAGTGACCCAAAACTGGCCAATGAAGTAGGTTTCAAGGAATATCCTGAACAAACAAAGGGACTTTGAAAACCAGGGATGTTTAGGGAGTAAATTCAAGAGTTTATGGCCTTGGAAACTGAGGCCATGAAAAAGGTGGGAAAGTTAAAGCCAGAAATCCACAGGAGGTTGGAAGTCAGGGAGAACAAATATCTTGACGGAAAAATAAAAAGAACAGTAGATGCTTGAAAGTAGTAACACAAACAGAAATTCATGAAAAACTCAGCATATCTGGCAGTGCTTGTGGAGAGAGAACAGCATTATTGTTTTGTGTCCAGTGACCCTTCTTCAGATATATCTCAGCGGGTTTTGCAGCTGGAGGCACTATCAAAAGAAGGAGGTTTGATGACAAAATTTCAAAATAAGGATATGAATTTCAATACCTTGGTGCTTTGCCACCCAGAAAATGTGTATGTTAATGAGCAAAACCCGAAGATGTTGAAATTGGTGAGAGTAAACACACAGGCAGTAGATTTTTGGGTCATTTCAAGATTTCAGGGCAGTAGAATTAAGAAGCCGGCCGGGAGTGTGTTTGGGGAGTTAAGTCGAGAGGTAACAAAGGAATGCATGAGAGTTTCAGCAACAGATGAACTGAGATCTTGTTGAGGTTGAAATTATACGTGGTCTTTGTGGTAATGGGCGTGGGGGTGAGAAATGTGGTTGGAAGCTCATCTTGGGGTGAAATATTGCACCATGACTGTGAGCAGTGTGTTACCAGCCAGTTACCAGGGGCAGGGATGGAGTCAGTGGTGAGGGAGTGGAGTTTGGCTGCCAGCCTGGACTGACATTTAGCATTGTCGATTTAAATGTGATCTACATCCCTTTTCAAACAGGAATGGACTTGGCAGAAGAACTGATTTATGAACCAACTGTCAGCCTTATTGAGACAAAGTGTGGAGAAGTTTATCTGTTATGAAGTAAACTATAGTGACAACTCAGACAGGTATTTCCAGTTGAATGTGGGTTATACTGCTAGTGTCAATAACTAGCAGTGAAACAACTTATTGAAGTTTTTGCAGCCTCGGTCTTCAAACTGTTTCCTCCGTCTTGGGCTTTTACCTTCTGATTCTCCTTGTTTTCTATTGCACAGACCTTTCTTAAGAATCTCTTTTATGCTTGTTCTTTTTTGATTAACATCCCTCTCTGCCCAATCACAGTTCATATGAACAACACTCACCTCACTTCACCACGTGGTGTTCTTCATATTCATAATTATTCTCTTTCATCTTACCTGAGGACTGTTATACCTGTATTTATTACCCTTATTTCACCGCCATTTCCCTATTCGCTGGCAGAGCGGTATCAAGAGCTATCTTTAGCTTTGAGCTGCAGGAAGCATTTTCAATCGCGACTTATTAAAAAATAACAAAAGAACTGGGATGTTGTCAATCAGGAACAAAAACAAAGTTGCTGGAAAAGCTCAGCAGGTCTGGCAGCATCTGTGAGGGTAAAAAGACAGAGTTAACGTTTCGGGTGCAGTGCCCCTTCCTCAGAGCGACTTATTAAAATCCCAGGATCGCTAATGTAACAATCTTTCTCATCCGGTTCTCAGTCTCATTTGTCTCAAAATGCAACATTGTGACGACGATCATTTGCTTCTGACAATGACAACACAAAGCACTGCGCATGCTCCAGCTGACAATGGCGTCTGGGTGATTGATGTCAGTGCGCGACCAATATGAGCACAGAGATGCAGTGCAGGGCCGGGCGAAAGTCCCTGCCCTTCTAGCCAATCGGAATGAAGATGGGGCGGGATCGGTGAAAACCACGTGATCATCCACGAGAGCGGTCCAGAGTCGCTGAGATAACCAGAACTGCAGATACCACAGACTCTGAGATAACATGGTGTGCAGCTGGATGAACACAGCAGGTCAAGCAGCATCAGAGGAGCAGGAAAGCTGACGTTTCGGGCCTAGCTCCTTCGCTGAGACCAAGATTTGTGCAATTGAGGTAAGAGCAGGACACGGTAAAGAAAGCAAAACAGCAGAAAGCGGGAGGGGAGTGATATTCGTATGGGTTTGGAAGTTTTACAAACACTTAGTGCACGTCGGAAAACACACACGTTTGAAACTCCCAGACTCACGTTTGCAGAAAACAAATCAATGCCTCAGATGGCGATAGGCCTGTGTGACCGCCACCATCTTTATTGGGGGCAAGATCCGCGAGGCGCATGCGCGGTAGCTTTGAAACTTTCGAAGGGCCAAGCTCAAGCTGGGCGCATGCGCAGCCGCATCTGGCTGAAAGTGAGAGAACAAGGTGTGGGGGTGGAGGACCACAGCAGGACAGGCAGCATCAGAGGGGCAGGAAAGCTGGCGTTTTCGGGCCTACACCCTTCAGAAATGCGGGAGGGGAAGGGGATACTGAAATAAATAGGGAGAGAGGGGGAGGCAGGTGGAGAGGAGACAGACAAGTTAAAGAGATGGGGATGGAGCAGGTAAAAGTGAGTGTAGGTGTGGAGGGGATAGGTCAGTCCAGGGAGGACCAACAGGTCAAGTGGTTGGGATGAGGTTAGCAGGTAGGAAATGGGGGTGCAGCTTGAGTTGAGAGGAGGGGATAGGTGAGAGGAAGAACAGGTTAGGGAAGTGGGGATGAGCAGTTGTTTCGTGCGACCTGAGCGTAGAAGTTCTGTAATGTGGTCCCCAAGCCTCCGCTTGGTTTCCCTGATGTAGAGGAGGCCAGAAAGGGTAGAGCGTATGTAGTTTACCACATGAGCACCTGCATTCCCCATACAGATGGCCTAAAAGCCCTATGCTATTTCCCGTCCTGCCGGTCTGATCAGTACCCCTCCACTGACCACCCCCACCTCCCCCACCTTAGGTGCTTTGCCAAACTCATTTTCACCCTCAACAACTTCTCTATCAACTCCTCCCACACCCTACAGACAAAGAGGGTGGCCATGGGTACCTGCATGAGCCCAAGCTATGCCTGCTTCTTTGTTGGAACAATTCCTCTTCCGTACCTACACTGGCCCTGAGCCCCGCCTCTTCCTCCAGTACACGGATGACTGTATCGGCGCTGCCTTGTGCTCCCATGGGGAGCTCGAGCAGTTCGTCCACTTCACCAGTACCTATCACCCCAAACTTAAGTTCACCTGGACCATCTCTAACACCTCTCTCTCATTCCTGGACCTCTGTTTCCATCTTGGGCAACCATATAGAAGCCGATATCCATTTCAAGCCCACTGACTCCCACAGCTAGCGAGTATACAACTCCTCCCACCCACCGTCCTGCAAAAATGACATCTCCTATTCCCAATTCCTTCACCTCCGCATCTGCTCCCAGGGTTCCACTCCTGTACATCTCAGATGTCCTTGTTTTTTAAGGACCGCAACCCCAGCCCCCACTTCCCCTCCCCCCCCCCCCCCCGCAGTAATCGAGAACACCCTTCACTGTGTCTCCTGCATTTTTCAACAACTCCTCCCTCACAGCCCGTCCCTGTAATAACAACCGAAAAAGAATCCTCCTCATCCTCACACATCACTCCTCCAATCTCCGGATCGAACGCATCATCCTCTGACACTTCCGCCATCAGCAATCCGACCCCACCATCAAAGACACTTTCCCCTCCCCACCCTTGTCGACATTCCAGAAGGACCGCTCTGTACATGACTCCCTTGTCCACTCCACACTCCCCTCCAGCCCCACCACACCTGGCACTTTCAACCGCAACTGTAGGAAGTGCTGCACCCGCACCCACACCACCTCCCTCACCCCCAAACCAGGCCCGAAGAAGACTTTTCACATCAAGCAGATGTTCAACTACACATCTGCTAATGTGGTATACTGCATCCGCTGTACCTGTTGTGGCCTCCTCTACATCGGGGAAACCAAGCGGAGGCTTGGGGACCGCTTTGCAGAACACCTCCGCTCGGTTCGCAATAAACAACTGCACCTCCCAGTCGCGAACCATTTCAACACCCCATCCTATTCCTCAGACGACGTGTCCATCCTGGGCCTCCTGCAGGGCCACAGCGATGCCACCTGAAGGTTGCAGGAACGGCAACTCATATTCTGCCTGGGAACCCTGCAGCCCATTGGTGCCAATGTGGATTTCACAAGCTTCAAAATCTCCGCTCCTCCAACCGCGTCCCAAAACTAGCCCAGCTTGTCCCCACCTCCCTAACCTGTTCTTCCTCTCTTGTATATCCTCCTCCCACCTCAAGCTGCATCCCTGTTTCCTGCCTACTAATCTCATCTCACCGCCTTGACCTATCAGTCCTCCCTGGCCTGCCTCTTTGACTTGTCTGTCTCCTCTCCACCTATCTTCTCTCTCCATCTTCGATCTGTCTCCCCCTCTCTCGCTATTTAGTTCAGAATCCTTTTCCCCTCCCCCATTTCTGATAAAGGGTCCAGGCCCGAAACGTCAGCTTTCCTGCTCCTCAGATGCTGCTTGGCCTGCTGCGTTCATCCAGCTCCACACTTTGTTATCTCAGATTCTCCAGCATCTGCAGTTCCCATTTTCTCTTATCCAAGTGTTTGTTTCTTCTGGATTTCTTTCCCAGAGTGTGGGATAGTAGCAGCTCGCACTGCTCTTAGTCGCTTCTGTGCTTCCTGATCACTTTTGTCGGTGTTGGTCTCTAATGATGGGTATATTTGATCTCTGCAGTATTTTATTGTTAATTCCTTATACCTTTTTTGTAAATAAATTTTCCACTGCTCCCCACCCGCTCACCATGTGCTGCTCTCTTACCAGATTAATTTTTGAACGGTATCTTTCACAGCCAGGAAATATTTCCCAGAAAGAGAGTGCATTTTTCTTCCATTTCAGACCACCAAATTCGACAGCATTTTTATTCTGTCATTCATTTTGCACTTCTGCAACATTTACTGTTTCTCCTTCCACAGATACCAGCGATCGTTGCCAAAGCCCTGTTCCCTGTGGAGAAGGTGATATTTAACTTTCGTGTGCTGCTGCAGTTCGTATGATGAAGGTGCTCCCACAATGCGGTCATTTGAGAAGTTACAGATCGGTCATCAAGCGATACTGAAGAGCTGATGGTGTGTCCAAATCAACAAACAATTTGTATTTTTATCCTGTTTTAGAATTTCACAAAAATATTATCCAGAAACTTTTGACATAAGGCCACATTAGATCAGGTGACCAAAAAGTTACCAAATTTGCAGGTTTTCCTGACTCCTTAAAGAAGGAAAGCAAACTTAAGAGGTTTATCATGGGAATTCCAGACCACGTTGCCTGGCAACTGTGGAAACAGCCTCCAGTCGTGAAGCAATGACAAAGCGCATTGTTGGAGCTGAAACTAAATGAATTGTCGAAGTCTTGAACGTTGTGTGGTGCAGGGAGATAGGGCTCATCACAGCCAGGAATTAAATCAAAGATGAGAATTTTAAATTGTTGCTTATAAATAGGAGCCTTTGTGGGTCAGGGAGCACAGCAGTGATGGTGAACAGGTCTTGGTACAAATGAACTTGTGTGCAGCAGTATTTTAGGTATTCTTGAGGTTTCCGGGCCGTTGAATGTGGGAGGCTGACTGGCAGTGTGTTTGGATAGTTCAGTCAAGAGGTAACACAGGAATAGATGAGAGGTTCAGCAAATGAGCTGAAACTGAGGTGTTGTTGTTGGGTCATTGTCACTGAAGTGGAAATAAGTGGTTTTTGTGCAGGGCTCTGCTGTTTACCCTCACCTCACGTCGGGGATTCAGCTGCTTGTGAATTTGTGGATCAAGTCTGTAATAAAATCAGGAACCGAGTGCCCGCCGTGGCCCAAACTGGGTATCACTGAGCAGGTTACTGCTGAGTAAGTGCTGCTGAATACTGCTGTTGACAACACCTTCCATCACTTTACTGACGATAGAGAGTAGACTGCTTGAGGGGAAATTGGTCGGGTTGGATTTGCTGTGTTTTTGTGCTGAACAGACCTGGGCGGTTTTCCAAATTGGCAGTAGATGCCAGCGCTGTAGCAGGACTGAAACAGTTTGGCTTGGTGGCTAGCAAGCTCTAGAGCACTAGTCATCGGTACTATTGCCAGTGTTGTCAGGACCCATAACCTTTGCACAATTCTTCCGTTTATTGATATTATTTGAAATGAATCAAATTGGATGAAAACTCACATCTCTGATGTTGGGGACCTCTGGAGAAGGCTGAGATGGATCATCCAGTTGACACTTCTGGCTTAAGATTGCTGCACTCTTACCTTTTGCATGGATAGGTTGGGCTCCTCTGTCAGTAAGGATGGGGATTTTTGGCATGCTTCCTCCAGTGAGTTGTTTAATTGTTCGTCACCATTCACGACTGGGTGTGACAGAACTGCAGAGCTTACATCTCATCTATTGGTTATGGGGTGGCTTAGCTCTAACTCTTGCTGCTTATGGTATTTGCCATGCAGGTAGTCCTGTTTGGTAGTTTTACCAGGTTGGCACCTTATTTTTAAGTCTGACTTGTGCTGTTCTTGGCATGTACTCCGATACTATTCCATTCAACCAGTGTTTGTCTCCTGGGTCATTGGGAATGGCTGACTGTAGGGTATGCTGGGCCATGAGGTTACAGATTTAGCTGGAGAAGGTCTGCTACTGTTGTAGTCTCTCTCAAAGCCTCATAGATATCAGGTTTGGAGTTCCTGTGTCTGTTCCAAGTCTGTTCCTTTCAGCCAAAGTTCGTGCCACCCAACGCAATGGGGGGGTATTATCAAGTTTAAGATGAGGCTTTGTTTCCACTGGAGTGTGCGGTGGTCGCTGTTATCAGTTCTGTCACGGACAGATGCCTCTGCAGCTGGGAAATTGGTGATGATGAGATCAGCTATGTTTTCCCCGTTTGGTGCGTCACCACCTGCTGCAGTCCCAGCCAGGCAGCTTTGTCCTTTAGGACCCGACTAGCCTGATTGGTAATCCTCCTGCAAATTACTCCTGAAGGTGGACATTGAGTACATTTAGTGCTGTTCACACTCTCAGTGCTTTCTCCAAGAGCTGTTCAACATGGAGGAGTTTTTTGTTTATTAAAATTCACTCTTGGGATGTGGAAATTGCTGGCTGCACCAGCATTTATTACCTGGAAGGCAATAAAGAGTCAACCACATCGCTATGTTTTGGAGTCACATGTCATCCAGACCAGGTAAGGATGGCAAATTTCCTGAAAGGACAAAAGCGAACCAGATGGGTCTTTCCTGATAATTGGCAATAGTTTCATGGTCATCAGTAGACTCTTAATTTCAGATCATTATTTAATTCAATTTTCACCATCTGCCATGGCAGGATTCGATCCCAGGTCCCCAGAATGTTATCTCGGTCTCTGGATCAATAATCTAGCGATAATACTGCTGCCGATTTATCAACAGAGGGAGGATGGTACATCGTAATCAGCAGGAGCCATGAGACTTCCAGGCGTCAGAGTCAATGCTGAGTACTCCCAGGTCAAATAATCTGGTCGGAATAGCACTGTGCTATTCCCCTGAATCAACTGTGGACCCCCACAAGGAATAATGTGCAGCAGGAACAATGCACAGTTATCCTTGGCCAGGAGGAGGGGATGTTGTGAATTTCTAACCTGACTGTCAGTGATGTATTTTATGAATTTGTGTTACAGAATATTACAAGTGGACTTTCAGTTGGGAAGCTCAATAATTGTAACACGAAACTGACAGAATTACTTAATTCATCAGCACCTGGATATTCGCATTGTGTGTGAGTATTGTGTTCCAGCTCGTTCCCATTTGCCGTGTAAAATTTCTCTCTTATTACTCCATTCTCTCAATAGATCTTTCCTACGACTTTCAACATATGTCCTGTAGTCCTTTCTTATGGCCAGTTGAGTGTGCGTTTTGCCGTCCTAATGTTTATCTTTTGGAAACACCGCCTATTAAGGTCCCCTCAAAATCCTTTGTTAAAAGGAGATCAATCTTTTTTTCTCCAAGCACCTGATTCCCCAATGACTGTTTGTTTGTTTCCTGTGTGTGGATCATCCGGATTGTGTTGGCACATTTTCCACTTCCCTGCATGAGTACAGCCCCAACAATATTAAAGAAAGGTAACATCCTCCAGGTGAAGCAGTGTCAGAGTGGTGTCCCATCCACCACATGCAACATTCCCCTCTGCACCACCGAGGCACAGTGGCATCACTATGCCTAAGGTAAAGTCACCATTGTCCTACCTGACTATAGGGCTGGTTTAACCTGAAGATTACTGCACCCCAGGCGAGGGGAGAGGTTGAGAAGGAGAGTCCATCTATTGTAGATGGTTATTCTCAATATGTACCAGCAATGTCTAAGTCACATGAAATTATAATAACAGCCCTAACCATGCAACTAAAAACCCTCTCCCTACAAACCATTCTGTTAAATCTCCTCTGCCCCCTATCAGGGACCCTCCCGTCCTTCAGTGTGTGGGGGATCTTTGGTTTGCACAGACTCAGCTCGTCTCTGTTCCTGTCTGTGATGTCATCATGCTGTGACAATGGCACTGAACCTCACTGTCTGTGAGGGTGGTAGGCACAGAGATCCTCATAGCGTTTAAGGCATATTTAGATGCACACTTGTGATGCCAACACAGGCCAGTCTATGGGCCAAGTTCTGGAAAATTAGATTAGAACGGTTAGGTGGTTTTTAACCGGCACTGGCTGGATGGGCCACAAAGCCTTTTTCTGTACTGTAGACCTCCGAGGCAGTTCACATAGGAAGATACCCAGCAATATTTCAAGTCATTTCAGAATATGAGCTATTAGAATAAATGACTCATGATTGGTCAGTATTTTCGGGAGAAAAGGGAGGTATAGACGTAATGCGGTTTACCTCAATTCTGGGGCCTGAAGCCCAGGAAAGTGAAAGCACCGCCATCAAGTGGGTGTATAAAAATAAGGATTGTATTAGAGGAAAGAAATATCGTTCTTGTATCATCCATTTGTGAGGCCGGACGATATTAGAGGCAGGAAGGGTTCTGAGACTGGAGAAGACTACAAAAATAGGGAAAAGTGAGCTTGGAAGAGATTACAGAAATGGGGAAGATTGTGAGGCTGGAGGAGACCTCAGACAAAGGGAGGTTTGTGAGGCTGAAGACAATTATAGAGCTAAAGAAGTTTGTGATAATGGGAACTGCAGATGCTGGAGAATCCAAGATAATGAAATGTGAGGCTGGATGAACACGGCAGGCCCAGCAGCATCTCAGGATCACAAAAGCTGACGTTTCGGGCCTAGACCCTTCTTCAGAGAGGGGGATGGGGTGAGGGTTTTGGAATAAATAGGGAGAGAGGGGGAGGCGGACCGAAGATGGAGAGGAAAGTATAGGTGGGGAGTTAGGGAGGGGATAGGTCAGTCCAGGGAAGACGGACAGGTCAAGGAGGTGGGATGAGGTTGGTAGGTAGGAGATGGAGGTGCGGCTTGGGGGGGGAGGAAGGGACGGGTGAGAGGAAGAACAGTTTAGGGAGGCAGAGACAGGTTGGACTGGTTATGGGATGCAGTGGGTGGAGGGGAAGAGCTGGGCTGGTTGTGTGACGCAGTGGGGGGAGGGGACGAACTGGGCTGGTTTTGGGATGCGGTGGGGGAAGGGGAGATTTTGAAGCTGGTGAAATCCACATTGATACCATTGGGCTGCAGGGTTCCCAAGCGGAATATGAGTTGCTGTTCCTGCAACCTTCGGGTGGCATCATTGTGGCACTGCAGGAGGCCCATGATGGACATGTCATCTAAAGAATGGGAGGGGGAGTGGAAATGGTTTGCGACTGGGAGGTGCAGTTGTTTATTGCGAAACGAGCGGAGGTGTTCTGTAAAGCGGTCCCCAAGCCTCTGCTTGGTTTCCCCAATGTAGAGGAAGCCACACCGGGTACAGTGGATGCAGTATACCACATTGGCAGATGTGCAGGTGAACCTCTGCTTAATGTGGAAAGTCATCTTGGGGCCTGGGATAGGGTTGAGGGAGGAGGTGTGGGGGCAAGTGTAGCATTTCCTGTGGTTGCAGGGGAAGGTGCTGGGTGTGGTGGGTTTGGAGGGCAGTGTGGAGCGAACAAGGGAGTCACGGAGAGAGTGGTCTCTCTGGAAAGCAGACAGGGGTGGTGCTGATGTCTTGGGCGGTGGGGTCGGATTGTAGATAGCGGAAGTGTCGGAGGATGATGCGTTGTATCCAGAGGTTGGTGGGGTGGTGTGTGAGAACGAGGGGGATCCTCTTGGGGCGGTTGTGGCGGGGGCGGGGTGTGAGGGATGTGTTGCGGGAAATGCGGGAGACGCAGTCAAGGGCGTTCTCGACCACTGTCGGGGGAACGTTGCGGCCCTTGAAGAACTTGGACATCTGGGATGTGCGAGAGTGGAATGCTTCATCGTGGGATCAGTTTGTGGGCTGGAGGAGATTAGAGATAAGGTGGTTTGTGAGACTGGAGGAATCTGAATAGATGGTGTGAGTTATGAGGCTACTGGGGGATTCTAGCGATAGGCAGGTCGTGAGGCTGGAGAGGGATTCCAGGGATGTGAAGCGTGTTGAGGCTCGAGGGTGATGCCTGCAGTAATGCAGGTAAGTGAGGCTTGAGGGCATGATTGGGTGGGTAGTGAGGTCTGAGGTATGATTCCTGCAGTAGGGAGGGTAGTGAGGCTCCAGGGTGGATTATCATCCAAACAGCACAGTGGTGTACTTACAGCACATGGAGTGCAGCAGTCAGAGAAAGTACCACTTTCTCCATATCCAATAAAAATGGGCAATCAATATTTGTCTGTGCAGCATAGACCACATCCCATAAGTCAATTAAAATTATGGTGGGTCTCTGGTTTGGAGAGAGCTAACAGAAGCTGAGATAATTTTCCATTGTAGTAGCAATGTTTGGTAACCGTAGAATACAACATTCAGCTAATTGGCAAATAATGCAGGGGGAAAATGTGAAGATTGTTTGTTTGGCTCAGCAAGTTCCCAGGATCTGGAACAGCCTGAATGGCAGCTGGATGCAGATTTAGCAGTTATTCTCAGAAAAAGTTGGGATTTAACTTTTCAAGGAATGATGGACAAATGGCGGGGGAATTGGGTCAGATTTGCAGCACCTCCCAGAGTGAGAGTGAAGCCTTTGACAGGGTTCCACATGGTAGACTGATGAGTAAAGTTAGATCACACGTGATTCAGGAAGAGCTCGCTAATTGGAAGCGGAATTGGCTTAGTTGTCAGAGAGAATGTGGTGTTGTGGGATTTTTCAGAGTGGAGTTCTGTGACCAGTGTGTTCCACAGCAATCAGTGCAGGGGCCACTTTTGTTTCTCATTTAGATTAAATATTTGGATGAGAATTTAAGGGACAAGATTAGTAAGTTTGCAGATGATACTAGAATTAGTGGTTAGTGAAGGTTATCTAAGATGACAGCGAGATCTTGATGAATTATGTCAATGAGTTGAGTGGAGGATGAAGTTCAATTTGAATAAATGTGAGACATTGTATTTCGGTAAAATGAACAGGGTAGGACTTGCACAATTGATGGTTGCACCCAGGGTAGAGTTGTGAAACAGAGAAATGCTGAGATTCAGGTACATAATTCTTTGAAGTTTATGTAGACAAGTAGTCAGGCTGGTTAATATGTTGTTTAGCACACTTGCCTTCATTGCTCAGACCTCTGAGTCTCAGAGTTGGGATGTTGTGTTGAGGTTGTATACAACATTGTTTAGGCTTCATTTGAGGTATTGTGTGCAGCTCTGGTTGCCATGTTACAGGAAGGACGTTATTATTAAACTGGAGACAGTTCAGAATAGACTTGCTGGGATGTTGCCAGGATTGGAGGGCTTGATTCTCACATAAACAGCCAAAGCTAGGACGTTTCTCACTGCAGCATAACGGGTTAAGGAGTGACCTTAGAGGTTCATAAAATCATGAGGGCACAGATTATGCGAATAGCAAGGGTTTATTCCCAAGGTTGGGTGATTTCAAGACAAGGGGACATGTGTGTAAGGTGAGAGGAGAAAGACATATTGAAAAAGACATGACGGATATTTTTATTCTTATGGAGTTGCCCATGTGTGGAACGAACTTTCAGGAGGTGGTAGATACAGGTACAGTCACGTTGTTTAAAAGACATTTGAATAAAGACATAGATAGGAGAGGTTTAGAGGAGTATATGCCAGATGCAGGCAGATGTGATCAGTTTAAATATAAAACTGATACATTTCAAAATTCTAAGTATGTATTAAATTGAAGTAAGGCTAACTTTGACATTATTGGGCAGGAACTTCCAAAAGATGATCGGGAGAGGTAATATGCAGGTCAAGGAATGCTTGGAAAGTGGGAGGCCCTCAAAACTAAAATAAGGAGAGCCCAGGCACAATGTTTCTGTTCATGTGAAGGGCAAGGCTGGTAAATGTAGGGGATACTGGATGACTGGAGAAGTTGAGGCTCTGGTCAAGAAAAAGAAGGCAGCACATGTCAGGTATTGACAACAGGAATTGGGTCAATCCCTCGAAGTATAGGGGCAGTAGGAGTATACTCAAGAGAAATCAGGACGGCAAAAAGGAGACATGAGCTATCTTTGGCAAATTGAGTTAAGGGAAATCCCAAGAGATTCTGAAACTTCATTTGGGACAAAAAAAACAACTAGGGAGAAAATATGGCCCCTTTAAAGATCAACAAGGCTGCCTGTGTCCAACTGCAGGCTGAGATAGTAAGTAAGTATTTTGCATTAATATTTACTGCAGAGAAGGATATGAAAGTGAGAGAACTTGGAAACATAAATAATGAGTTGCGAAAAGTGGCCATATTACAGAGGTCTAGGTGCTGGACGTCTTAAAATGCACAAAGGTGGTTAGGTTCCTGGCTCCTGATCAGGTGTTACCCACAAACTCTGGGAGAAGCTGGGGAAATAATTGCTGGCCCCTTGCTGCGGTATTTGTATCACTGACACTAGTGAAGTGCCAGAAGGCCGGGTGGCTAATGTGGTGCCATTCTTTAAGGAAAAGCCAGAGGACCATCGACCGTTGAGCCTGATGTCAGTGGTGGGTAAATTGCTGGAGGGGATTCTGAGGGACTGGATTTGCATGTGTTTAGAGAAGAAAAGACTGATTAGGGATAGTCAACATGGCTTTGTGAGTAGGAAATCTTGTCTCACTTAATTGATTGAGTTTTTTTGAAGAAGTGACAAAGAAGATTGAAGAAGACAAAGCAGTGGACACTGTCTATATGGACTTCAGCAAGGCATTCACCAAAGCTCCACATGATGGACTGGTTAGCAAGATTAGATCAAATGGGATCCAGGGAGAGTTAGCTATTTGAAACAAAATTGGCTTGAAGGTAGGAAACAGGATCATGGTGGGGTCGGGGGGAGCAGATTCATTCTAGAGGACTATGAACAGCAGTGTGCTGCAAGGATCGGTGCTGGGTCCACTGCTTTTTTTATCATTGATGCAAATCATGTGGAATGAATATTGGAGGAATGGTTAGTAAGTTTGCAGATGACACTAAAATTGTTGTAGAAGACAGCAAAGGAGTTTACCTCCAAGTGCAATGGGAACGTAATCAGATGGGTTGATGGGCTAAGGAGTGATAGAAATAAGTTTAGTTCAGATAAATGTGAGCGATTGCATTATGGTAATGACGATCAGCGCAGGACTTAAACAGTTAATGATGAGGCCCTGGGGATTGTTATGTAACAGAAACTCCTTGGGGTGCATGTGCACAGTTCCTTGAAGGTGGATTGCAGGTACAGAAGGTAGTGAAGATGATATTTGCTCTGCTTGCATTTATTGGTCAGTGCATTGAGCGTAGGAGTTGGGAGGTCAATGTTATAGGCTGAACAAGGCATTGATGATGCTGCTTTTGGAATACTGTGTTCAGTTCTGGTCTCCCTGCTATAGGAATGATGCTGTTAAACTTAGCAGGGTGCAGAAAAGATTTACAAGAATGTTGCAAGAGGTGGAAGTTTTGAGCTGTAGGGAGAAGTTGAATATGCTGGGTCTATTTTCCCTGAAGTTTTGAAGGCTGACTGGTGACCTTATAGACGTTGTTAAAATTATGGTGGGCGGAGGGTGAATGGCCAAGATTGTTTTCCCAGGTTAGGGGAGACTAGAACTAATAACACTGGCTTAAGCTGAGAGGGAAAGCCGAGAACCAAAAGAACTGCAGATGTTGTAAATCTGAAAAAAAAACAAAGTTGCTGGAAAAGCTCAGCAGGTTTGGCAGCATCTCTGGAGGAGAGAAGAGTTTCGGGTTCCGAGGAAGGGTCACCAGTCCCAAAATGTGAACTTTTTTTTTCCCTCCTCCACAGATGCTACCAGACCTGCTGAGCTTTTCCAGCAAATTTGTTTTTTTTTAAAGGGAAAGTGGGTGGTGCTTGTGTAGAATGAGCTGCCAGAGGGACTGGTGGAAGCTGGTACAGTTACAACATTTAAAAGGTATCTGGATGGGTATGTGAATAGGAAAGGTGTAGCAGAATATAGGTCAAATGCTTGCAAATGGGATTAGATTAATTTGGGATATCTGGTCAGCGTGGACAACTGGGACCAAAGGGATTGTTTTGTGCTGTACAACTCTGACGAAGCATTTTTTTTTGTTTTCATTTCAGATTTCCACAATTTTACTTCTGCACTATTCTTAGTCTTTCAGAGGGATCGAAAGGTTGAGTTACAGATCTATACAATGACTGTCCTTCCTCCCTGGCTCTCCCACCTCTCTCTTTTGGTAGTTTGATGCAAACACTGACTGGATCCCTTACCTGGAGGATATTTGTGAATGAATGTGTTCTAATGGTGATCTAGCATATTCCCCAAGTGTTGCTCCACACATGTCCAGAGAATTTCTCAGTTTCACAATGTGTGTCCCCTTCTGGTTTCTTACTCGCTACACTTACTTTCTGTTTGAAAGTATAGTCTGCCGTCGGAGAATTCAAACTGTTCCACATCCAGGTCTGACAGTCACTTTGTTTATCACAAACCCAATTTTCTCAGGATTTTGAACATTGAAGGAAAAAGCAGCACTCATATTGGGGAGAAAAGCACATGGTGTGTATGTTGAAGAGTCTGTGAAGATTCATCTGAAATGTCCGAACACCAGTGCAGTGACACTGAGAGAGAGTGTGGAAATGTGCAGATTGCAAGAAGGAATTTCTTCATCGATCCGAGCTAGAAACTGACCACCAGAGTCACACTGGAGAGAGACCATTGACCTGTTCTGCGTGAGGGAAAGGCTTTGCTGACTGGAATTCCCCACTGATGCACCAGCGAGTTCACTCTGGGGAGAGACCTTTCATGAGCTCTGAGTGTGGGAAGGGATTCATTGTCATCCAAACTGTTAACACACCAGCGAGTTCACAGACAACCACAGTTGACGGACTTTGCTGTCACTCTCACTAGCAAATGAACCATGGTTTTGGGCTGTTTGTACAGATATTACTGATCCCTGCTCAATTAAAGGTGCTGGTATTGTGAATAAAATGTCACACTAACAGTTGTGTAAGGTAGAGCTTGGAAATAGTCACGTTGTCACAACACATCGACACATTCACACTGACTAAAGACTATCCACCTGCACGATATGTGAAAAGGGATTTCCCGGTTCATCAGGACTGGTTAACTACCAGCAAATTTCTGAATAAGTTGATTGGTTTGAATATAGCTAACAGTAGAATCAAAAATAGTATCAGTGATAATGGGAACTGCAGATGCTGGAGAATCCAAGATAACAAAAAGTGTGGAGCTGGATGAACACAGCAGGCCAAGCAGCATCTCAGGAGCACAAAAGCTGACTTTTCGCGCCTAGAGAAGGGACAAGGCCTGAAAGGTCAACTTTTGTGCTCCTGAGATGCTGCTTGGCCTGCTGTGTTCACCCAGCTCCACACATTGTTATAGTAGATTCAAAAACCATGTGTTTTGGGCTTGTTTCTGGAGATCAGAGAATCCCTCCACTGTGGGAGCAGACCACTTAGCCCATCAAGTCCGCACTGACCTGACGAAGAGTGTTTTACCCAGACACTGTCTGCGTGAGTTTCCTCCAGATGCTCTGGTTTCCTCCCACACTCCAAAAATGTGCAAATTATGTAGATTGACTATGCTAAATTGCCCACAGTATCTTGTGTGCAAAATGCAGGGATAGGGTAGGGTGTGAGACTGGTTGGGATGCTCTTTGGAGGGTTGGTATTGACTGAATGGCCATCTTCCACACTGCAGGAATTCTGTGATGATCTCGATGGCCCTTTATTTGTTAGATAGGTCTGCGCACCTTTACAGTGACGGATTCTGTTGCTCTCCACAGACGTTTGTTTATTGGAAACAAGGTAATCTTTCATTTTGTAGATAAAAATCAAAGGAAAGTTTTAAATCCAAACATAGGATTGGGATGTGTCATGTCCTATAATCCCTGATTGCATTTTCCCAGTCGGCTGTGAAACCTGGTGACTGCTGTGACTCTGCCTGGGAGCATTGCAGTCTCCTCAGCTCTTTACCTGGTGTCCATAGCAGCGATGGATCTCATTATGGAAACATAAACCAAGACATTGTGTGATTCCTAGTACATATTTTCTATTTATTCTGTCCATCACTTCCCTAGAGGCTGAGATACTGGTCCGGGGACCTAGGTGTGAATCCATCTGGAAATAAGAATTTGATGATGACTGTCAATCCATTGTCTTTCTTGGAAAAACCCATCTGTTCACTGATGGCCTTTAGGGAAGGAAACTGCCATTCTTATACAGTGATGTGATCATCCCATGAATGATTTTTTAAAAAAATTTTCAAAAACTCCTGCAAATACGTTTAACTCTCTCTTAATTTATTTGACAGCTGACTGTTCAAACTGCTTGATGGTCACTTTCTCTTTTGATCAAGTTGTGGCCATTTCATGGTTGAAACCATAGTTATTCTCGTACAAACAGTGCATGCTCTGACATGCCACTTATGAACCAGGCATCCAAGTTGACCATATCCTGATGCTGTGTACCATGAAAGCGAAATTCTTCACCATCTTATCTACTTGTGTTGCTATTTCAGGGAGCTATGGACTTGAACCTCCCAAACTCCCGAAAACCTTGAGAATTTCATCAAACTGACCTCCAATGGCAGGAATGGAGAGGGTCAGCTTGGATTGATGAACATAATTCAGGCTCAACAAGTCTATTGCAGCATTTTGAGAATAATTAGTAGTGAGTGTGGCCACCTCTCTGTACTGTAGTGATACAGATTCCCTGATCCTGATTGCCCCAAATGGCTGACTGACAGTGTCAAAGTCCCTGGGCTGATATCGAATGATTCCTTGGACATGCTGTGTCAGGATCCCCTGACTGAATCCTGTCTCCCTTGCCCTGACTGAGAACTGTTTCCCTGAGACTTGGAGACGTGACCATTTGGTGAAAAAAAATGCATTAGTTGCCACAGCTGCTGACCAGCCCTTGACTGACTGCTGGTAATAACGATGCTAAGCTGCCTGACTTATGTCTGTGATAAGCAACCAGGCAAGACAGGAGCACTGTGAGACATTAAATTCTAGTTGAGACATCAAAGTGCAAAAATGCCAGGGTAAGGCAGAGATATTGTGCCAGGCCCTGAGCAGAACATGTCTCAGGTGCTGAAAAGCATGTAGAGTTCTGACAGCAAGAATGTACTTTGTGGACAGGCAATTCTGCATCTTGATGTAGCATTTTTATTTCACTCTGCAAGATGTGCAAATATCTATTGGTCTGGCTAATGTGAGAATTGGCTTTTGGCGTAATATGCCACCTGACTTGGTCATTCGCAGTTGTGTCCCACATCAGTGAGTCAGTAATCTGATTAAACTCACAGGCCTCGACTTGAGAAAAATGAAGCAGTCACATGCACACCTGACTGATTGGTTGTTCTTGCACTCAAATGAAAAATGTGCATTGTATGCACCATTTCCTTTCCTGGCTCACAGTGTTCCCAAAATCTCTCGTTCAATACATCCAAGTCATCATCATCAAATTCAAAACTAGTGAATACTTCGATAGCATTTTTTTCTGAAATGCTATTTGTAGTGAGGTAGTGTTAGCAGGTGATTTTCTTTTACTTCTGATGCCCTGTGTGAATATTCAGGGAGGGTGTTGGTGGGAAGGTGCAGTATGTACCAGGGATGAGGTGATAACATTCAGAGCAAGTGCTGAACATACATAAAAGGAGAGATTAACATTTACCTTGAAACAAGCATATTTAGAGAAAGTTGGGTGAAAGTACTGAGAGAAAGCATTTTAGTGGCATGGTGGCTCAGTGT
This sequence comes from Stegostoma tigrinum, assembly GCF_030684315.1. NCBI lineage: Eukaryota > Metazoa > Chordata > Chondrichthyes > Orectolobiformes > Stegostomatidae > Stegostoma > Stegostoma tigrinum. Next base: position 888,627 of record NW_026728419.1, read on the forward strand.
TTAGCACTGCTGCCTCACAGCACTCGGACCCGGGTTCAATTTCAGCCTTGGGTGACTGCCTGTGTGGAGTCTGCACATTCTCCCCGTGTCTGCGTGGGTTTCCTCCCACAGTCCAAAGATGTGCAGGTTAGGTGGATTGGCTGTGCTAAATTGCCTGTTGTATTCAGGGAGGGGTACATTAGGAGGGTTATAGGTCTGGCTGGGATGCTGTGAGGTTTGGTGTGGACTTGTTGGGCTGAAGAGCCTGTTTCCACACTGTAGGAATTCCATGATTATGGTTCCAGAGCATTGAGCATATCCCAGCATATAGTTCTTCAAGGATTGTAGGAACTTCAAATGCTGGAGAATCTGAGATAACAAGGTGTTTACGCCTAGAATTTTGAAAGTTTTGATCAGTCTGCTTTTAAAATTGGTTTAATAAGATTGCACCATTCCTGGGAACACTGCAATACCACAACAATGCATGGAGAGGATGGAGAAAGCTCCTGGATGTGAGTTTGCTCGCTGAGCTGGAAGGTTAGTTTTCAGACGTTTCGTCACCTTTCTAGTAACATCATCAGTGAGCCTCCGACGAAGCGCTGGTGTTATGTCCCGCTTTCTATTTATCTGGTTAGGTTTCCTTGGGTTGGTGATGTCATTTCCTGTTCTTTTTCTCAGGGGATGGTAGATTGGCTCCAAATCAATGTGTTTGTTGATGGAGTTCCGGTTGGAATGCCATGCTTCTAGGAATTCTCGTGCATGTCTCTGTTTGGCTTGTCCTAGGATGGATGTGTTGTCCCAGTCAAAGTGGTGTCCTTCCTTATCTGTATGGAAGGATACGAGTGATAGTGGGTCATGTCGTTTTGTGGCTAGTTGATGTTCATGTACCCTGGTGGCTCGCTTCCTGCCAGTTTGTCCAATGTCGTGTTTGTCACAGTTCTTGCAAGGTATTTTGTAGATGACGTTCGTTTTATTTGTTATCTGTATAGGGTCTTTTAAGTTCATTAGCTGCTGTTTTAGTGTGTTGGTGGGTTTGTGGGCTAGATTGATGCCAAGGGGTCCGAGTAGTCTGGCAGTCATTTCGGAAATGTCTTTGATGTAGGGGAGAGTGGTTCTGGTTTCTGAGCCCGTTTTGTCTGTTTGTTTGGGTTTGTTGCTGAGAAATCGGCGGACTGTGTTCATAGGGTACACATTCTTTTTGAATACGCTGTGTGGGTGATTTTCCTCTGCTCTGCATAGTTCCTTTGTGCTGCAGTGTGTGGTGGCTCGTTGGAATAATGTTCTAATGCAGCTTCGTTTGTGGGTGTTGGGATGGTTACCTGGGCCTCTTAACCAGGGCAAACAAGTCAGTTTGCACCAGTGCTTTTGCATCACTTTTCTGTGAAAAAATCTTCGTAGTGAATGTCGATCATCGGAAATGTACCAATCAGATGAGATAGGGCAGAGCTGACGTCAATAACAAGCCTCATCAACCAGCTCCATGACTAGCAGCGGGTCAGTGAGATTGCAGCAACAATCGGGACAGAACTGCACACTCAGAGAATGTCCCAGCACAGAGGAAGGTGCTTCAGCCTGTCACTGTCTGCATCAGCTGTTTGTCCGGGTAATTTCACCCGTCCTTCCCGATGCCCTGTAAATCTCTCATCATTCAACTCTCTCCTGAGGGCCATGAATGATTCTGCTTCCAGCGCCCTCTCAGGCAGTGCACGGCCGCAAGGAACCACCCGCTGAAGATGGTGGGTCTACCTCCCTTGATAAATGTGACTCTTTGTCACAAAAAACAGGCGAATCACCATCCCCTGCCCTCCAAACCCATCCCACCCTGTCTGTTTCTTTGGAATGTGTAACTGCCTGCAGTGTCAATGTGCCTGCAGTTGCTAAAAGGGTCTGATTTTTGTGCTGTTCTATTCTGTGCACTAAGCAAACTGAACTGTTTGCAAAGCAATAAATGCCTGCCTCTTCCCAAATCAAATCAAATACTTGAAACAAATTCTAATTCTGATCAAGTAATATCCCTGTCAGGAAGTACTGGGTCACAGTTACAAACAGAATTTCTTAGACTAATCCATCTGACCTGGAATATATGAACTCTGGTCCCCAAACCACTCCAACATCCTGAACGTCACTCCCCGCCCTTCATGGAAATGAGCAGCGTGATGCTGGATATTAAGTTCAGTACATTGAATAAGTCACAAATGGTTTGGCTTCGACTCCAAACATTCCAATTACAATCTGGTAATTTCGAATTGCAAATTAAGATCCAAGAGCTGTAGAGATATAAAGGATGGAAACAGGCTGATTGCTGCAACTTGTCTATTCGAACCAGATATCCTAAATTATTTTAGTCCCATTTGCCAGCATTTGGCCCGTATCCCTCTGTTCCCTTCCCATTCATTTCCCAATCCTGATGCTGTTTAAGAGCTGTGATTGTACCACCTCCTCAATACATGCAGCATTCTCTACATGTAAAACTGTCCCTCAGGTCCCTTTTAAATCTTTCGCCTATCAACTTAAACCCATGCTCTCAGGTTTGGATTCCTTTCCTTGAGGAAAAGATATTGACAATTCACCCCATCCAAGCCCCTCATGATTTTATAAACCTCTGTAAGGTCACGCCTCAGCCTATAACGTTCCAGGGAATCAGTTCCGGCCTATTCAGCCTCCTCTCCCAGTAGCTCAAACCATTCATTCAAAGCACCATCCTTGTAAGTCTTTTTTTTTCTGAAACCTTTCAGTTAAACAACTTTCCTGTAGCAGGGATATTATAACTGAGTGCAGTATTCTAAAGGTGGCAATGTTCTGTACATCTGCATCGTAACACCCAAACCCCGATACACAATACATTGATGAATAAAAGCAAGCATGCCAAATGCCGCCTTCGCCACCCTGTCGAACTGTGACTCCGCTTTCAAGGAACTATGCATCTGCACCCCAATGTCTCTGTTTGGTGACACTCCCCAAGGCCCTCCCATTAACTTATAAGTCCTGCCCGAGCTTGCCTTACCAAATCGCATCACATCACATTTATCTGAACTCTGCCACTCCTTGGCCCATTGGCCCATCTGATCAAGGTCCCGTTGTACTCTGAGATAACATTCCTCACTGTCCACAACAACATGAATTTTGGGGCCATCTGCAAACTTACTAACCATCCCTCCTATGCTTCCATCTAAATGATTTATATAAAGTTATGGATAAGCAGTGTCCCAGCACTGATTCTTGTGACACACCACAGGTCACAGGTCTCCAGTCCGAAATATAACACTCTACCGTCACTCTGTGCCTCCTGCCTTCAAGCCAGACTTGGATCCAAACCACTAGCTTCCACTGGATTCCATGTGATCTAACCAGTCTACCATGAGGAACCTTTTCGAACACCTTTCCGAAGTGCATCCAAACAATGTTTACCCTCTCTGCCTTCATCAACCTTCTTTGTCACCTCTGCAAAATACTCAAGTTAGTGGGACGTGATTTACATCACACCAGTACCGGAGTCAGATAACTGAGAACAGCACGTGAAGCAAAATATGTACATGAGATAACAAAGCGTGGAGCTGGATGAACACAGCAGGCCAAGCAGTCCACAGTCAGCAGCCCCAGAGGACACAGCCACGCTGAGCCCTGCCGAATTTCCACCATCTCCCCAGACCTCCCACTGACTGAGGTCAAACGGTTAGTCCTCAGTAAGGGGCTCACCTTTGTCCTCATTCACCCACACATCCACGAATGGCAGTCACGTTAGGACATTGAGCAGTTTTTTCTGCCGCCTTTGCCTCTCCAGCTATCTTCTCCTCTATCCATCTTTGATCTGCCTCTCCCTCGCTCCCTATTTATATCAGAACCCTCTCCCCATTCCGCTTTTCTGATGAAGGGTCTAAGCCCGAAACGTCAGATTTTGTGCTTCTAAGATGTTGCTTCGCCTTCTGTGTTCATCCAGCTCCACACTTTGTTATCTCGGATTCTCCAGCATCTGCAGTTCCTATTATCTCTGATACAAAATGTGTACATTACTGGTTAAAAATAATGAAATAATTTCATTGTCTTCAACTTTAAAATCAAATGCTGGAGTCTGCAGCTCAAAAGATATCAGAACCACTGGGGTCAGAGGAAACCCACAGTTCATGAAATGCCCAGGATTCAGGGTGATGTCACTGAGCAATTGCCCGTGTGTGATAACATCACCCACTTGAACACAGAGCATTCGGGTCCGCACAAACAGGTGGTGTGCACAAAGGATGTGAGGGTCTGTGGAGTGATTGAAAGGAGATTGATCAGATTGATTCAGGAACTGAGGGATATTAATTGTAAGGTCAGGTTGGAGAAACAGAAGATGTTCTGCGCAAAGCAAAGGAGACTGATGATCTTTGACAAAGATGTCTCGGTCTATGATACTCCCAAACATCCCAGATGTCGTCTTTTTTCAAAAACCGCAACTTCCCCTCCACAGTGATCAAAAATACCCTCGACCGTGTATCCCGCATTTCCCCCAACTCATCCCTCACACCCGCTATTCGCAATAATAACCAAAATTAAATACCCATCGTCCTCACATACCACCTGACCAACCTCCAAATCCAACGCATCTTCGTCTGACATTTCTGCCATCTGCAATCCGACCTCACCACCAAAGATATTTTTCCGTTCGTACCCTTGTCTGCTTTCCGGAAGGACCACTCTCTCTGTGACTCCCTTGTCCGCTCCACACTGCTCTCCAGCCCCACCACCCCTGGCATGTTTCCCTGCAACCGAAGCAAGTGCCATGCCTGCCCCTATATCTCCCCCTTCACCCCCATCCCAGGCCCGAGGAAGACTTTTCACATCAAACAGTTGTTCAACTGCGCATCTGTCAATGTTATGTACTGTATCCGCTGTTCCCGTTGTGGCCTCCTCTACATCGGGGAAACCAAACGGAGGCTTGGGGACCACTTTGCGGAACACCTATGCTCTGTTCGCAACAAACAACTACACCTTCCAGTCGCGAACCATTTCAATTTCCACCCCCGCCCCCCGCCCACCAACTCCTCGGATGGCATGTCCATCCTGGGCCTCCTGCATTGCCACAATGATGCCACCTGAAAGATGCAGGAACAGCATCTCATATTTCGCTTGGGAACCCTGCAGCCCAAGGGTATCAATGTGGATTTCACAAGCTTCAAAATCTCCCCTCACTCGACCACATGCCAAAACCAGCCCAGCTAGTCCCTGCCTCCCTAACTATTCCTCCCATCTCAAGCCCCACCACCATCCCCGATCCACTCTCCTCACCCAACACCCTCCCGACCTATCCATCCTCCCTGGACTGACCTATCTCCCCTTAACGCCACACCAACAGTCACCTTCACTGGTTCTAAGCCCAACTCTTTGACCTGTCTGTCTCCTTTCACCCTATCTTCTCCTTTATCCATCTTCTATCCGCCTCCCTATCTCCCTATTTATTTAAGAATCCCCTTCCTCTCACCCATTTTTGAATAAGGGTCCCGACCTGAAACGTCAAAATTTCCTGCTCCCCTGAATCTGCTTGGCCTGCTGTGTTCATCCAGCTTCACACCGTGTTATCTCAGATGCTTGGAGACTGCTTTGTGGAGCACCTACAATCCCCCCTCACTGACCAACCCCCACCCCCGCTTCCCACCTACACTAACCTCACCTCTACTAGTCTCATTCCTGCCTCCTCGACCTGTCCGTCTTCCATCCCACTACCCGCCCCTCCCTCCTCACTGACCAACCCCCGTCAAATCTCCCTACCTAGCTCACCTTTACTGGCTTCATCCCCAACTCCTTGACCTGTCCATCCTCTCTCCACCTATCTGCTCCACTATCTACCTTCTATCACTGCCTCCCCCTCTCTCTATTTCAGAGCTCTGTTCCCCTACTTTTTTTCTGAAGAAGGGTCCAGACCTGAAACATCAGCTTTCCTGCTCCTTTGGTGCTGCCTGGCCTGCTGTGTTCATCCAACTCCACAGCTTGTTATCTCAGCCTTCAGCATCAGCAGTTCCTGCTGCCCCCATCACCATTTATGACTGGCTGTAGCAGGATAGTTGGTCTGTTGATCTTGCAATCATTCCACCCTGTCTGTAACGTGTCAGTTCTGCTGTCTGTAATGCAAGCAGTTGAATGCAGTAGCTATAACGGGTTGGCATCAGTTTCAAGTACACATGATTCTGACCCCGGCATGTTTGCCCGCACTCGTCACTGAGCCATTGATCAGCTTCATGGGAATCATAGACTGAGGGATTATCCGGGACAAAGAGTCACAGATTCTGGTGGAATACAATTCTGCTGCTGCTGCTGTGGTTTACTTCACCACATGGATGCCCAGTTTTGAGCTGCAATAAGTGCAATGTAATGTTCCCCAGTTCAGACTGAGTCCCCATTGCCCTTGTATGCAGTGACCTACTCTATTTTCTGATGTGGTAACACTTCCATTTTAATATTCACATTCTTCTGACAGTCTCTCCATGGTGTCATGTCTCCAACTTGTCACATTGCTCAAAACCCTTTAACATATTCATCTGAACCTTTTCCTTTCCAGTAGGGACATCTTTGGGTGGCACAGTGGCTCAGTGGTTAACACTGCTGCCTCACAGCCCCTGTGATGTCGGCTCAATTCTACCCTCAGGTGACTGTCTGTGTGGTGTTTGCATATTCTCTGGTGTTTGCGTGGGTTTCCTCCAGGTCGTCCACTTTCCACCCACAGACCTAAGCTGTGCAGGCTAGGTGAATTGGCCATTCTAAATTGCCCATTGTGTGGATTAGGTGAGTAATAGGGGCCGGGTCTGGATGGGGTGCTCTGAGGGTCGGTGTGGACTTGTTAGGCTGGTGGGCTTGTTTCCACTCTGTAGGAAGGTTTTTAAAGTGAATGTTTCTCTCCCTGACCATGATTAAGAGCTCTGCAGTGTCAGTGATGCCAGCGTTATGTCGTTTGGAACCAATGCATTTGTGCACCTTGCGCTGTCACTCACTTCTCAGTGTTTGGGGATCCATGTTGGACAGGGTGTTTGAGCAACTTTGACACACGATTTTGGGATTTATTCGAAAACACAATTTGCTTAAGAAACTCAGCAGGTCTGGCAGCGTCTATAGAGTGAAAGCAAAGTTAAGCTGTTGGATCCAGTGATGCCTTTTCAAAGCTCCCAGTTTCTCCAGCAATTTTTCATTTTTCAGATTTCCAGCATGCACGGTTCTTTGTTTTGCTGACAATTCAGTCAGTGCTGATTCATTTCTGGAGAAACTCAGCAGATCTAGATGCATCTTTGGAGACAGAGAAACAGAGTTAAGGCTTTAAGTCCAGTGAGGCCCTTCTTCAGAAATGAACAGGTTCGGAAAATGGCCTTTTTAATACCTTTCCAGAGGTGGAGGAGGGCTAACAGAAAACAGAGGGTGTTGGGGTGCGGTGCAAAATACAAATGGGCTTTTAATTGTGTTGAAAGAGAAGCAGATATACAATGAGAGTAAATAAGGTTGTGAATGGGGGAGATGGGTTCCCTCCACTGAATGCAATGTTAACAAGACACAAACAAGACAAGGTCACATCATCTGTGCCATATTGTGTTCATCATATCTCCATTAATAACCCTGAATGTGTTGAGCATATGTGAACAATCTTATATGTCTACACACATACGCTGATTAAACAGTGTATATAAAATCATTTCTCCTCCGTTCCGTTGCAACCTATCGTGTTTTGTTCACCTTGTCAGTCGCCATTCCTTCAGCCAAATTTATTCCGTCTCTTTCTCTGCATTTTATTTTATTCCATCTATGAAGAAGAAATTGCCTACTGGGCGATATCAAGTTCGTCCTGTCCAGTCTGCACAGACACTGTCCCCTCTTCCTTACTGTTTCTTAATCACTCACATAGATATTGTCTCTGACCCTTTCCTCCCAATAAGCAAAGCTATTGGAGATGTAATGTTTACTTTTGGGCTCAGGCTAAAAAATTGGTCAGGAAAGGCTGTATAAACTGCAAAAAATTTGTTTGCAACTTTAGAAGCAAATTATTGAAAATATTGTGTTAAAGATAAAATGTTCATTTATTAGTGCAGTGAGAGGAAAGTTCAGCAAAACCCACATTTCCTGCCTTTCTCCAGGCACTTGTGGCCAGAGACAGTGTTTGGATTGGCAGTTGTTGTGGTGGAGGAGACTTCGGTGAAATAACAACCTCTCATTTGGCTCTCAGGAAAATGGTTACATACGTCATCACATGTGGATAACACAGCAGAATCATCGAGCCTGTGCAGAGAAAGTATCAACTTTCTCCTCTGTCTCTATCATTGTGAGATGAATTGGAGATGGGCATTGAGTCCAATAGCAGGCAATGTCACCCAAACCAGGTATTGTTGTTACATTAAAAGTGTCAGAGTGGAAGGGGTTAACGGGAGCTGTTTGTTCAGTGACTCGAATTAATGTCAGTCTCCATGGATACTAACTGTGTCACTGGAGGGTTTCCCTCTTCTATTAATAAGGGGTTTCTCCCAATGCGTTATCCCACAGTATCTGTGGCTGTGGCATATTCAACACAATTGGGATCAGCAGCTCCAGAGATGTGGAGAGATCAGAATCTGTGAACAGCAGATTGGGATGTTCCAAATTATGGATCAGAATCTCAGAACCACAGCCGGGAATGTGACAACAATGTATAAGAAACTGAGAGGAATAGATTGGAATGTTCCAACAATGGACAGGAGTTTATCCTCTGGCCTTTACTATCTTTCTATCAATTGGTTACCATTAACATTGTGGATAGAAGCTGTCCTGATGATTATTCAGGCTGGTTACTATCCCATCCTTGCTATTGTTGGTGTTCCCGGTAAGTCTCTCTATCTCTGTCCATTCATTTATTCTGTGACCAGCGACTCAATTTCTAAGCTCTGTATTTGGCAACGAAGGAAACTATTGTATTCACTTTCAGTTACAAACTCAACTCTTATTCCAGGGTTTTTTTCACCTTCACTTACAAACACCCGAGGAGGAAGAAAAGTGTTCGTAACCACCATTGGCCCATTTTGTCCTGATCTGATTTATATCACAATATTCCCTTTATCACCAATAATATCCTCAGTTTTCACTTCCGCTTCAGTGCTGTTTCTGATTAAATCATAATCTGCTCCTTTCCAGTTGCAGCTCTCTTCTGGCCACACTTGCAGTTACTAATATTTTGATTGTATTCTTATTTTTATCTCTACCTCGACCTATGCCAGTTGCAAAGTGTGAAGCCAGTTTTATTCTAAAATGAGGAGGTTACAGCTTTATGTCAGTGGTTTCAGCGTAACCCGTCGATGGCCAACAAATGACAGTTCATTGAACTGTTTAGATTCTAGAACTTTCCAAGTAGCAGTGGTGCCATGTCCATTATCTCCTCAGTGCAGCGTTCCGATGTGTTCACTTGTTGACAGAGGCCGTGTCTCTTCACCCCAACCCCCACTGACCCACTGCTGAGTGGGATACATTACTCTGTCTCCACAGAATAAGATATAGGAAATCTTCCAGAAATTCTACAGGACCGTGACTGTGAAAATGAGAAACTGTGGGAGATTAGAATTAATAAAGCGGAACTGCTCAAAACTAATTGAACTGAAGTTTGGTACTTTGCTCTGGTATGTCCCAGAGACTACATGGAGGTGGGAATAGTGCTTGTGAAAGAGTTACAGGGTCAGACAGCTCTTCAGTCCAACCAGTCCATGTCAAACATAATCCCAAACTATCCCAGTCCCACCTGCCTGGGCTTGGCCCATATCTCTCCAAATGTTTCCTGTTCATGAACTTGTCCAAATGTCATTTAAAACTTGTAACTATGAGAAAGAATTATTGATTACCATTCAGAATTCTTCAGATTCAGGAATTGCCAGTTCCTGCAGAATGGAAGTAGCTGTTGTAACGCACATTAAAAAAAAAACTGGAGTGAGAGGGAAATCAAAATAAAAATAAATTTTGGACAACTTGATATCTGTTACGAGGAAAATATGGAACCTTTTTTGAGGGCTGTAAAAACTAGACACTTGGGAAATCATGATATGACTTGGCAGAATCAACTTCGATTCAGGAAATGGAAGTTATCTTTGGTAAACCTGTGCAGTTTATGTTAATTGAAACATCCAAAAATTTCAGTTGTGTGTCCAAATTATCCCCAGAAATGTCTTCCATTGCTACTCCACCATCTTCCCTGAGATTGTATTCCTATTAACTCTAGCCAGTTCCTTCCTCATGATGTTTTTTTAGTTTCATCACTCAGTTGTAATTGTGTCACATCCAAATGCAAACAATACATTTAAACTGAAAGAGGGAGCTTTGAGAGATAAAACATGGAGAAAGATTGGAGTATTCATTAACTTGATTTATGTCATTCATGTATGAGATAGAGAGAGAGAGAATATGGGTGATGAGATGTAAAAATAGAGAAAACTGCATTATCGACTGAAGTTGATGTACTTTCCAACTTGTTTTGGCAATTCCTGTGTGTTGTGATCCTTTGCCCAGTGCATGTACGACTGAGTAATATGTACGTAATAGTTGAAGTATCCACACATGAGAACCAGGGAGAGCGGTGTATTTGAATTTACAGAATACTTTTGATATGGTTGCACACAGGTGAGTGAATAAAATTAGAGTTGAGAGGTAAGGTGGAATATACTACATGGATTGAGAATTGTTTAGTTGAGGCAATTCAGAGAGTGGAGCCCTTTTCCAGGCTGAATGCTGCTAGTTATGGGGTATCACATGAATCAGTGTTTGGACCACAGTAATTTAAAAGGCATACAAACAATTTGGATGTGGCCAGCAACAGCATACATCTCATTTTGTAATGATTAAATGATGTGAGGTTGGGAAGTGTTGTGGTCACGAAAGGGCCTGCATGTCCTTGATCAAAGGTCACCAAAATTAGTACATGCAGCGCTATCAGTCGTGTGGGAAGTAAATGGTATGTTGTCCTTCATTGTAAGATGATTCATGTACATGAATAAAACCATATGTCTGCACATGTACAGCCTTGATAAAAGACTATTTATGGGCACTGTGCATAGGCTTGATCCCTTTTGTAATGAAAGAACTCCTTGCCACAGACACGGTACAAATGGTCATCACCAGTCTAATCCCTGAGATGATGGTACCATGAGGAGCGAGTGAAGAAAGTGAGTGTTTAATATGTTGTGCTGTGAGAGAATCAGAGATTACTGCATTAAAATTACAAAGTTGGTGATGAACTCTTATATCCACAAAAGAAATTGATAGGGTGAGAAAGCCCATACGTGACCCATGTAAATACATGTGGATTTTACATGTAAAATGACATAGAGCCCCACAGTGATTCAGAGAGAAGCACAGGCTGTGAATGAACTCTTCCCACATTAATCTGTGACCCTACACTGAACCCTATGTTGTTCACAATCCTGACAGCAGCCCAAATACCCTCTTTGTGACATTAGCCGGACCAACCAGATTCTGATCTCCATAGAGAACGGAAGCATGTCTTTTCAGAGGATGCCACTTGTGATTTTGCACAAAACATTAGTCTTCCCACCACACTACTGTAAAACTGCATTAAAGTACTGCATGTGTACCATGAACAACGGAGGCATGTTGAATAGCGTGAAGTAGACTATCTGTACAGCCTAGCTCCATTTGCTTGTCATGTTACCTCAGCCTGTTTACATGTAAGTGACTGTAGGGTCTCAATGGCCTTCTCCTTTTCATATGTAGGGACTCAAGGGGCTGTACAGCAGGGCCAAATGCTGAATTGATCCACCCTGGGCTCCTGAGGAACAGTTCGATGTGTTCATGTGACATTGCTGTAACTGCAAGATATTATTTTATTTTGGTTTCTTTTAAGAGAAGGATTGAACGAGAGGCACAAATCTGTCTAGTTAAGAACATTGAGTAAACAGTCTTGAGAGGGTTTGGGTTTTTTTTAATGCAGCCTGAATGAGTGCGACGAGCTCTCACAGATCAGAATTTCTGAGTTTTGCTTTTCTGTTGCATCAGAAGCTATTGGTGTCTCAATGGAGTTGGAAGCTTCAGTGAATGTCTCCTGACTGCAGAATTTTCTTTGGATGATTATTTTCTCCTCCTGAATTGGAGAACCGCATTTGAGAACCTTCATTGAATTTTATTTCTGACCAAAGTGTCTGTTTATGGGCTGCTACTCTGCTGGAACTGTTAAGTAGTCATATTTGCTGTAGCTATTATACTATAAGTTTATCCACCACAGCGAGGTTATTCTAAATTCCTTTTTTTTTGGTTCTACTTTGACCACAGTGTTGAAATAAATCATGTTTTGTTTAACATCTGTCAACTATTTCATTAATGCATCTCTGAATAAATGTCAACACAAAGGCACCACAGACCTCTAGGGAAGAGAATTCCCACTCCAAATGCCCTTTTCAAATTTCTTCTCATCTACCTGATGGAATCAGAAAGTCACACAGCCCAGAAACAGATCATTTAGTACAACTTTCCCACACTGACTTGATATGTAATCTGATCTATTCCCATTTGCCAATATTTGGTCCATATCCCCCTCAACTTTTCCTATTCATGTACCAATCCAAGCTACTTTTTTAGCTGTGTAATTGCACACACCTTCACCACTTCTGACAGCACTTTCTGATCACACACCTCTCTCTGCGTGAAAACGTTGCCCGAAGTTCCCTTCTAAGTCGTTCCCCTCTCACCTTCAACACAAGCACTTTGCTTTTGGCCTCCCCTCTCCTGGGAAACCGACCTTGGCTATTCAGGCTATTCATGCCCCTCATGATCTTATAAACATCTGTCATGTCACCCCTCAGCCTCCACACTCCGGGGAAAACACTTCAAATTGTTCAGCCTCTCCCTACAGTTCAGACCCTCCTGTCCTTGAACAACCTTGTAAATCTGTTTTTTCTGCGCCTCTCAAGGTTAACAACATCTTTCCTTTAGCAGAGCCAACTGATATGTGCGCAGTATTCTTAAAGTGGCCTCATCAATGTCCTGTACAGAAGCAACATGCCATCCCAACCCCTATACCCAATGCTCTGACTGATTAGGCAACCATGACAAATGTGAGACATTTTTCCATCCCCACCCCTGTCTGCTTTCCGGAGAGACCACTCTCTCCATGACTCCATTGTTCGATCCACACTGCCCTCCAACCCCACCACACCCAGCACCTTCCCCTGCAACAGCAGGAAATGCTACACTTGCCCCCACACCTCCTCCCTCAACCCTATCCCAGGCCCCAGGATGACTTTCTATACTAAGCAGAGGTTCACCTGCATATGTGCCAATGTGGTATACTGCATCCACTGTACCCAGTGTGGCTTCCTCTACATTGGGGAAACCAAGCGCAGGCTTGGGGACCGCTTTGCAGAACACCTCCACTCGGTTCGCAATAAACAACTGCACCTCCCACTCGCGAACCATTTCCACTCCCCCTCCCATTCTTTAGATGACATGTCCATCATAGGCCTCCTGCAGTGCCACAATGATGCCACCCGAAGATTGCAGTAACAGCAACTCATATTCCGCTTGGGAACCCTGCAGCCCAATGGTATCAATGTGGACTTCACCAGCTTCAAAATCTCCCCTCCCCCACTGCATCCCAAAACCAGCCCAGTTCGTCCCCTCCCCACACTGCACCACACAACCAGCCCGGCTCTTCCCCTCCACCCACTGCATCCCAAAACCAGTCCAACCTGTCTCTGCCTCCCTAACCTGTTCTTCCTCTCACCCATCCGTTCCTCTCACCCCAAGCCGCACCCCCATCTCCTATCTACTAACCTCATCCCACCTCCTTGACCTGTCCATCTTCCCGGGACTGACCTATCCCCTCCCTACCTCCCCACCTATACTCTCCTCTCCACCTATCTTCTTTATCTCCATCTTCGGTCCGCCTCCCCCCTCTCCCTATTTATTCCAGAACCCTCACCCCATCCCCCTCTCTGATGAAGGGTCTAGGCCCAAAACGTCAGCTTTTGTGCTCCTGAGATGCTGCTGGGCCTGCTGTGTTCATCCAGCCTCACATTTTATTATCTTGGATTCTCCAGCATCTGCAGTTCCCACTATCACTGTCCTTCCCTACCCTGTCTCACATGCTACTCCACCTTCAAGGAACTATGTGTGTGCATTAAAGGTCTCTTTATTCAGCAACAGTCCCCAGGGCTGTGTAAGTCCTGCCCAGCATCACCTTACCAAATGCAAAGCCTCTCATTTATCTAAATTAAACTCCATCAGCCATTCCTTGGCCCATTGGCCCATTTGATCAATGTCCATTTGCCCTCTGAGATAATCTTCACCAATGTCCACTGCATCACATTTTAATATCATCTGTAAACTTACTAACCATGCCTCTGATATTCACACCCAAACCCTTTATATTAATGATGGACAGCAGGGAACTCAGCACTGATACTTGCAGCACACGGCTGGTCACTGGTCTCCAGTCTGTCAAACAATCCTCTACCTTCAAGCCAATTTTGAATTCAATTGGCTAGCTCCCCCTGGATCCCATGTGATTACCCATTACTAATCTGTCTACCATTCGGAACGTTACCGAACACCTTCCTGAAGCCCATATAGAAAATGTCTGCCACACTGCCTTCATCAAACTTCTTTATCACCTCTTCAAAATAAGCAAGTTAGTGAGACACGATTTTCACTGCACAAAGCAATGTTTACTATCCCTAATCAATACTTGCCTTTCCAATTGCATGTAAATCCTATCCCTCAGAACCCCCTCCAACAACTTACCCAGCTCTCATGTCAGCCTCACTGGTCTATGGTTCCCTGGCTTGGCTGGTCACTGTTTCCTTTTCCAGTCCCGCTCCTCCACTGGTCACAGCAAATTTTAAATGCAACCTGGTTGGTGATGTGGCCGATGATTTAGGGCTCAGACTGTGTCAGCGTCAGTGTAAGGAGCAAGTCAGGCAGTTTTCTTTGATCTGCGAAAACAACATGTTTATGATCAAAACAAATTTACTCAAACTATGATGGAATGAAGAATGACACATGCAGTTCACAAACACACACACACACACACACACACACACACATACACACACACACACACACACACACACACACACACACACACAAAGAAATGTGATCAATTCTCACAAATGTTATTCTGGTTCAAAATTTATTCTGTTCGTACAAGTTGTTGGCAATGGGATTACTTCCTGCAGCCCTTAGATTTGGCTGAATTCCCTTTGCTACAGCTGGTGGGAGATTACAATGAATCCTCATCATGAATCCTCCATGAGTGTTAAAGATGATTGGCGCGTTTTCAGCTTTCATTCATTGATGTGATGAGGAACAAGGAAATAGAGACGGAGCAACAGGCTGTTGCTTTCGAGGCAGGTTACTTTTTTTCCCTCTGAGTTGAATCGCACAATAACACTATCCAACCCACAAACTGGAACATGTGAGGTCTCCTTGAACATTGTCTCCATTATATGCGTACATCACATTCCCTGCTCCATGTAGATGTATCATTGCTGCTGTAATACACAGAGCCACATATGACCGCACTCGTTATAAAGGTATGTTTATATGTGCCTGCATAATATAAAAATAACATGTTTAATATATGTTTAATACATATATAATCTGTGTTAACAAGAATGTGTCTTATTCGTAAAGAAATACAAAAATTACTGGAAAAGCTCAGCAGCCTGGCGGCATCCATGAAGAGAAATGAGAATTAATGTTTCAGGTTAAGTGATCCTTCCTCAGAAACGGTTTTATTTTTAAAATTATTTCCCCAGTTTTATTCTCCCATACAAGAGGAAATATCAGTCAGGTCTTCACCATTTACACTCACCTCAAGCTCTTACATAGTCAAGAACATTTCTCGTTCTCAGGCCTAAACTGTTACTCCTCCAAGAACTGAATGCCTTCATCACAGGACGGTATATACAATTTAGCCAGGAAGGAGCTGAAGGAAAGGCTTAGGAGAGCTATAATGGGGCATGAGAAACCCTTGGTGGATAGCATCAAGTAAAACCCCAAGGCTTTTTACACGTATGTGCAGAACAAGAGAATGAACAGAGGAATGGTAGGGCCGATCAAGAATTGTAAAGGGAATTTGTGCACAGAGCCGAAAGAGATAGGAGGGGTCCTTAATGAATACTTTTCTTCAGTATTCACAACTGAGAGGGACCTCGTTGTAGAGGAGGACATTGTGAAACAGGTAGGCTAGAGGATGTGGATGTTCGGAAAGAAGATGTACTATGAATTCTGAGGGAGTTGAAGGTAGATATGTCATGCAGCCCTGATGGGATTTATCCAAGGATTCTGTGGGAAGTGAAGGACAAGATCACAGGGCCGGTGGCAATGATCTTTTCATCCTCACTGTCCACGGTTATATTGCTGGAAGATTGGAAAGAGGCAAACATCATTCCCTTGTTCATAAAAGGGAACAGGGATAACCCCAGAAATTACAGAACACTTAGTCTTACTTCAGTGCTGGGCAAGTTATTGGAAAGGGCTCTGAGAGATAGAGTTTATGATCACTTGGACAGGCACAGTTTGATTCGTGATATGCAGCATGGACTTGTAAGGGTTAGATCATGCCTCACAAACCTTACTGAATTCTTTGAAGTGGTGACCAAACACGTGGATGAAGGTGGAGCAGTGGATGTGGTATATGCGGATTTGACCCAGGCCTTTGATAAGGTTCCCCATGGTAGGCTCATGCAGAAGGTAAGGAGACATGGGATATGGGGAAATGTGGCAGATTGGCTGACCCTTATAGGACAAAGGGTGGTAATGGACGGGAAATATTCAACATGGTGCTCTGTCACGAGTGGTGTACTACAAGGATCCGTTCTGGTTGTTCTTCTGTTTGTGACGTTTGTAAATGATTTGGATGAAGGGGTGGAATGATGGATTAGTAAGTTTTTGTGGATGATATAAAGGTGGGTAACTGTGGACGGCTGCTGTAGGTTACAAAGCGACATTGATAGGATGCAGAGCTGGGCTGAGAAGTGGCAAATGGATTATAACCCTGAAAAGTGTGACGTGATTCATTTCTGAAGGACAAATTTGAAAGCAGAATACAGGGTTAACGGAAAGATTCTTGGCAGTGTGGGGGAGTAGGGGGATCTTGGGCTTCATGTCCACAGTTCCCTGAAAGATGCCACCCAGGTGGATAGAGTTGTTAAGAAGGCACATGGTGTGTTAGCTTTCATTAATAGAGGGATTATGTTCAAGAGCCATGAAGTTTATGCTCCAGCTGTACAAAAGCTTGGTTCTGCCACATCTGGAGTAATGTGTTCAGTTCTGATCACCTCATTACAGGGAAGATCTGGAAGCATTGTTAAAGGTGCAGAGGAGATTTTCCAGGATATCGCCTGGAATGGAGGGAAGGTCTTCTGAGGAACGGTTGAGAGAGCTAGGGCTTTCCTCCCTGGAATGACAAAAGATGAGAGGTGACTTGATAGAAGTGTACAAAATGATCGGAGGTGTAGATAGAGTGGAGAGCCAGAGACTTTTCCTAGGGTGGAGGTGGCTTTAATGAGGGGATATAGTTTTAATGTGAGTGGAAGTAGATATAGCGGAGACGTCAGAGGTAGGTTCTTTACTCAGAGAGTGGTAGCGGCTTGGAATGCATTGCCAGAGAGGGTAGTGGAGTCAGCCTCATTAGGGGCATTTAAGTGGCTATTAGACATGTAAAAATGTGATAGTATAAGGTTGGGGTGGAGGTTAGATAGACCTTAGGTTTAGGGTAAAGGTCTGGCACAACATCGTGGGCCGAAAACCCTATACTGTGCTGCACTGTTCTGTTCTATACAGAGACCCATCTTTGAAAAGTTTCAAAGGCCATCATTTTTTATTAGTTTAGGGCATGATACCTACAGACAGTGCATTGGGTAGAATCTCAGCAATGTCCTGTAGAAATGCAGGGAAATATGCCTAAGATCATACCCAGCACCCTTTGCAGGAAACAGCACCATTCCATTTCCTTTCCAAATCACTTGTGACATCTTCAGATTAACTTTATCTGACTTATGTACCAGGACCCACAACTCCCTCTTTCGCACGCAAGCTCTGTGTTCTCCCTCCAGTTAAATAATTTACCGCCGTTTTACCCTTTCCCCAAAACACAAACTTCCCATAACCCACACTGTAGTGTTTTATTTGCAATGCTGAAAGTTTGCTCATTATCATCCCCTGTCTACAGCCCGTTATAGATGTTCTTCCTCTACTTGACATCTTATTGAATGACTGTACTGGTGTACTAGCAAATTGAGCTCCAATCTTATCAGACCTTCGTCCAAATCGTTAATCTGGATTGTGAACTGTTGATGACCTCGCACTCATCCCCAAGGAATTCCAGTCACTGCAGCTTTTCAAACTGAGAATAAATAATTATCTCTACTCTGCATTTCCTGTTAGCGAACGAGGGCTTGCTGTGTAGCAGCCAAGAAAGATTGCAGGGCCTCTCCTGCAGTGTGCAACTCGTAGACGAGGTGTACTTGAGCTCAGCAACACACCATTAGGGCTATTCGTTGTCAGATCATCAGGTAGAGGTTGTATTGTCAATGATTCCGATCCTTGAGCATTTAAAAAATCAAGCACAGAATATAGACTGACATTTGAGTAGAATGCTGTCCGGTCAAAAATGCTGTCTTTTAGATGCAGCAATAAATCTAGTCTGCCCTCTCAATCAGGTGCTCAATTTTCCCCGGACACATATTGAGGAAGAGGGAAGATTTCCTATCAGTCTGGTTAATATTCGCCCCTTTACAAACACCACAAATACAGATAATCTTCATAATTAATTTCATTTCTGGCTGTAGGTGCTGTGTGGAAAATTTCCCATAATAAAATAGAACAAAGTCTTTGACGAGTGACCTTACAGACGTTTGCAAAGTCATAAGGGGCACAGATGTGCAAACAGCCAAGGCCTTTTCCCTGGGGTGGGAGAGTCCAAAGCGAGAGGGCATAGCTTTAAGGAGAGAGGGGAAAGGTTTAAAAGGGACTTAAGGGGCAACATTTTCATGCAGAGGGTGATGTGTTTATGGAATGAGCTGCCAGAGGAAGTGGTGGAGGCTGGTACAATTACAACATTTAAAATTATCAGGATGAGTATGTGTTTCGGAACAGTTTAAAGATGTATGAACCAAATGCTGCCAAATGGGCCTAGATTTATTTAGGATATCTGTATGGCATGGACGAGTTGGGCCGAAGGGTCTGTTTGGATGCTGTCTATCTCGATGTCTCTCTGAATCCATGTTTGACTGCTCCATTTGTGCAACTCCTGAGAGGGGAAGAATGATCCTCTATCTCATTATAACTTCCTTTCCCTCTGTAACAGCTTTGAGGGGTGGAGTGAGAGAACAACACACAGGATAGGAACTGCAATTGGCCATTCAGACCCTCGAGCCTGCTGCTCAACTTAGAAAGCTCATGGCTGATCTGTTTGTGGCTGAACACCCGTTTCCTGTTTATTCCCAATAATGGTCTCTCTTGTCCATTAAAGTTCAGTTGATCTCTGCCTTGAATATCTTCACTAACCCAGTATTCACTGTTCCCTGCGGATGAAAACACCACAGACAGCACAATATTAAAGAGAAAGATAAATTCTTATCTCAATCTTAATTGGGCGACTCCTTAAAGTGGGTTACCCTCACAGCAAGTTACCTCCTCTTTAAAGAGCACAACAAATAGGAGCAGATGTAGGCCATTCATTCCCTCAAACCTATTCCATATTCCGATTGGCTCTGTTCAGTAAAGTATTTATCAATCTCAGCCATCACTGCTCTCTTGGGAAAACATTCCCGATACCTTCAGACAAGACAGCATAAGAAGTTGGAGCAGAATTAGCCATTTGGCCCGTCAGGTCTGCTCTACTGTTCGATCCTGCTTGCCAAGTTTCTCAAAATAATTCTCTTGCCTTCTCACCATAACCCTCAATCTGCTCATTGATCAAAACGTATCTATCTTTATCTTAAAGACGCGAGTGTGTCTGTGTCTCTCTGTGTGTGTGTGTGTGTGTGTGTGTGTGTGTGTGTGTGTGTGTGTGTGTCTGTGTCTGTCTGTGTGTCTGTGTATTTCTGCTTTATGGCAGGAAATATCGTGGCCATGTGGGATTGTCCATCAGACTGGAAGCCTGTGATTCGCTGTGATCCACAGGGATTGGTGCTGGATTTATTTTTGGTTGTCATTTCAATAAATGATTTAGATGAAAATGATAGAAGGCATGTGTAGCAAGTTTACATATAACACTGAGATTATTTCAACTGTCAACAGGGAAGGCTCTCCAAGATTACAAAGTGAACTTGATTAATTGAATGAATGAATCATAAAGATGTACAGTATGGGAACAAATCCTTTGGCCCAACATGTCCATGCTGACCAGGTATCTGAAATTAATCTAGTCCCATTTACCAGTGTTTGGCCTATATTCCTCTGAACCATTCCAATTCATATACCCATCCAGACACCTTTAAAATGGTGTTTTCACAAGCCTCCAGCATGTCATCTGGCAGTTCAATCAAATGTTTTTAAAATCTTTCCCCTCGCACCTTAAACCTGTGCCTTCTAATGTTTGACTCCCCATACTCTGGGAAAAAGACCCTGACTATTCAACCTATCCATGCCCTTCATGATTTTATAAACATATATAAGGTGCACATTTTACTCCAGTCCACACGAATGGCTGTGCTTTCTGTTATCCCGGGCCTGAATTCTGAAATTCAACACTGATCCTTCTCAATCAAGTC
Source organism: Stegostoma tigrinum (assembly GCF_030684315.1). Classification (NCBI taxonomy): domain Eukaryota; kingdom Metazoa; phylum Chordata; class Chondrichthyes; order Orectolobiformes; family Stegostomatidae; genus Stegostoma; species Stegostoma tigrinum. Next base: position 909,305 of record NW_026728419.1, read on the forward strand.
ACAATTCTGGGAAAAGGTTGAGCCAATTTGTTCAGACATTTTATGAAACACTGCTGTGGGAATTGAACCCAGACCTTTGGGCCCAAAGGTGGAGACACTGCCACCACACTGCAAAGGCCCCTGAATCTGCAGCATTACTCTCCTGTAAATTTGCTCATCAGCCTGTTCTGACAGGCTGTGACACACCTCTGTGACTGGCAGCACTTGAATCCAGAACTTTTGGTCCAGGGCTAGTGACATTGCCACAGGTTCAAGGACGGAAATCGAATCCAGAGCTGTAGCACAGAGGCATTGGCACGACTCATTACACAAGGCCTAAGTCATGCTCAGATTTTGAGTCACATTTTGCCTGCAAGCTGTCAACTGAGTTTTGGTTTGTCAAATCCTGGTTAACTTTTCTAAGTACGCAGGGAAGATTTTTCAGTGTTGACCAAATGCAAGGTACTTGCCTCAACTATTAGCATGTTGAGTGCATTTCTGTGCCATTGAGATCAACTAATAACATCTTGAATTGCTTGGCTATGATTTCCAACTTTCATGGTTATTATCTGAAACCCTCCCTCCACTGACCCCTTCTCTCCCTCCTCCTGGACACCACCCCAAGGCCTCTTACTCTCCCTTGAACTCTTCATTTCCAACTGCCATTGAGACATCAAACACCTCAACCTCTCCAACCTCTCACCCACTCCAACCTCTCCCCCACAGAGCATTCAGCCCTTTGCACCCTCCGCTCCAATCCTAACCTCAGTATAAAACCCACGGACAAGGGAGGTGCAGTTGTAATATGGCGCACTGACCTCTCCATCACCGAGGCCAGGACCAGCTCTCTGAAATCTCCTCCTACCGCCCCCTGGATCATGACCCCACCCCCGACCACCAAAACATCATCCCCCAGACCATCCACAACCTCATCGCTTCAGGTGGCCTCCCACCCACAGCCTCCAACTTCATGGTTCCCCAACCCCGCACCATCCGCTTCTATCTCCTTCCCAAAATCCACAAACCGGACTGATCTAATCGACCAATTGTCTCTGCCCGCTCCAGCCCCACCGAAGTTGTCTCCACCCATGTAGTCTCAACTTTCTCCGCCTTGGTCTGGGAACTCCCTACCAATGTCTGTGACACTACCCACGCCTTCCACTGCCTCCAAAACTTCCGACTCCCTGGTCCCCAACACCTCATCTTCAGAATGGACGCCCAATCCCTACATACTTGCGGTCCCCATGCAGACGGCCTGCAGACCCTCTGCTCCTTCATGTCCCGCAGGCCCGACCAGACCCCGCCACTGACAGCCTTGTCTGTTGAGCTGAACTCATCCTCACGCTTAACAACTTCTCTTTCAATTCCTCCCACTTCCCACAGACAATGGGGGTGGCCATGGGTAGCCGCATGGGCCCCAGCTATGCCTGCCTCTGTGTAGGGTACGTGGAACAGCCCCTCTTCTGAAGCTACACGGGCCCTATCCCCCACCTCTTCCTCCGGTACATTGATGACTGTATCGGTGCCGCCTCATGCTCCCACGAGGAACTCGAACAGTTCATCCACTTCACCAACTCCTTCCACTCCAACCTTAAAATTATCTGGACCATCTCTGACACCTCTCTCTCCATCCAGGGCCTCTCTGTTTCCATCTCTGGCAACCACCTGGAAACCAATATCCATTTCAAGCCTACTGACTCCCACAGCTACCTAGAATACACCTCCTCCCACCCACCTTCCTTGCAAAAATGCCATCCCCTATTCCCAATTCCTCCGCCCCCGCCGCATCTGCTCCCGAGATGAGGCATTCCACTCCCGTACATCTCAGATGTCCTCGTTTTTCAAGGGCTGCCACTTACCCTCCAAGTGGTTGAAAACCTCGTCAACAGGACCTCCCGTGTTTCCCACAACTCATCCCTCACACCCCCTCCCCGCAATAACAACAAAAACAGAATCCCCCTTCACCTCACGTACCACACCATGAACATCCGGACCCATTGCAACATCCACCGGCATTTCCGCCACCTGCAATCGGACCCCACTACCAAATCTGCTTTCCAGAGGGACCACTCTCCCCCTGACTCCCTTGTCCGCTCCACACTCCCCACCAGCCCCACCATCCCCGGCACTTTTCCCTGCAACCGCAGGAAGAGCTACAGCTGCCCCCACACCTCCCCCCTCAAACCCATCCCAGGCCCCAAGAAGACTTTTCACATCATGCAGATGTTCACCTGCGCATCTGCTAATGTGGTATATTCTATCCCCTGTTCCTGATGGGGCCTCCTCTACGTTGGGAAACCAAGCGCAGGCTTGGAGACCACTTTGTGGAACACTTACGCTCGGTCTGCAACAAACGATAGCACCTCCCAGCCGCAAACCACTTCAACTCCCCCTCCCATGCTTTGGACGACATGTCCATCCTGGGCCTCCTCCAGTGCCACAGTGATGCCACCTGAAGGCTGCAGGAACAGCACCTCATATTTCGCTTGGGAACCCTGCAGCTGAATGGTATCAATGTGGACTTTATAAGCTTCAAAATCTCCCCTCACGCTACTGCATCCCAAAACCAGCCCAGCTCGTCTCTGCCCCCGTAAACTGTCTGCCCTTTCTCCCACCTATCCACCTCTCCCACCTCAAATCCTACCCCCATCTCATACCTCCCAGCATCATCCCTGTTTCCTTGAACTGTCCTTCTCCTCTCCACCTATCTGATCCTTTATCTACCTTCTATCTGACTTCCCCTCTCTCTCTATTTATTCTAGAATCCCCTTCACCTCTCCCATTTCTGAAGAAGGGCCCAGACCTGAAACGTCAGCTTTCTTGCTCCTCTGATGCTGCTTGGCCTGCTGTGTCCATCCAGCTCTAAACCTTATTATCTCCGATTCTCCAGCATTGGCAGTTCCAACTGTGTCTGTAAACTGCAATATTAGCGTAAGAAATTCTGCAGACATATTCTGCACGATGAAGAATCTCAATTAGACATTACTGAACACCAGACATGACCAAAGAACATAATTTCCAACCCCAAAAGATCATATTGCAGATCACTATTTCCTGCCTCGAATGTGTGACTGCCCTCCCCTAAAACCATTAAATGTTACAAGGCAACAAACTATATTCGATGAATAAAAGCAAAGTTGCTGGAAAAGCTCAGCAGGTCTGGCAGTATCTGTGAAGGAAAAAAAAACAGAGTTAATGTTTGGGGTCCAGTGACCCTTCCTCAGAAGTTATGGTCACTGGGAAAATGTCAGTTTGTCTGCCGAAAATAGGGAGGTGGGTGGGGTAGGGAGTAAACAATACGATAGGGCCCAAAGAGCGAGAAAGAAGTTGGACAGACAAAGGAGTTGCTAATGATCAGCCTGGGAGGGTGAGTAGTTGCTAACAGGGACTGTTAGTGATTAACAACAGGTAGTGTGTAATGGCAGGGTATGTGGTAACAAGGCCTGGTGTGTGCAGTGGGGTGTGGGACATGGGAGAGTTTAGGCCCTAAAATTATTGAACTCAATATTGAGTCCGGGGGGCTGTAGGGTCTCAAGCAGAAAATGAGGTGTTGTTCCTCCAGCTTGTGTTGGGCTTCACTGTAACACTGCAGCAAGCCAGAGACAGAGATGTTGGCCAGGGAGCAGGGTGGTGCATTAAAGTGGCAGGCAACAGGAAGATCAGGGTCTTTTCTTGGGAGCAAAATGTAGATGTTCTACAAAGCGGTCGCCACGTCTACGTTTTGTTTCCCCAATGTAGAGGAGACCACATTGTGAGCAGCAAATGCAGCAGACTAGATTCTGGGAAGTGCGGGTGAAGTGTTGCTTCACCTGGAAGGAATGTTTGTGCCCTTGGATACTGGGGAGGGAGGGAGTAAATGGGCAGGGGTTGCATCTCCACTGGTTCCAGGGGAAGGTGCCGTAGGGCTGTGGGGAATTGTTGGGGGTTTGGACCAGGGTGTCCCAGAGGGAACGGCCCTGCAGAAGGCAGACAAGGAAAGGGAGAGGAATATGAGTTTGATGCTGGCAGCTCGCAGAAAGTGGCGGAAATGGTTTCTGATGATCTACTGGATGTGGATGATGGTGGGATGGTCGTTGAGGAGAAGGGGAACCCTATCGCTGTTGTGAGAGGGAAGAGAAGGAGTGAGGGCAGAAGTGTGGGAGATGGGTCAGACCTAGTTGAGGGCCCTGTCGACAACGGAGCTGGGGGATCCATGATTGAGGAAGGAGGTGGACATGTCGGAGGCTCCCTTGTTGACGTTGGCCTCATCTGAACATATGCGACAGAGACGGGGGCCCTGAGAGAATGGGATGGAGTCTTTAGAGGAAGTGGGATTGAGGATGTATAGTCCAGGTAGCTGTGGGTTTGTCATGGACATTAGTGGCCAGTCTATCCCCAGGAATGGAAACAGAAATGTTTAAGAAGGGAAGGGAAGGGACAGAGGTAGACCAGATGAAAGTGAGGGCAGGGTGGAAATTGGAAGCAAAATATTTGAAGTTTTCTAATTCCAAATGAGAGAGAGAAGCAGTACCGATGATATCAATGATGCGCATTGGAGAAAGATTAGTGGATGGAGGCTAGAATAGGACTAGAAAAAGTTCCACGTACCCCATGAAGAGGCAGGCATAGCTTGGGCCCATCTGAGTAACCATGGCAACCCCTCTTTCCCGAAGAAAATGAGTGTCCTCATTTGGTCTGCAGTCCATCCCCCATCTGGCTCCTCCTGCCCGCACAAGCTCAGAGACTTTGTAAAAATAAAGACCGGAGTTTGTAGGCCTTCTGGAGATGGGAGGGCCTTTCAAAACATGTCAGGGTTGTGTGGGGGGTGGGGGTGGTGTGGGAATATCCCTCCCTGGGCTGTGGTGTGGCAGATTGTGTTTAATCTGCATAAATATGGGACATTGCCTTTGGTAAAACAAACAAGGGCAGGACTTACACAATTTAAATTAGGGCCTTTGGTCATGTTGCAGAACAGAGACGAGGCCATCAGGTATAATTCTTTGAAGTGTGAGTCACACATAGACAGGCTGGTTAAGAAGGTATTTAGTTCGTGACCTGCTTTGCTCAGACCTTTGACTTTAGGAGTTGGGGTGTCATTTTCATGTTGTACAGGATGTAAGGGAGGCATGTTCTGAAGTACTGTGTCCAGTTCTGGTCGCGCTGTTATAGGAAGGATAATATTAATCTGGAGAGGGTTTAGCAGAGATTTACCGGGATGTCGCTGGGAATTGATAGTTTGAGTTATAAGGAGAGGCTGGACAGGCTGGGACTTTTCTCAGTTGTGCATCGGAGATTGAGGAGTGACCTGATTAAGGTTTACAAAGCTTGAGGGGCACAGATAATTTGAAAGTCAGTAATCTTTTTTTGGGGGTGGAGGATTTCAAGACAATGGGGATGTTTAAATTTTTGAGGAACAAATATCTTAAAAGACATGAGAAACAATTATTTTACAGAGAGTTGTTCGTGTATGGAACAAACTTCCAGACAAAATGGTGAATGTGCAGACAGTTACAACGTTTAAAAGACATTTAGGCAAGTACATGAAGAAGAAATCAGTTCGGATGGTGTTGTGAGCTTCTGCCCTCCCAGGCCCTCTCTCTTTCAATCCCTGATGGTCCCCATCATCTGCGACTGCCTGTGCAGTGGCGTATGGTGACCAGCAGAGGGTGGCATTGCATCACACCAAACAGCACAGAGACTGTCAGACCTGCCCCACACAGAGACACGCAGATACACACACAAATACACCGATACTTACACAAATAAGGGGAGCCTATCACAATTTCTCTGGCTCTGTGGTTTGTCAATATTTCATTCATTCCATCTGGTGCGTGGCAGGATTCCTGTTATTCCGTGGACAGCATTTCATTATTTGAGTCACTCCATGCGATTACATCAGTATTTGCTCTCTCCAGTGAGTGTGACATTATTTCAGTTGTTCCATGGGGACTGTGACTCTCAGATTTTCAATGCTTGATTATTGAAGCTGTAAGGACAAGTTGGGAGACCAGTAAATATTACAGGTTAGTTTCAGTATCTGAGCTGTCTGAAGGAGGAGGTGTCGGAGGGAGACTCCGTGCTCCCTTCCTGGGAGCTGGTGGAGACGATGTGTTGTGAGCCCACCCTCCTGCCCACCGAGACTGTGGGGATTCCATTTGTACCAGCTCGATATGAAAGGGAGATGGCATCAGGGGCACGGTTTCTAAGCTGTACCAGGTGGAAATGGAACTGACAGTGGGGTTAAAGTGAGAATTACCCTTCACTGAACATTGCTCCTTACTCGGTCGGTGGGACGTGTATATTTTGGAATCTCCACACGGGTCGTCCTGGTTCTCTCCGGCTCATTCCAGAGCCCTCCCCATGTGGTGGGGGAAGGTGGGTGAGGGAACTGATGTGGGGAACACCACCGCCCTGCTTGGCCTTTTCTGTCCTATTCCAGGCTGTTTCTCCTGGAATAAGGGAAAGGGAGGGATGGAATGAAGGTGAATGTGCGTGGCCCTGGTGTTAGTGATGGTGTAGGTGAGGGGGAAGTGGTGAGGGATCCGGATTGAATCAGTCCACAGAGAGAGAGTGAGAGAGAGAGAGAGAGAGAGAGAGATGGAGCAGGGAGAATATGGTGACACTTACCCTGACACAGCGGGGAAGGTTATTGCTGCTTGTCCTGTGTTGCTGGATATTTCTTCAGACTGCAGGCACTGCACTGAGCTGGGTGCTGAGCTCAGGCCATGCTCGGTGGGTCTGGTGGTGTGGTTTCCTCTGCTAAAAGAATGGTCCTCCTTTGTACTAGCCCATACACCAGAAACTCTGTGTCCGTTTCGATAAACCTTGGTGCAATTGCCCCTTATCTGCCAGGCTCGGGGTAAACTGTGCAGGCTGGCACCGAACTGGGAAAGTGCAAATGTGTGCCCGTTGGCCTTTTAAAGATGGTATCTGCACCAGGGATGATGGAATACCCGGGCTATCCAGGCGATGGGAACTATTACCAGTCATAATGGGTGGGAGAATCGGGCTGGCATTGAATGGGAGGAATGGCATGGTCTGGGGTAGGTAGATAATGAGGGGAGTTTGATAACATAGCATCCGAAAACTAGCTCGGCCTCCTGCAGACTCTCCCTCTGTCACACTCAATTAAAATGTCACTGAGACAAATTATTGTTAACTTCAGCCCAATGAGCTAAAGAGTGTGCTCACCTTACTCTCAGTCACAAATGCAGAACAAATGCTCATTCAAAACTCTCCATCATCTGAACTCACAGTAATATCCTATTCACACATCATTCCTGAAAAACTGACCTGTGTTGCAAGATGCCATCAAAATGTCTACATGTCGGCATTCTATAACTTGTGAACACATCCTTCCATGACACAGTCTCTCCAATCCTCCCTCCCTGTCTCTTTGTCCAACCATCCCATTTGTTTGTATTTAAAAGGATGCCCCACCATCTCCCTCTGGCAATGATTTCCACACTCATGGCACCCCTTGTCATGGCACATTGGAGATATGGAGCTGTAAATAGATGGGAACTCCACATCCTGTCACTTCCAGCATGGGCTGCAAGTTTCCCCAGGCTGGGCAGCGATTTAACACAGCATTACTGGGCACTGCACTGGGGTGGTCTGTACAGATCTACACGCTGGGAGGGTAACTGCTCCGGGTTTACAGATCAGTTCAGTGGTGTTCACTTCACAGCCCCCCCGTGCTGGAGAGATACCTGGTCCGGGTTTATGGAACAATGAACTGGTGTGGTCTGCACAGCTCCCCGTGCTGGACTGATACCTATTTGGCTGGTGAGGCCTGCACAGTGTCCCACTCTTGACAGATTGTTGGGTTGTATTGAGCAGGACACTAGCCCGGTCTGCACAGTGCTCCATGCTGAACAGATATTTCAGCTGGGTTTGTGGTGTCTGGGCTGGTTCTGTGAGGTGGATTGAGAATGTGAGATAACTGACCACTTCAGCTGATGTGGCAATGCCTTTAATTTGTGTTTGCCAGTTGTGTTGAGTTTGGGGAGAGATTTCCACCACAAGGCTGAGTGGGTCTCACAAAAACTGATGGACAGAAGGACCTTAGTGTTGACTCCATCACATTCTGCAACCGACATTCCCCGGAACATTCTGGAACTGACATTCCTCGGAACATTCTGTAACTGACATTATTGGTGAATGGTTGGATGTCAGTTAATTGAATAAAAGATAAGATCCCGAGGGAAAAGATCCCATTCCAGACAGAAAGAGACACTGTTTCAAAATCGTCTCAGGCAGTTAAAGAGGTGAATACGTATTCCCAGTGTTCATGTTTCTTCAATGGAAAATTGACCGCAATTTCGACGAAATGACAGAAATTTACAACCTCCGTTTGTCTTCAAGAATCTGGGAGAGAATCCTTCAGGACGGCAACGTCTTCATCCTCTGTATCAGGAACTGTAAAGAAGTGACCTGTGCCTGCTCACGAGTGTTCGAGTGTGTAGGAATGTTCAAGAAACCATCTGTTCTTCTGGATGTGCGTTCGTATCTTTAGGGAGGGAGAAATTGTTGTGTTTTCTGTTACATTTCCAAAAAAAGATCCATTACTATTTTTTACTTCAGCCTCATTTATTTTCAATAAATCAGTGATACATTTGAAAATGTCACTGGGCCCACAATCAAACGGGTAACTTTGCCTCCAACTGATGTATATTTTATTTGTTTTCCTTCCTCACAGTTAACATAGTCACGATCTTCGTCCTGCTTCATAAAGATTGTGGATTGTCTCCATGTGTCAGACGTTACCTGGGGACCATGGCAGTGGCGGATCTACTGGTCATTATCCTCGACCTGATATTGAGACACATCCCATTGTTTATCCGGAACAGTTTTATTTCCTGAAGTCCATCCCTGTATGTAATATCCACGCCGTCCTGCTTTATGCAGCCACTGACTCTTCCGTCTGGTTCACTGTCACTTTCACCTTTGATCGATTTGTGGCCATTTGTTGCCAGAAGCTGAAAAGTAAATATTGCCGTGAGAAAACAGCGGCTGTGGTTCTGGGAACAGTGACTGTGCTGAGCTGTTTAAAGAACATTTTCTGGTATTTTATGCTCACAGCTCACTATTGGCTGCTGAACCTCCCCTGGTTTTGTGATGTAACAAACGGTGTTTATGTCTCTCGTTCTTGGGTCACAATCGAGTTCCTCCATCACATTCTAACCCCGACTCTCCCATTTCTCCTGATTCTGCTGCTCAATGTTTTCACCGTCAGACACATTTTAGTGACCAGCAGAGCCCGCAGGAGACTCCGGGCTCACACCAATGGGGACGGTCAGGGTGACACAGAAATGAGAAATCGAAAAAAAATCCATCATTTTACTGTTTGTGATCTCGGCCAATTTCATCCTGTTATGGTCAATGTTAATGGTGTATTCTATATGGTCCCGGATGTGGTTTCTGTGGTATGACTCTGTGTATTTACATGGCTTTGTGCAGGAACTGGGCTTCATGCTGCAGCTCCTCAGTTGCTGCACAAACACCGCGATTTATGCCGTGACCCAGACTAAGTTCAGGCAGCAGCTGAAGAATGTGCTGAAATATCCCTTTACCCAAATTCATCCATCAAACAAATTCACTCATTATTCAATCCATCCAGGATTTTCTCATTTCAGTTCGATGTTTCAGCAATGAAGCAGCTGTCGCTATGGTAACAGACTGAGGGTAGTGCGGGTTTATCCAACCTTATCCCACAGTGGGTTACAGGGAAACATGTCAATGTTTCTCTCAACTCACAGGCCAAAGAGAAAAGGCACCATTCCACTAACTGTAACTATTACTTCGCTGTGTAATTAAATAAAAAGGAGCCAGGCTGCAGAGCAAAAATGTCTTTGTGTTGAAGAAGGTGAGCTGAGGAGAGACAGACTCGGCCCCAGGTCCTGTACTCAGGGAAGGGGAGGGGACTGGGAACAAGCACAGGACATGGGTTTAAGTCAGTCTGTCCTTGCTTTCAATGGTGGGTCACCCATTCTGACCTGGCCTCGACAGAATTCATCTCTCCCTCCGTTCCATCTCCCTCCATATCTCCCTCCGAATCTCATCATGTCCCTCTCTCTCCTCATTCTTTTTACTCCCCTCTTTTATTTGCAGACCCTCTCTCGCACATTCTCCTTCACACTGTCTACTTTCCAGCCTCCCTCTCTCTCTGGTTTTTGACAGCCCCCATGGCTCACTTCATCTAATCCTCTCTCACCTCCCATTGCTGGGGGAACAGTGTGGATTGGGGAATAGGATGGTGTTCGGGACCATCGTATGGGTGAAGGCCACGCCTGTTGTTAAAGGATTAGTGTAGTCGGTGTTCAGCAGGTCAGTGGGAGGGGAACAAAGTGGGTGTAGGATCCCTGGCATTTTTCAGGGGAACAGTGTTGTGGTTGGGCTGAAGGTCATCCCTGTGTAGGTTTGGAACAATGGACACTGCTGTGGGAAACATCTAGGTGTGGGTACACATGCCATTGCCATGGGCAAAGACTGAGTGTGTCAATCTGGTGATATAAAACATAGGAGTAACTGAAGGACAAACAGCGAAAGCAGCTTGTGATTGACACAGCTAAGGGACCACCCAAACAGCAGATCAGGTCTGAGCTGTGCAGACCTGCCGAGGGGAGCTGTGAATGGAGGTGGGCAATTCGACCCATAACAGAAAGAGGCATCTCCATAAATATTCCCAGAGTCAATGCTGAGGGAACACAGGACATCGTTCCACTGACACAGCAGAACTGTTTGCTTCCATCTTCAATAAGAAGTGTCGAGTTGATGACACATCGATTCGATTTGGTTTGAGTTATTACTGTCACATGTACCGAGATGCAGTGAGAAGTTTTGTTTTGCATACAGTACAGCCATATCACACAGGTATGCCTTTTGTATCTTCTTATTGTTGCCCCTCCTGAGAACATCAATGTCCCTGATGTCAATCTTGAACTAATTTGACTCACTCCATGTAATATCAGGAAATGGCTGAAGGAACTGGACATTACAAAAGCTGTAGGCGCTGACAGACTTTCAGCAATAACACTAAAGGGTCATGTTCCAGAACTGGCATGGACCCAAGCCAATCTGTGCCAGTACTTTCACAGCACTGGCATCTACCCAGAAATATGGGCAATTGCCCAGCAATGTCCTGAGCGCAAAAGGCAGAATAAATCCCAGTCGAGTTAATTGGCATCCAATCAGTTACCTCCCAATGTTCAGTGAAGTGATGGAAGGGAAGTGGACAGGACTCTCAAGCATCACATTCTCAACAACAAGCTGTTCACTGACACTCCATATCTTCTAATGTTCGCTGTCTTTGTTCATAGTCTCAATTTGCTTGTCGTTTTAGATTTATCACCCTCTTTCTGGCAGGGAGGTGGCGTTCAAACAGAATCACATGAAACATGAGCTTTCCGAATGGCGGGCCAGAGAGAGAGAGAGACAGCAAGAGAGAAATGTAGAGAGAGGCGGGGAAGGAAGAAATGCGAGAGATGGTGAGAGACTGTGCGATGGGGGAGATGGTTGGAGATAAACGGAGAGGGTGAGAAAGAAAGAGAGAAAGGGACATAGAGAAGGAGGGAGGGAGAGAGAGGGGGGAGAGAGAGAATGTGCGAGCGCAGGGTAAGACAGAAGGAAAGAGAAAGGCTCCCCTGTCTCACCACTGACTTGTCCCTTGTGTTCAAGTGGTAACACACCACTATCTGCTGGCCTCCCCTGCCACTGCACAGGGGATGGTGAAGGGTGAAAAGCATCAGTCAGAGAGAAAGAGATAGGTGCCCGGTCACAGCAACAGCAACACACACACACAAAATGTGCTGGCACAGAGAGGATTACAAATGTACTGATGCTCGTCAGAGTAAATTTGTTCATGTTCAGAAATGTTGTGTTCCCCCTGCAAATGTGAAAATGGTTTGCCTTTGGGCATTTTCCTGACATCATATACATTTAATAGAGTATTCCCTTTGCGAATGTATTCATGTACCTCCGAGTAAACCGCTTTGTGAGGAGGCATGGTGAATCTTATTACACTTTCTGCAATTTGTCATGTTTTGGAATCTGCTCTCAGATCCTAAGCGGGAAAAGAAATCAAATGTGAAGGGAGTGAGATCAGCAGTGGGCTTGTTCAAGTCTCGTTCTGCTCATATCTCAGGGACAACATCTATTGGACAAAACTTCTCTGTGTCTCCAAAGACATTGTTTAAAGAGCGAAGCAACTGTGCGTCCGGAGAGGTTAAACGACTGCGATGCCTTGAAAGGAACAAAAAATCAGCGGTTTGTGTAGAGTCGTCGGGAGGCCGACGATAAAGTATCACTTTAAACACAAGAGGGAGCGAGAAAATGAGTTTTTAATTCCTAATTTTTTAATTCATTCATGATTCGCTCATTCAAACATCCCTCCAGGGAGTACCCCTGCATCCAGAGATAGAAATACAGATACAAACACACAGAGACACACATATGGAGACACACATTAACAGGACAGGTGTATCACTTCAAACAAAAGAGGGAGAGACAGAATGAAGGAGGAGTGGGGGTAAAACATATTTCAATGGATTCACACCCAAGACACGAGAGAGCCCACTGCACTTTTGAGACACAGGCACAGAGACGCACACAAACATCGAGACAGATTCTAATGCACACACTCATAAACACTAACTCACACTTACACACACAGTTACAGAGACACAGACACATTTATACACAGTCACAAATATACACAGACCGAGAGAAATAAACTAGGGATCATTTGTACAATGAACAAATGTCCACTCGTACAACAGATCAATGTCACCATTTGATGTACATCGCTGAAGTGGATTAACGTTCATTCCCAGAAGCTCATTTAAAGTAAACTCACGGGCTTTACTGATCAAGTTCAGCACCATTCACACTTCCTGTAGGTTTGCGTGAAAATACTATGTTTCGCTGTGGGATAAATCTGTGTTCCCTGGTTGTAGAAGATTCTGTTCCCTTGTCTGAATAAAAGTGTTTGGTAGCTGGTTTGAACCTCCAGCTTTGTCTCTGTGTGTCTTTCAGGTCTGAGGCGAGTGTGTGTGTGTGTCTGTGTGTCCGTGTATCTCACTCTCTTTTTCTTTCTCTTTGAATTCCTGTCTCTTTCTCTCAAAGTCTCTCCGCTTGTCTCCCTTTCGCTCTTCCTCTCTTTCTTTCTCTCTCTGTCTCTTTCTCTTGCCTGTGTCTCTGTCTCTCACAGAGTCAACTCTTTATTTCATTCTCCCCCTCGCTCACTGGCAACTTCTCTTTTGGGCCCCTCCCTCACGCTTTGTCCCTTCCATTCCGATGTCTTTTCCCTCCACTTTTATTTGTCTTTTCTCTCTGCATTTTTTCTGCATTTTTCTCTGCCTCTCTCTTTCCCCACCCCTCACCCCAAAACGTGACGTTTAGATTTTTGTGTATTCCAGTTTTGAGCCCCGATACTCTTTTCATTTCACATTCTCCCCTCCTCCATTCCCCCGATGTTTCCCTCAACACGTTTCATTGCCTCCTAATTTTGCCCCTCTCGCTACCCTCCAGAGGAGCATCTTCAAATATTGCCACCCCTTCGCAGTATTGTACCCCATCTACACATTTTGTGCCCACCAAAACTATATTGCCCCCTTAGATACTGCACTGCCCCCGCACAAATATTTAGCCCCCCACCTGCCAACAATTGCGCTCCGAATATTGCATTTCTCACATTTCCGTTCCCTCCAAATACCGAACAAAAACAAAGTTACTGGAATAGCCCAACAGGCCTGGCAGCATCTGTGAAGGAAAACGCTTCGGGTCCCGGGACCCAGTTCTGAGGAAGGAACACCGCGCCCGAAACGTTAACTCCGTTTTCTTCTTCACAGATGCTGCCAGACCTGTGGGCTTTTCCAGTAACTTTGTTTTTGTTCCTGATTTACAGCATCCGCCGTTCTTCCGGTTTTTATTCACTGCAGATATTGCCCCTTAAGTGTGCCCTCCATCCCTATTTTGGAGCTGCCCCCGCCCCCACTTTGTGCCCTCACAAATGTTGCTCTCCCCTACCCACCACCCCCCACACAGGTTTGGGCCTGACAGAGGCAGAGGGACAGACAGAGACAGGACCAAACAGAAAGAGAGGGAGACAGGGATAGGACAGAGGGACAGGGACTGACAGAGGGAGAGGAACAGAAAGAGGGAGGCAGGGAGAGAGGGAGACTGACAGCTGGAGAGGGAGGGAGAGAGAAAGGCAGGCAGACAGAAAGAGAATTTGAGAGGATAAAAAGGGGCATTGACTGGGGAGAGAAAAGCCACCGGGAGAGTGGGAGAGAGTAAGGAACCCACTACAATAACTATTCAGCACCCGCAATTCCGACATTGAGTCCAAACCTGATCCCGGAGAAAGGGACAGGGATAGAAGGACACAGACAGGCAGAGTGACACCCCCAGGGAGAGAGACAGAGGGATAAAGAGAGAGAAAGTTAGTGTAGGACTGACAAAGAAAGATAAGGGGGAGAGTGAGCGGAGTGGGAAGTAGTGGGAGAGTCAGCGGGGGAGGAAGTGGGCGCAGAGTGAGCGAGGGGCGGGAAGGGAGGGGTAGAGTGAGCGTGGGGAAGGGAGGGGGAGAGTGAGCGGGGTGGGAAGCAGGGGGAGAGTGAGCGGAGTGGGAAGCAATGGGAGAGTCAGCGGGGGGGAAGGGAAGGGGAGAGTGAGCGGAATGGGAAGTAGTGGGGGAGTGAGTGGGGGAAGGGAAGGGGAGAATGAGCAGGATGGGGAGACTGAGCGGTGGTGAAGGGAGGGGGAGAATGTGCGGGGGGAGGGGGAGAATGAACGGGGCGTAGGGAGAGTGAACGGGGTGAGGAGAGGGTGAATGGAGCGGGAAGGGGAGAGTGAACGGGGGAGGGAGGGGGAGAGTGAACAGTGTGTGGGGAGAGTGAATGGGGGGGTTGATGTGAAGAATGTGGGAGCGGCAGGCAGTTGGGAATTTAGGGAGAGAGGGAGACGATAGGATCGGACTGTTCAGCAAACCCCTTTGCCTTTCTGCTACCCCAGCCCCCAGCCCAGTTCCAGCTCCCGTCTGAGGATTCCTCATGGCAGAACAATTTGGTTCATTCTCTGTCTCTGTATCGTCCCGAGTTTCAGCTCCTGGATTAAATGTCCTCAGGGATGGCGGGTGTGAAAAAGACGGAGTCTTGAAATAAAATTTGAATACAATTTCACAAAAAGCATCAAAAGCACAGCAAGATCCCAACCCTAGCTACATTTCACAATCTGACAACCTGTCCCCCCACACAGCAAGATCCCACCTCACTCTGGAACAAAGTGGAACACCTCAAAGTTTGCAGACGAACCCATTTGGATGAGAATGTGAGCTGTGATGAGGATACTGAGATGGATGCATAATATCTGGACAGGTTGGGTGGGTGAGCAAATCAACGGCAGATGCAGTATAATTTGGATAAAAGTGAGGTATTCAGTTTGAAAGCAAAAACAAAAGGCAGATTACTACCTGAATGGCTGTAAATTGGGAGGGGGGAGTGTGCAGTGGGACCTGTGATGCTGAAGGTAAGCATGCAGGTGCAGCAGGTGGTAAAGAAGACAAACGGTGTGTTGTCCTTCATTGTGAGAGGTTTCGAGTACAGGGTCCAGACAGGGCCTTGGTGAGGCCACACCCAGAATATTGTGTGCGGTTTTGGTCTCCTTTTTTGAGGAAGGATGCTCTTGCTCTCGAGGGAGTGCAGCGCGGGTTTACCAGGCTGGTTCCAGGGATAGCAGGACTGGCATATGGGGAGAGGTTGACCAGGTTAGGATTGTTTTCCATAGAGTTCAGATAAACGAGGAGGGATCGCATAGACACTTATAAAAGTCTGATAAGACTGGATAGGGTAGATGCAGGGAAGATGATTCCGATGGTGAGTATGTCCAGAGCCAGGGGTCACAGCCTGAGGGTTCGGGGTAGGCCATTTAGGACGGAGATGAGGAGACATTTCTTCACCCAAATAGTGTTGAGGATGTGGGATTCATTACCACAGGAAGGAGTTGGTGGCAAAACATTGAATATGAACAAGAGGCGACCAGATACAGCACGTGGGGTGAATGGGGTAAAAGGTGATGGGGAGAAAGCAGGATAAAGTTCTTGAGTTGAATGGATCACGATGAATGGTGGAGCAGGATCGAAGGGCTGAATGTTTCTGGAACCCAACACAGTCACCCAGCAGCACAGCAAGATCCCACTACACACTGCCTTCCACACTCTGAGGCTTCCACACCCTACCACAATACAGCAGAGAAACAATTGAGATCCTATCACTGGCTGACTTCCCAATTCTCAAACATTTAGCAAATGAAACGAAAGGCCAAAAGCAGTGTCAAGACAAAAAGTTGCAACTATTGTGCGCACCTTCCTTTTTGGGATTCACCATTGCAACTGCTGTGTTCTCGGTTTGGTTCTGAAATAGGAATGAAGATTTTATTGCTCCTGCCAAAACTCTTAAAATGAACACAAATTCCTGACATTAAAAGACAAAAGGGGGATGGCTCTGTCAGTATCAGTGAAAGTTTTACATCAGGGATGAAACCAAAGAGGAGGAAGTCATGAAACCCAATGATTCCACGTGCACAGACACAGTACTACACTAACAACACGTGCTCCTTATTAAAGCTTACAGGTTCCTTTGAGATTTAATATGTCGGACACAAAAAATGGCTTTCCTTCTGGGCAATCTTGCACCAGAGTGCCTAATATCAGAATGGGGTCTTGCACATTTAAGACAGGTGAGGAAACATTTATTCTCTCAGATGGCGGTGACTCCATGGAATTTCTTACAGCAGAGGTTTGTCACATCTTGGTCATTAAGTGTATTCAACGGTGAGATCGACAGATTTTTATTCAGTGAAATTATCAAGGGTTATGGGGAAAGGCAAGAAAGTGCAGTTCAGGATTATCATATCAGAAACAATATCAGTAAATGGTGGAGCAGGCTGAATTGTTTGGATGGTTCCTTTCTACTTCTAAAGTTTATGGTTTTAATACAAGACTGTTAGGCTGCCCTGAGTGAAATTTGCCAAGTTAACATGCATGGATGCCCTCTGGGCTCTGAACCAAGGTGAGACGTGCAAAGGACAGCACACAAAAGCGAGTCATTGTGGGTGATTGATCCAGAGTGATGATATATCAGGGTAAAGAGTGAAAACCAGCCTTCAGAATCCCAAGATAGTAGGAACTGTCGATGCTGGGAATCTGAGATAACAAGGTGTAGAGCTGGATGAATACAACAGGCCAAACAGCATCAGAGGAGCAGGAAAGCTGACGTTTCCATTCTTGGACCTGAAGCATCAGCTTTCCTGCCCTCAGAACCTACATTGGGCCTGGCTGCATTAGGCCTACGGTTAGCTCTCACAAACTATCATGGCCCTTCAACTTTCCTGACGTCCCCACAATGGATTGTTTTAATCGATTTGCACGTCAGACAATTGCATCTGGCTTTGCTGATATGGACCTGTAATATGCAGTGAAGTGATTCTGACTGGTCCATGGCATAATTCTGCTTCTAAAGATGCATCAGTATTTTGTATTTATTGCTGTAAATGTTAAACATTAAAAGGCCATGCCAGCGAAGGCACTGAATCCTCATCACTAGGCTACCAGAGTAGAGCTCTGTTCATCCTGGACACTGTTTGATTTGGCATTACAATCTCCCATTCTTTTGCACATGATAGCCTTGGCTCTGTATCGGATTTGTCACAATGTCTTCGTGTATGATGCACAGGCTGTTCTGTAACCTATTGCATTGCAGTTTCTAATGCATGACTTTGCAGTTTAGTGGTTCGCCCAGTGCTCTTGAGTTGCATTCTTACTGGGGAGTGAGAGAATTTTCATCACATTCTGCAACCAACATCCGAAGGAGCTCTTTAAAATCATTTGAAATTATTTCTCATTAAATAGTATTAACACCAACATGCCATTTCCTCACCCAGCCGGAAATGCATTTGAAACAGTACATTCCTCTTTGTCCTTTCAGGTACTTGAGAAAGATCATTCGGAAGGATGGAAAACAGCTGACGTGAGCAATGCTCCAGTCAGACAGAATAAACTGCAGAGTAACGGGGAAACAACTGGGGAGTAATACGGACAGGGGAGGGGTCGATTTTTTTTCTTTCTTTGCTGTAACCAGACACTGGTTTTGAAGTATAAATTAGGGCAATCTAAGCTAGATGGGTGAAATAAAGTTAATAAAGTGTGAAGCTGGATGAACACAGCAGGCCAAGCAGCATCTCAGGAGCACAAAAGCTGACGTTTCGGGCCTAGACCCTTCATCAGAGAGGGAGATGTGGGGAGGGAACTGGAATAAATAGGGAGAGAGGGGGAGGCGGACTGAAGATGGAGAGTAAAGAAGATAGGTGGAGAGAGTATGGGTGGGGAGGTAGGGAAGGGATAGGTCAGTCCAGGGAAGATGGACAGGTCAAGGAGGTGAGATGAGGTTAGTAGGTAGGAAATGGAGGTGCGGCTTGGGGTGGGAGGAGGGGACAGGTGAGAGGAAGAACAGGTTAGGGAGGCAGAGACAGGCTGGGCTGGTTTTGGGATGCAGTGGGGGGAGGGGAAGAGCTGGGCTGGTTGTGTGGTGCAGGGGGGGAGGGACGAAGTGGGCTGGTTTTGGGATGCGGTGGGGGAAGGGGAGATTTTGAAGCTGGTGAAGTCCACATTGATACCATTGGGCTGCAGGGTTCCCAAGCGGAATATGCGTTGCTGTTCCTGCCACCTTCAGGTGGCATCTTTGTGGCACTGCAGGAGGCCCATGGACATGTTATCTAAGGAATGGGAGGGAGATTAGAAATCGTTCGCGACTGGGAGGTGCAATTGTTTAATGCGAACCAAGCGGAGGTGTTCTGCAAAGTGATCCACAAGCCTCCGCTTGGTTTCCCCAATGTAGAGGAAGCCACACCGGGTACAACGCATACAGTATAGCACATTGGCAGATGTGCAGGTGAACCTCTGCTTAATATGGAAAGCCATCTTGGGGCCTGGGATAGGGGTGAGGGAGGAGGTGTGGGGGCAAGTGTAGCATTTCCTGCTGTTGCAGGGGAAGGTGCCAGGTGTGGTGGGGTTGGAGGGCAGTGTGGAGTGAACAAGGGAGTCACGGAGAGAGTGGGCTCTCCGGAAAGCAGACAAGGGTGGGGATGGAAGAATGCCTTGTGTGGTGGGGTCGGATTGTAGGTGGCGGAAGTGTCGGAGGATGGTGCGTTGTATGCGGAGGTTGGTCGGGTGTTGTGTGAGAACAAGCGGGATCCTCTTTGGGCGGTTGTGACGGGGGCGGGGTGTGAGGGATGTGTAGCGGGAAATGCGGGAGACGTGACCAAGGGCGTTCTCGACCACTGTGGGGCCAAAGTTGCGGTCCTTGAAGAACTTGGACATCTCGAATGTGCGGGAGTGGAATGCCTCATTGTGGGAGCAGATGCGGCGGAGGCGGAAGAATTTTTGCAGCATCGCTTTCAATTCTTTCTGCATCTGTGTGGCTTCGAGAAGAGTAAGCCTGTAGGAGTTCTTTTTTCCGCACAGCATTACCCACAGCATCTTCATGCAGGATAGACTTGTTTTTCCCCATTCTATTCCTGTTTATGTTCTCATATTGCTGCAACGAATCTTTCGATTCAGTGACCTGTTCTTCAGGCAGATGGCTCACTGTCCTATCCCATTTCCTAAGAAGTTCCTTTGCATTTAGATTAAGTTGTGGCACATCAGAAGCAGATAATTTGTATTTTGATGTGCCTCGTTCTGAGTGTCAGTGACTAATACCTTTTCCTCAGTGTCCATTCCAAAGGCGCTGATTTTATTCCTGCCTGTGGCTTTCCTACCATTGACATGTATGACACGAATGACAAAATTCAACCACATCTTTATTTAATTCAGGACATTAGAATTGTTTTGATATTTTAACCTCACTCTCCCTCACTCCCAAATGACTTCCTGTCAGTATTTCATGTGCTAGCCACATTACCTCCTGTCTGTATGCTCCCAGCAATAACATTTGGTGCATTTCCGCCAATTTCTCTTCTGCACGAACCTGTTGTGGACTCCATTTTTGCCTTCAGATTCTAACTTTAAGATAATAACCATTTGGAATATGTTTTGATTCCTTTTCCGAGTTAGTCTCATGATATAAATATTTTCTTGATTCATCTTTTTGATGTAACTCCAGGAATCATCAGAACGAAGCACCTCTGCCTGACCCGTTCCCTGTTCAGATTTTTCCTTTACCATTTCATCAAACAGGGCAGCTACCTGGAACTTTGACTACCTCTTTTGTTTTTACTTTTTTTTTCCCTTCTTGCTGTAACTTATGACTGTGGGATCTTGTTACCATACATTCCAGAAAAATTCCAGGCTATTTTTCTTATACCTCCGCTGGCCCCGGTATACCTTTGGCTTCTCCACTACAAGGGTATGCCTCCTGCCTTTGATCCTGCTCGGCCGTTTCCAATAACCAACTGTATTCCTGGAACTGATGCTCTTTCAATGGCTCCCACTGTCACTTCCCCAGTCTTGATTGGACTTTCCAACCTGATCTAACACAAAGGAATGATACATCTCTCTCCATCTATTCCACAGATTACCACAGTCACAGGTAACATTTCAGAAGGAGTGCAAATGCTTTCATCTCTCACTGTTAGAGACTGATAAGCTCCCATATCCCTCAATGTTTTTACTTCTTTACCCCCCTCCCCCTTTTCTTCCTGAGTAAACCTTATCCACAGAGGTGTATCCTTTAGAGAGGTCAGGTCCCGTCTTCCTATCCAGTCTGTGACTCGGCTATGCACTCTCTTGCAGCTTGTTGGGAATCTTTTGGGAATTCCTTCGCTGTCTCCAATAATCACACTGGTTTAGCCTCATTTACCACATCCTTTTTCACCAGTGCCTTTCTTCAGCTAACAGCACTGTGGCTATGTGTGTCCCACCATATGACAGTGAAAACACCTTTTGCCGGTGCCTTTTTAAAACCACTGGCACTGTATATCTCTCCATTACAGTGTAAACACCTGGTACCTCCTGCCTCCTTTGCACCCGCATGGGTTTATTTTTTCACCAATGGTAAAACGGTCACTGTGTGATCCACACTGTTTTTTTTTCATTGAAGAATCGCCTGCTTTTTTTTCCCCTTGATTCACATCCCTCATGGAATGAAATTGCTGTCGGAAGCTAGATTTCGATTCATGCGCGAATATGTATTCATCTGCCACCTCAGCAGCTCTTCTGAACTTTCAGTTCCTCAACATGAGTTCTTATCACTTCTGGAAATGAGTATTTAAACTTCTCCAACAGAATAATCTCTCGATGAATCTCATAAGCCTTTTCGTCTTTAATACTCTCATCCACCAATCAAAGTTATTCTGTTTAATTCTTTCAGTTTTGACATAGAACTGACCAGGTTCCTTCGTTAAATTTTTCAACTGTTGTCAATGTGCTTCTGGTCCCAATTTGTAGGCACTCACAATAACCTGTTCGACATCTCCATAATCTCTTGACACCACATCTGACAGAGCTGCAAACACGTTCCTCACCCTGCCTACCAATGTGGTCGAAAGTAACATTTCCCACAGAGTTCATGGCCAATTCCTGAAAGGAAATAGTAAAAAAGGCTTCTATATTCTTTTCATCGAATTTCTATAATGTTTGGATATATTCGTATGTATCCTTATTAGGCTGTTGGTTTGATGAGTTTGCTCATCCTCACTTCTAGCTTGTACTTCTCCTTCTGCCATTTAAAATTATTTTGTTTTATGTTCCAACTTCATCTTTTGCAACTCGAGCAGCCTTTGCCTTTCTTTATATCCCAACATGGCTCTTCTTTCCCGCTCTTTCTCTTCTGCCTTCAACATAATTCAAACTCTCTCTCTTTCCTCTCATTCTCTAACTCCACTTGTCTCATTTGCATTTTTTTCTCATTCATCTGAACTTGCCTGTTTCTCTGATTACCTGAGTGCTTGGCCAACTCCATTACAATTTCAGACTTCGTCTGACCCGATTCCCTTGAATCCAATTTTCGCCTGCATGCTAATTCGAAAAAATATATACTCCCTCGGTGTTTCTAAACTTTCTTGCCAAATTTGGGAAGCATCTCCAAACCCCAGATTCTCGTTAGAAATGTTCAGAGACATTTCCCTCACATTTAATTTTACCCCCAACAAGTAACCTAAATTAAACAGATTTTTCTCACCTCAGTTCTCTTTCATGATTTTGCACACAAATCTCCCACTCTGTTTAATTCTGTCCAAATGCATCCATATCAATTCAAATCCTGTGCATGAACTGGCCATATTCCAGACTTGAGCCCCCAATCTGTTAGAGAGGGAAGAAAGGCATCCATTTGATATTTAAACCAAAACAGAACCTCCAGACCACTACAGAGAGAGTAGAGATTCCCCTCTAATGATTAAACGTGAGTCACCCAGAAAAGCTCGCCTCCCATGTATGATGTGTTAAAAACAGAGATTAAATCAAATCAAATGCCTGATGTCAACTTTATAAGTAGCAAGTAATAATTTATTTACTTAACCCTCACAGTGAACAAATAAAGAGAATTACTTGCAAAACCAATGTCTCCTTCACCTCCCATTTCTCCCCAACCTCCCATCCACCTTCTCACCCCAACCAGCATTGTCTCTGATATCAAACCCAGAGAAGAGAGCATATGAACGTGTCTCATATTGCCTCATAACTGCAGCAGTGTTTTTGTTCAAAGGGTAGGACAGAAGAGTTATGAACTCCAGAGGCTTGGATTCATCCCTACTCCCAGACACTGTGTGTCTCCCTGTCCCTGTGTCCAAGCTTCAGTCTCTCAGAAAGCCCCCATGAAGAGCAAAGGAGAGAGATAGAAATCGATTGAATCAAAGTTAAGATGATTTGAAAGAAAAATAAACAGAGACAAATGAGATCCCATTACTGACTGACTTCCAAAATCTTCCCAATTGTCGCCACTGTTCCCTGACTTCAAACCCAGAGAATATGAAAGGTTTCAACTGGAATTAAAGGGCAAATACTTTCTGACTGCCCCCAGGATTTAGTTTCTGAGAGGGTGGGCAATGAGTTAATGGTGAGGAGTCAGTTTCTACAGTCTCCCTCCCTCCCTAATAGAGAGGGGATATGTGGTGATCTTTTTGAAGCAGGTGGAGACTTTGTCTTGTAGGAGGGAGACATTGAAGATGTTGGTGAATACCTTGCATCTGTTCGTCTGCACAGGATCTGAGTGCTCGGCTGGGGACATAGTAAGAACCCTGTGCTTTCCTTGGGTTGACTCTCAGAAGACACATCTGATATCTGCAGTGTGACAGTGGACACAGGCACATCCAGGGCTGTCGGGGCAGGCATCAGCCCCCAATTAGTGACAGTCACATAGTCATTCATAAGAGGCATCTCTCAGTCATCATCAACACATGGCAGAACTGGTTGGTGTGAGCACCACATAGTTTGTGTTGAGACAGAGAGGCATCAATAGACCAGGCCCATGGTCCACCAATTTCTGCATCACCATAATGGGGTAAATTCACACCAAAATGGGGGCAGGATGTGCTCCTACTGAGTGCCGCTGATGCAGAGAGTGAATATTTTGCAGATGTGATTCCGAGCAAGCCACTGCTTTAACCTGAATGGAGCCAAGCACCCTGAGTGTTGTACCTTGTGGATGGTGGACAGTCCTGAGGGAGTTATGAGCTGCCATATACATGAACAACTTGAAAGAAAGACCTGACGGCATTTCTGATACGTTTGCAGATGATATAATGATAGTTGGGCGGACAGGTGATGTTGAGGAAGTGTGGAGGCTGCAGAAAGACTTGGACAGGCTCCGACAGTGGGCACACAAATGGCAGATGGAACACCACGTGGGAACATGTGAGATTTATGCATTTTGGTACGAAGAATTATATGCATACACTGTATTCTGAAAGATTTTGTGAAATCAAAGGTATTTTGGAGTCCTCGTCCTCTCATATGTTTCATCTGCAGGTTCAGTTTGTGGTGGGAAAAGTAAATGCAATGTTTGCATTCATTTCAACAAGGCTAGAATGCAAGAGCAGAGACGTACTGCTGAGGTTTTATAAAGGCTCTGGTCATCTGCATCTGGAATATTGGGAGCTGTTTTGGGCACTGTATCTATGGAAGGATGTGCTGATATTGGATGAGGTCCAGAATGATCCTGGGAGTTACAGCATGTCATATGAGGAACAGTTGAGGACTCTGTGTTTGTACCCACTGGAGTTTAGACAGATAAGGGGAGGGGTCTGATTGAAACTGGCAGAATACCAAGAGGTTGGGATACAGTGAACATGTAGAACATATTTCCACTAGTCACATAGACCATGGTTCCAGGACACAGCCTCCGATTGAAGGGATGACACTTTAGAGCTGAGATTGGGAGGAAATTCCTCGGCTAGACAGTGAATCTCTGGAACATTTTGCCCCCGAAGGTTGTGCAGGCCATATTTTTTAAGGCAGAGATAATTGGGTTCTTGATTAAAAGCAGAACACGTGTAAAGGGAGCAAGCAGGATAATGGGGATTAGAAACATATCAGCAATGATTGAATGTTGGAGGTGATTCGATGGGCTGGATGTCCGAAATATATTGCTTTCTCTCATGTCTTAATGAGCATTCCATCTATTATTCACTGTCGAATTGTTAGCTTCTGACCTGCTCTTGTACACTTGCATATTCATTTCAATTCGATCTCAAATTCTGGTCAATGCTAAGCCCTGTGATACAGACAGTGGGAAGATTCAGTGTCGGCCAGTAGTTCAATAATGTGTTGAATGCACACTGCCGCCAGTGAGTCCCATTTGCCAGCAGCACATTGTCTGTACGAAGATTGTCATTTTCAGTCTTCTTCTTCAAATGATCAATCCTGTGGTGCCAGTGCCATTGAATTCAACACCATCGGTGACATTTATCACAGCCTTCAGCAAGAATAAATTATGCAATATTTGAAACCTGTCTAATTATAGGAAAGTCTAAACTGAAGATATTGAATCTTTACTTGCATAGTGTTCAGAATAAGAAACACATTTTTTTGTGTTCAAATCAGGCAATTTGTCACGTCAAGGTGTTGAACTTGTCATGACTTGCAATGATAAGTTCTATTCTGTTCTCATTTCTTGTGCTGCTCTGTTCTTGTTTTATTATTTATATTATACTGTAATCCCATTCTTCATTAAGTCCTGATTGAAATGTTCTCCGGTGAATATCCTCCACCCAACTTAAATTACATTTAATCTATTTGAACAGACATTTTGAGGCAGCTGCAGAAGAGAAGAACGGGAAGAGATAATGGCTGATCGTACACTGTGTCCACCATTCGACCAACTTTTCCCTCCAGTCATCTAAAGTTTTTATTGTAGGTCAGAGAACCTCAGGATTATTACAGCACAGTTAGAGGCCATTCAGCCCATTGCTGTCCATGAGTTGTTCAACTGCACAATTTGGAGACAGAGAGAGTGTGTGAAGGTGGACTGAAAGAGAGATAAACAGAGAGAAAGAAAGTGAAGGGTGATAAACTGAGTGAGAAGAGAAAGGGGAGCAACAGACAGAATGAGAATGAAAGGGGTGCTAGAAGAGGTGGAAGTTCAGAAGCTAGAATGAGGGGAGATCGACCGGGACAGAACAAATATCATTGCCTTTCTTCGAATCTCAACAGCTGTGTCCTCCGATTTTCTGTATTCTGTATATTCTCCAAATTCGCAATCATTTTGGTCAACCCACAGCAGGAGGAATGCAACGATTCAAGAAGGCAGCTCCCCACCACCTTCTCAAGGGCTACTAGGGATGGGCAAGAAATGCTGGCCAGCCAGCAAGGCTCACATCCCACAAATAAATAGAAAAAAAATCACACTTTGATTAAGTATCATTTATTAGAATTCACATGCAGTCCATTGCCATTGAGAACATCAATGGCACAACTCTCATCTTCACTCTCTGATTCTGGAACAACAACCTGAATTGTGTTTGTCAGGTACAGTTCTCTGTTAACATATCCATACAATCTGTCTGTTATTTTATGCACATCTTCCCCTCAGATTAGACAATATTCAATAGCTACAGGAGTAGGCCATTTCGCCCTTCGAGTCAGCATCACCATTCATTATGATCATGGCTGATCATCCACAATCAGTATCCTAATAGACAATACTCAATAGGTGCAGGAGTAGGCCATTCCGCCCTTCGAGCCAGCACCACCATTCGTTATGATCATGGCTGATCATCCACAATCAGTATCCTAATAGACAATACTCAATAGGTACAGGAGTAGGCCATTCCGCCCTTCGAGCCAGCAGTACCATTCATTATCGTCATGGCTGACCATCCACAATCAGTATCCTCATAGACAATAGACAATAGGTGCAGGAGTAGGCCATTCGGCCCGTTGAGCCAGCACCACAATTCATTATGATCATGGCTGATCATCCACAATCAGTATCCTAATAGACAATAGACAATAGGTGCAGGAGTAGGCCATTCCGCCCTACGAGCCAGGACCACAATTCATTTTGATCATGGCTGATCATCCACAATCAGTATCCTAATATACAATATTCAATAGGTACAGGAGTAGGCCATTCGGCTCTTCGAGCCAGCACCACCATTCATTATGATCATGGCTGATCATCCACAATCAGTATCCTAACAGACAATACTCAATAGGTACAGGAGTAGGCCATTCCGCCCTTCGAACCAGGACCAGCATTCATTATGATCATGGCTGATCATCCACAATCTGTATCCTAATAGACAATAGACAATAGGTGCCGGAGTAGGCCATTCCGCCCTTCGAACCAGCACCACCATTCATTATGATCATGGCTGATCATCCACAATCAGTATCCTAACAGACAATACTCAATAGCTACAGGAGTAGGCCATTCCGCCCTTCGAGCCAGGACCACCATTCATTATGATCATGGCTGATCATCCACAATCAGTATCCTAATAGACAATAGACAATAGGTGCCAGAGCAGGCCATTCGGCGCTAGATTATGGACTATAAATGTTTTACTGATAGTATCATGACTGATCAGTATTTACAGGATGGATGCAACCATTTATGAACAGATAAGCATATTTATGTTCCGACAATCCTTTGGCATTACTCCCATATCCAAAGCAGGTTGAATGATTGAGCACAATTGGTTGACTATCTCTAATATCCCTCCTCTCAGTTATGCTCACACGGCCCATGAAAAATGTGTAAAAGTGAAATGTTATTTTGAATTTGAATATATCAAGAAAAGGGTTAATTGAAGCTGTTTGTTCAGTGTTTCTGATTATTGTCAGTCTCTGTGGATCCTAAACGTGTCACTGGAGGGTTTGCCTGTTCTATGAATAAGGGACTCCTTTCAATGTGTTATCCCATTGCATGCACAGGAACATCGCCCACAGCACCCACAGGGATCAGCAGCTCCAGGGAGAGGCAGAGTGGAGACTAGAGCCTGAGTACAATAGGTTGGAATATTCCAACAATGGACAGGAGTTTATCCGATGGTCTTTACTGGCTTTCTCAGCCTTGGATATCATTAGCATTTCGGATTTATGATGTACTGATGGTTATTCAAGCTGGTTACGATCCCATCCTTGCTATAGTTGGTGTTCCCGGTAAGTCTCATTGTCTCTTAAACCAGTTTGAACTGACTTGCGGCTCATGATGTATAAATTTTGGAAAGGTGGAATTCAACATTTTCCGTTCCAATCAAAAATTCCACTCTTTACAAATTATAACCAGCAGGTTACTATTTAAAGGTTACTCACCAATATGTGAGGAGGAACTGGATTGTTCTCAAATTCCATGACACTTTTTTGCTCCCTGCACAGATTTACAGCTTCATATCCTCGCCACTCACCGATCTTCCCCATTACCGCCATCATGTTTTTGCAGTGTCTTCCTCAGCCTCAGTGTAACTTCTGAAAAAGCCATCATTTGTGCCTTTATTAAATCTGGATACAACTTCAAGTCCCTTCTAACTATGTTTCTGTTGCAAAATAATGACGCCTGAGATGTTTAACTTGTTCTTGGCACAGAATCTATCAGACGGGAAGACAGTGCCTTTTGCTCAAGTCATTGACTCATAATCTAGAGGCACAGAATAAAAGCCTGTTGGTATTTCAAAAAAGAAGTTGGCGACATTTAAGTGAAAACATGATCTTTGTTATTTAAAAAAAAGCCCAAGCTAATGTCCTTTGGAGAATGTAATGCTTCACCCTTCCCTGGGTATGTGACTTCCATGTGACTGCACACCCACAGCAAACTGCTATATTCTTTCTTGTTATGTGGAACAGCTGAACCAGCCACTCAGTTCAGGACAGGGATAACATGCTGGCATGACCAGGACTGCATACATCACATGAAAGTAGAGCAAAAGTAAAGATAACTCCCTTCCTATGCTTGTTTATCATATTCCTACAACTCATTTCCATTCAGGTATGTGGCAATTCCCTATTTCAAGTGCATTCTCTCTCACTGAGTCTCTCTCTGAGAGTGATGGTCATCTCCACAGGCACCTCTGGTGCTGGCTTTATTGATGCTGACATACATATGCAAGGAGCTTTTACATTCTATATCAGCCACAATGCATAGAGAAGGAATGGCCTTACCCGCCACAGGAAATAAACAGATAGGTTTTTGCAAAGATCTGCAGCTTGGATTGTGGATGACGTTGTTGGCTTGCTCGCCACGCAGACTTGCTTTTGTTCGGGTGTTTTGGCTCTAGGACCAACCATGCACGTCTACTTTTGGCTTGAGGTCCTATGGTTACCTTGCCAAAATTAAATTGATAGTCTTCATTGTCGGAATATACAGACATTAAGGAGAGTTCATCGTGCCGTTTTGCTGCTGACTGATGTTCATATAGTCTGATGGCTAGCTTCCTTCCTGTCTGTCTGATGCATTCATTGCCTGGTATTTTGTAAACCATGTTCGTTCTGCATGTTGTGGGAATAGGGTCTTTAACTCTTGTCGGAGAGTGGCTTTGCGTTTGTGGGATACCATGATTCCTTGTGCTTTTCAGAGTCTTGTTGTCAATTCCGATATGCTTTTGATGTAGGGCAGTGTGGCCGGTATGTTAGGTCGTACTGTGTCCTCCCGTTGTTGTCTGTTTTGTAGATGGATAAGTACGGATAACAAACTATTATGAAAAACCTGTGAGTGTTACTGAGGCAGCATTTTCGGAATTTTGGACAGATATTCTCTCTTTTATAAGGAATTATATCCTTGTCACAGACAGAATGGAGCTTCACCAGGCTAATCACTGGTATGATGGTACCATGAGGAGTGAGTGAAGATTAATCTGTAGCACTGTGAGAAAATGAAAGATAATTAGATTGAAACTTGAGGGTTGTGGTCTATCTATATGTTCTAAACAGACACTAATAAAGTGATAAATTCCATGACTCACTTTTTTTATTTTCTCAAGATGCATGATTTTGGATAGTTTAATTGCCTCTGAGGATGTTTCTCCAATCCCACGCCCAATCTTCAAGTATATATACAGAGAGAGAGATAGAGTGAGAGGGAGAGAGAGAGAGGGAGAGAGAGAGAGAGAGGTGTCAAGATTTTGAATAAAGTCTCACCACATTAATGTGCAGCTGGTGTGAGACCCTGCAGTGAGTGCTACGTTATCTGCAATCCCAGCAACAGCCACAATACCTTCGTTCTAAATCAGTTAACGATTCCCACCAGCTTCTGATCTCTATGGAGAACACGGATCGTATGTAACAATCCTGACTGGCTGCATGGAGTGGTCCTGTACTCTGGAACAGCCATGAGGGGTGATTTCAGAGAACAATGCATCAGTTAGTGGCAGCAGTTGTTTGCTCATGGCTGATCAGATTGTGTCTGACCATCTGAATGTGTCTGACCGTCCCTTTCCTATTTTTTTCCCAATAAACATTGACTGTCCAGACCAGCCATGATCAGCCGAGTTCAGCCATGAATATCTCCAATAACCGAGGCTTCCCTGCTTCCTGTGGATGAGGGTACCACAGATAGCACAACAATAAAGCGGAAGGGACATCCTTATTTCAATGGAGGTCTGTTACGTTAAAGATGTGTTCACCTAACATCAAATCACCAATTCTTTTGAGACACAAGGACACAATAATTAGACTAACCAGAAACCATTTGGCTCTCAAAACCTGACTCACATTACCACTGACTCTTTCCAATCAAATATGCATCAAACTCAGCCTTCACTGCTCTCTTGGAAAGAGAATATCAGATAGCATAACATCATGGAAACATAAAAAAACGAGCAGAATTAGGCCATTTGGCCAATCGGATCCGATATGCTGTTCAATAATGTCTTACATATTTCTCAGCATTATTCTCCTGCCGTCCCCTGTAACCCTTGATCCCCTTATTACTGAAAAAACCATCTATTTCTGTCTTAAAGATACTGGAGTTTCTATACCTCTGTCTGTACATGTGCATGTGTCTCTTTGTGCATGTGTTTATGTGTCTGTGTACTTGTGTCTGTGGTTATCCATCTATGAATCAGCCTGTGTGGTTCTGTGTGTGTTTATGTCTATTTGCACTTGATTGTATCTCTGTGTATGTGTGTGTGTGTGTGTGTGTGTGTGCGCGCGCGCGCGCGTGCGTGCGTGTGTGTGTGTGTGTTTATCTCCGTATATGTATTGTGTGTGTTAGTATATCGGGGTGTTTACCAATGTTTCTGTGTATTTTTGTATCTGCATCTCTGTGCAATGAGATATCTATTTTGGAGATGAGACAACTTAATCAGAAATGACAGTGGGTTTAATGTGAGAATTGCCGTTAATTGAGCAAAACATCTCAGTTGGTGGAGCTTCGATCTTTCAGAATCTCCACATGAGTCGTTCTGGTCATCTCGAGCCTGTGCCAGGGTCCACTCAACAATAGGAGTAGGAGGGTGGGAGGGGTAAGGGAACGGATGTCGGGCACTGTACCATATGGCTTGGCTTTTACTGTCTTATTACAGGCTGTTTCTCCTCGAATGAGGGAAGGGACAGTTGTGAGTGAGGGTGAAAGAATGGCACTGGTGTAAGAGATAGTGCAGGCTGGGTGAAATGATGAGGTGTCCAGAGTGAGTCAGTCCACAGTGTTGACTCCATGCGTTTTATTTTTTGCAGGGATGTTGCCGAGGTGACAGACAGTGTGAGGCAATAAAGGCATTGCATTCAGTAGTGGGAGTGGTAAGAGTTTGAGCCTCACTTGGTGACAGAGTGTGAACCTTGTTCGGAGTTAGTTGCTATAACAGATATAGAATGGGTGTGAAGGAGCAGAAAGAATACAGTGGCACTTTTACTGGCAGTAATGGAATGAATACAGATACTCATCCTATATTTCTGGATGTTTCTTCAGATAATCTCAGCATCAAGGTGAGCCTCATTGAATGTCTTGTCCAAGTCCATCACTAATAACACCACAGGCCACCCCCTCAGATTCCACTGAATCAGTTAGGGTGGAGCTTACAAACAGCAAGAAGAAACAAATATTTACATGTTTTATAACTGAACCAAAACTGTAGTACATATTTTGTACAACTTATGCTTTGAAGATTAGATACGCAAGTATTGTGGAGTCTGCAGTAATAATGGATTATCTCAAGTTGCATGTAAACTCCGTGAATTAAGTGACTGCTAACAAAATGAAAAAATAAAATCCACACGTGTGTATGAGGTAGGTTGAAGAGAATGTTGTGAACCAAACCAGAGACCAAGTAATTTTGACTTTAGTGTTGTGTGGTCAGAAACGCTAATTATTAACTTTGGGCTGAAGGAGCTTTTGAGGAATAGTGACAACAATATACTGCATATTACATGACATAAACATTGAATTTTTAATTGTTACTGTCAAACATCATGGAATCCATGAGTCTAGATTGCCAGGTTAGCTGTAATGAATTGGGAAAGTTCAAGATAAAATTTAGTGGCAGGCAGGCAATCGTTGTTATTTCTAGAAATATTCAGACATAGAGTCAGAGAGATATACATCATGGAATGAGACCCTTTTGATCCAACTCATCCATGCTGTTCAGATATCCTGAATAAATCTAGCCGCATTTGCCAACAATTTGGTTCATACCTCTCTCAAACGTTCCTGCTCATGTGTCCAACCTGATGCCTTTCAAATGTTGTAATTGTACCACCCTCCACCACTTCCTCTGGCAGCTCATTCCATGCACACATCACCCAGTTGCCCTGCCGGTTGCATTTAAATCTTTCCCCTCTCATGTTACCCTTTGCCCTCTGGATTTGGATTCCCCCAACCCCAGGGAAAAGACCTTGACTCTTTACTCAGATTTACCATAATGTTACAAACCTCTATAAGGTCGCCCCTCAGTGACAATTGTTTGTTTTATTGTGCAGGGACTGGAGCAATTTTTCCACACAGCGCCCACAGCCAAAAATGCCATTCATCATGAACATTATTTGTATTGGTGGGACTGTTTTGGGACAAAAGTAAACAACGCTAGGAAGAAATTTCCCCTCCTGTTCAATACATGTCTGGGGAAAATTGAGAACCTGATTGAGGGGGCAGACTAGATTTATTGCTGCGTCTGCAATTTTTGACAGTGCAGCATTCCACTCAAGTGTTAGTCTATGTTCTGTTCTCGTCTTTTAGTTGCTCAGGAATCAGTATCATTGACAATACAACCTCAGCCTCATTATCTGACAACAAACGTCCCTAATGGTGTATTGCAGAGCTCAGAAACAACTCAACAGCCGGCTACACAACACAGGAGGAGGCCATGTAATCTTTCTCGGCTGCTACACAGGAACAGGGAGTCCTGGTTCGCTAAAATTAAATACAGAGCAGAAATAACTACTTACTTTTATATTAGAAAGCTGTATCGAATGGAATTCCTCAGGGACCAGTGTAAGGTCATCAACAATTTACAATCCAGATTTACGATTTTGGAGGGAGTGGTGAGAGAACGAGACAGGGGGCAGCCAGGAAGGCAATATTCTGCATTTAAAAACTTACCTCGTGAGTCGGCGGCCTCCTGATCCGAGTGGCGGGGTTGGTGAGAAGGCCAGACGGGAAGTGAACTATTATATTTGGGCATTGTCCTGTATCAATGGTTTAGATAAGTGCAACAAAATGTACTCTAACTATATTTGTCAGTGATGCTAAGATTAGCAGGAAATTAAGCTATCAGGAGGAGGTAGAGAGAATGTAAGTGGATAAGCAACTGACAATTTGGCAGATGAAATATGATGTTGGTAATTGTGAACCTGTGAGACTTTCAGGAAGAACAAAAGGCTATATGTTACATGAATGGAGGGAGATTCTGGGACCTAGTGATATTGTGTGTGCTAGAGGGTTCTCTCTGAAACTTTCAGACATTGGAAGCGTTGTTCTACCATCCTGATGGCGACTCCGTGATGGTCCGAGTTGCCTCATTACTCTCAGTACACATGGGATATTTTTATGTGGTTGGTTGGTGGTGAGCAGTCGTGAGGAGGAGAGTGTTTTGGATTCTGTATCAAGGGCGTGGCCTTTATCCAAGATACCATCCTATATTTCTACATGAAGATCTTAAAACAATGGGAATGGCTGCCTGCTTCTGAATGAAGAGGCTGCGGGTGCTGCCAGGACAGTTGGTCTTCACCACCATGATGTCGTGTGCATGGTCACACTGCAATGTTAATGGAGTGAGGGTTTGAAGGGCTCAATCACAAGAAAGAAAACATTAAATGTAGGTATTTTCAGATCAGCTGAAATGGTTAGTTATATCCCATTCTCTATTCACCTCCCAGAACCAGCCCGAACACTTTTCTCTGTTCAATCACAGGATGTGGGCTTCACTGGCTGAGCCAACAGTCATTCCATCCCTCATTGCCCAGAGGGTAGTTAGAGCCTGTGACATTATTGGGTGTGTGGGAACACATGTAGGCCAGAGCAGTGATGGATGGCAGTTTCCTTCCCTACAAGTTATGAGTGAATCAGATTGGTTTTCCTGACAATTGCCAACGGTTTAACCTTCATCATTCAAGTTTTAATTCCAGACTTTTTTTGAATTCAAATTCCAACATCTCACTTGGCAGGAGTTGAACTCAGAGACCCAGAGCATGATGTGCATTTTTGGATAAATAACCAAATAATAAGCAAAGTCATTCACATATACAAGAATGAGAGGTATGAACAGTGTCAAAAGAAAGCAGCTGCTCCTTTTAGTAAAAGGGCCAAGAAAAAGGCAGCACACTTTCAAATTGAAGCGTTTGAGAGTTAAAGAAAATTTAAGTGTTGTTTTCACACAGAGAGTGCTGGGGTCTAGAATGCACTTTCTGAGAGGAGTTGTCATGGGTAACCTCACAACCCATTAAACAGTATTTGGATGAGCGCTTGAAGTGTCATAATATTCAGGACTACGGGCCTCGTGTAGGAAAATGGGACTAATGGGCATGCTTCTGTGATTGTATGGTTGTGGATGTTCAACCATTGAGCAGCATAGGGCAGGAATTGTTGGGTTTCTGGAGACTATAATAACAAAGGCTATAAGAATGAACTGCAACTGCTTCCAAAAGGATACCAATAGGGAACACATGAGAAAACATTCTGAAACCAGACAGTGGAGAACAAATAACAAGGAAATAGCAGAAGTATGACATAACTCCTTCAGTTTTTGATTAAAAGAAGAAAAGATAAAAAGATGACCTTCTCAGCAATACTAGGAAATCTGAGTGTGGTGAGAAATAGAAGTAGAATGAAATTAGCAAATAAACTAATTTAGAGAGATTATTGCGACCGGTTTTAATGGGCACAGACAAAGACAATGTTGGTTTATGATCTGGGATTCGTATTTGACAAACCAACCTGGAGATAAATTTTGGAGATGGAATAGATGCAATGCATTTGGAGTTTTGGAAAGGTTTTTGATAGATTCCCAAGCCCAATGTGTAAAGTAAAACACATGGGATTGGGCCAAATATATGGTGCCATAGTGGGGAAGCTGACAGGAAACAGTAAGCAAGAATAAATGGATTTTTTTTGTTGGATTGAAAGTTTCGTGGTGTAAATTAGAGATTCCAGGTATTCACAAAACATATCAAAAGTTTGGTTGAGGGAATCAAATGCAATGTTTCCAAGTCTGCTGACAGTACAAAACTGGGGCTGTGAGTGGTGCGGAGGATGGAAAGGTTCTCCAAGGCAATTGAGACAAGTGGAATGACTGGGAAAACATCTGGCAGATGAAGAGCAAGGAGGATGTATGTGACCTTGTGCACTTTGGTGGGAAGTAATAGAACAACAGCACAATATTTGAAGAGGGATTGTTTGAAAAAATATTGATCTACAAAGGGACTTGTACTCCCTGTCTTTTGTGTTATTCTGTGCAGACTCCAAAATCTATGCAGGGCGGTGACGTCTGAAGCTAGCTACCATACGATTTCCACCCCCAGCCAGCTAAGATTGTCCTTTCTGGGCTCTAGGTGCTGTTCAACCCTCAGGACAAATGCAACAAACTACAATGATGTGTTTGAAGCAAAGCTGACTTCTTTTACATTTCTCTCGGATACTAAACTCTAGTTTAATTTTAGATTTATAGCCATCATCAGGAACAAACTGCAAATGTCAGAACAAAAGTAACAGAAAATTACAGAGCAGAGCAAGGCCTTTTTTAATTCATTTGTGTGATGTGCGTATTGCTGGCTGGACAGCAGCATTCACCCTTAGCCCATCATGTGTGTGTTGGCTGGAATAGAACGAGCCAGGCTTTACAGCTTTCTGGCCTCATCATTGAGATGAACAATTTCAGACTGTGATCTCTGCCCCAATTTGTTTACATTTCTTGTTTCAATTTGTGTCTGGATCCACTGCATACCTGGCGCCAGGCACATCTTTTGTTTATTTGTTTCTTTTCCAGCCCTAACACCATTCCCTGAAGCCTTGAAGGACGAATGACATTTCTGCAATTTAATCTCTCCTGCCTTCCCCCGGTGACATCTGCCTTTTGCCCTTGTCTCACCCCCACCTTGCTCAGAATCTGTTACATTTCTGGTCCCAGGCCTCTGTCAGCTCACTGCGCCCCTGGTTCAGAGTTTTAAATTCTCTTCCTCCAGAGAGAAACTGAAATCGTTGTGGCTGCAGCATTCCCCAGATTTTAATTTTGGAAACAAAAACCATGAAATTGTTTCAGAGTTGATTTTTTTTTAGCATTAATCCACAATTTCGCCTCTTTAGAGCTAAAAGGTGATGCTCCCACAGTCTAAAAATGCAAGAGAGGTGGATTGGCCGCACTAAATTGTCCGCGAGTATGCAGGTTCGGTGGTTGGGTTAGCTGCGGTAAATGTGGGGTTTATGGGAGTAGGGTGGGATAGAGAGCTAGTACAGACTGGATGCACTGAATGGCCTCCTTCTGCACTGTCAGGATCCTGTGATCTTAACCATTTGTGATCATGGTCACACTTTTCTCATGACAGGCCACACATCACCATGTTCATTCAGCTCAAGCTTTCATGCTGCCTTTGTGTTTTGAGAAGCTCTGTTGTTGGAATGGGAGCTTTCTTTGATGTGGCCTCTCCTCATTCTTCCACCCACGCCCCAGTTTCCTGCGTTAATTCCTGCTTTCTCTAATTTTCCCAAATGTGGTTTTTTGAAGAGCTCAAAAGGCGAGTGGACGGCAATTGAAAAATTAAAGAGTCAGAATGAAAGAGGAAGTGGAAATAATAAACAGGTTTGGTAGATCCAGGGGAATGAGGAAGGGTCACAGATGCTTCCAGACCTGCTGAGCTGTTCCTGCAACTTTGTTTTTGTTCCAGGGGAATGAGACTCCAGGATCCTCCTGTTGTGACTGTTCACACAGTTTTTTTAACTAATGTGTGGGATGTGGGTGTCCCTGGCTGGGCCAGCAATTCTTGCCCATCAGTAGTTGCCCTTGAGAAGGTGGTGGTGAGCTGCCTTCCTGAATTGCTGCAGTCCTCCTGATGTGTGGTGATCCGCAATGCTTTTCGGGAGGGAATTCCAGGATTTGGACCAAGCGACAGCGAAGGAATGGTGATATATTTCCAAGTCAGGATGGTGAGTGACTTAGAGGGGAACGAGGGGGTGGTGATCTTCCCATATATCTGCTGCCCTTGTTCTTCCAGATGGAAGTGGTTATGTGTTTGGAAGGTGCTGCCTGAGGATCTTTGGTGAATTTCTGCCGTCGAGACAACATTCTCTGATGAGAGTCAAACCCGCGCAGTCGAAGATGGGGCACTGAATAGTAACAGACTGAGTTCAAACGCAGGAGATTTGCTCAGCCAGTAATAGCACATAGTGCAACAGTCAGGGATGTGAAGTGAAGAGTGAGGGGAAATATTGCCACAAGCTTCAGATGGAAAACTTTTATCGGAACAGGAGTAGACCATTCGGCCCCTCAAGCCTGTTCTGTCATTCAGTTAGATCATTGCCTGATCTGTGGCTTAACTTTCAATTCCCAAAACCGACCAAACCGATCAATGAGGCTCCTCTGAAACAGACAAGGTGAATATTGATTTAAAAATTGCAAAAATAATTGCAAATGCAGAGAAATCAGAAACAAAATCAGAAATTGCTGGAAAAATTCAGCAGGCCCGGCAGCATCTATGAAAGAAATCCGAGTTACCCTTTCAGGTCCAGTGACCTTTTGAGTGACCAGATACAGTTGACCATTCCCTCCTTCCTGTAACACTCTCCGGAACAGGTGATGGTGTGAGGGCCATGAGGTTGTCAATAACAACTGAGAAAACAGCAGTGCACGCTGAATCAGAGAGAAAAAAGAAACATTTTGGTCTTTCACTTTTAAATCAATTGCACCAATTTATTCACTATTGTTCCAGAAACGGGACAAGAGACCAGAAGATCAACTCAATGCCATCGGGTCTGGGAACCATTGTTATTCTGACCTCCATGTGAATCCATGTTATAACCATTAGTTTGATTCTGAACCATCCTCTGGGCAGTTAGAACGGATGATAAAAGTTAGCTGAGCTTCTGATGTCATGATCCCATGAACAAACAAAAGAAATGTCCAATTACTGAAGTTACTTGTGAACCCACTGGTGTTTCTTTAAGCTATATGTCTGAGTGAATTTTCTCACATACACAGAGTAGGTGAATGACCTCTCCCCAGTGTGTATTTGCTGATGTACAGTGAGGGCTGATGATGCCGTGAACCCAGCCCCACAGTGACAGCACCTGTGAGCACGTTGGCAGTACAAAAGTCCACTTGAGCTTTTATTGCACTTCCCACAATCTGCACATTTAAAGGGTCTCTCTTCAGAGTGAACCTGCTGGGGTTTCAACAGGCTGGATGACCGGGAGAAATCCTTCCCTCACCTGGAGCAGGTGAATGGTCTCTCCCCAGTGTGGACCCATTGGTGTGTCAGCAGGCGGAATGGCTGAATGAATTCCTTGCAACTCCCACAGCAGGGAAACAGCCCCTTTCCACTGTGAACCGCTGTGAATGCCTTCTCACACATCCAGCAAGTCAACAGTTTCTTCCTGATATGATTGCGCCGATGTGTTTGCAGCTTGTATGTGGAATTGTAACTCCTCTCACAGTCCCCATGGATCCACAGTTGGATGAAGGAAAATCCCAAGGCATTCTATATTTATGTGAGGAACAAGAGGATGGTCAGAGTAATGGTGGTGCCGACCAGGGATAGTGGGAGGGAACTTGTGCTCAGAGGCAGACATAGCAGGGGAGGGCCTTGATGAATACTTTGCTTCAGTACTCACCAGTGAGAGGGGGCTTAACATTTGTGAGGATAGCATGAAAAAGACAGACACGCTCAAACAGGTTGATGTTAGGAAGGAGGATGAAGCGAGGGAAAGAATGATTTGCCTTTGGTGATGACTTTTGCGTCCTCACTGCCTACTGGAGTAATACCAGATGATTGGAGGGTGGCAAATGTTATTCCCTTGTTCAAGAAAGGGAATAGGGATAATCCTGGGAATTACAGAAGAGTCAGTCATTCTGTGGTGGGCAAATTAGTGGAGAGGATTCTGACAGACAGTATTTATGATTATTTGGACATGCACAATTTGATTAGAAATAGTCAGTGTGGCTTTTTGAGGGGCAGATCATGCCTCAGAAGCCTTACTGAATTCTTTGAGGGTGTGGCAAATGACATTGATGAAGATCAAGCATGGATGTGGTGCACATGGATTTTAGAGAAGCATTTGATTTGCTTCTCCAAGGTAGGCTCATTTAGAAAGCTAGGAAACATGGGATTCATGGAAATATTTGTTGTCTGCAGACAGAATGGAACCCAGAGGGTTGTAATAGATGGAAATTATTCAGCATGAAGCTCGGAGATCAGTGGTGTTCTGAAAGAATCTGTTCTGGGAACCCCACTCTTTGTGGTCTTCATAAATGACTTGGATGAGGAAGTGGAAAGCTGGGTTAGTAAGTTTGATGATGACACGACGTTTGGTGGCATGGTGTTGGTGTGGAGGGCTGTTGGAGTTTGCAATGGGTCATTGACAAGATGAAAGGCTGGGCAAAGAAGGGGCAGATAGAATTCAACCTGGAAAAGTGTGAAGTCATTCATTTTGAAAGGTTGACTTTAAATACAGAATTTAGGGTTAACCTAATGTTCTTGTTAATGTAGAGAAACAGAGGGATCTAGGGGTCCACATCGATAGACCCATCAAAGTCCCTACCCAAATTAATAGTGTTGTTGAAAAGGTGTATGGTGTGTTGGCTTTCATTGGCAAGAGAATTGAGTTTAAAAGCTGCAAGGATATACTGCAGTTGCTTAAAACAC
The DNA here is from genome assembly GCF_030684315.1 of Stegostoma tigrinum. NCBI lineage: Eukaryota > Metazoa > Chordata > Chondrichthyes > Orectolobiformes > Stegostomatidae > Stegostoma > Stegostoma tigrinum. The sequence goes on from NW_026728419.1 coordinate 948,975, forward strand.
TCGTTAGATCACACTTGGAATATTGCGTTCAGTTCTGATCGTCTCATTTTAGGAAGGATGGGAAAGCTTCTGTGTGGGTGCAGAGGAAATTTACCAGGATGCTGCCTGAACTGGAGAGCAGGTCTTATGAGGGAAGGTTGAGGGAGCTCGGGCTTTTCTCTTTGGAGAAAAGAAGGATGAGCTGTGACTTGATATAGGTAAATAAGATGATGAGAGACATAGATAGCATGGATACCCAGAGAACTTTTCCCAGAGCAGAAGTGACTATTATGAGGGGTCATACTTTTAAGGGGATTGGAGGAAGGTATTGTGGCGATGTCAGAGGTAGGTTCTTTACACAGAGAGTGGTGGGTGCATGGAATGCTCTGTCGGCGGTGGTATTCAAGTCAGATACATTCGGGACATGTAACCGAGTCTTGGACAGTTGCGAGGATGATCGTAAAATATAGAGTATGCAGGGTAGTTTGATCTTCACGTGGGATAATATTTTGGCACAACATTGTGGGCTGAACAGCCTGCGCTGAACACTTCTGTGTTCTATATGTTCAATTCAGCTAGCCTGCATACGTTTAGACCATGGGAAGAAATAGAAGCACTGAGACGCAGACATGGTGAGAATGTGCAAACTCCATGCTGACACCAGCTGAAGCTGAAATCAAAGCTGTGTCCATTTTGCTGAAAGGCCCCAAAAATACTTGGGTCGGGTCCAGTAGGAAATTGAAACCTGGTCTCCCTCGTGTAAGGTGGGGAGGCTGACCACAATGCTAATGAGGGCATCAGGTGCGAATGCCCCTTTAAGCCCTTGACATGTGCACCAATCACATACAATCGGTTCAGTATCCAAATTCTACTTCGATTGCTTCGCCCATAATCGTCAATGCTACAGCATCACAAATTCACAGCTGAATGCTTCTTAAAGTCATAAGCATCTCTGCCTCTAGGACACTTGCAAGCAGTGGCATCCAGATTCCAAACATCCACTGGCTAAAAGCGTTTTTCTGTAAATTTACTCAAAACTTCCTTCCTCTTCCGTTAAATCTATGGTCCCCGGTGATTGATCCCTCCCTCAAGGGGAAGCGTTTACATCGTCTATCCTCATTATTTTGTACATCTCCTCTGCTCTGAGGAAAATGGCCACAGAATGTTCAAACTCGCTTCATAACGGAAACTCTTCAGGTGAGACAATATCCTGGTAAATCTCTTCGGCACAGTTTCTGGTGCTATCACATCCCACAATAATGTGAATTAACGAACAGCCCCCAATACTCTCGCTATAGCGAAATGAACAAATACAATGAATGTTACAGAAAGCCACTGAAACTGGTCTTTTCCGATGCAGTCCATGTTGCTCATTATTGCCATGGCTCATTTTCCTAGGCCTGATGTTCCAATAATCACTGGTCCATGTTAGTAAAAGCTGCTCCATGAGCCTTGATCTGACCGTCCCAGTGTCTAAATATTTCACCTGGTTTATTCCTGGTGGTGAGACAGGCCACGTTCACTCAGCAACACTGACTGCGACAAGACAGAATGAACAATGTCAATGTGAAAATGGATGTTAGATTGTGCAGTGTCTCAGTGAAGTGGAAGGAGGGACGTAAAGGAGAGTTAGTGATTGTGGGAGGGAGAAAATTCTCTAAGTGGTGGGTTTGAATTCTGACACATCAAATGCAGATGTGTGAGAGAGCCAGGGTTGGGAGATGATTGTCACCACCTCAAAGAATATTTTCACGTAAAAAATGTTTGATACTTGCCACATTTCTGTGGCCGATGGCACAAGGATTAAAAAGAAATACAGCAAGCACCCACTGCCATGACTCAGATTCGAGCCGAGGTTGCTATGGCCACAACACAGAGTACTAACCAGAATCCGATCACGGCACCACATGAGTTCGCTGGTGTGCAACAAACAATAACTACAGTGGCAGAGGATATGTTAGGAACAGCACCAGATCGACAACAGGAATTCTATCCATGCAGGGCGCTGTAATGTGGGGATTCACAGAGGGCTGGAATCTGTAATTACGATGCTACCAGGGACTGTGGCAATTCCATCAATGATTATATTGAAGACTGAGATTGATAGATTTCTACGAAATATCAAAGACTCAGTGTATAGTGCTGGCTCTAGTTGAAATGTACCTTTCAATCGTAATCTAGTTTAACATTGGATATTTCATCAACTCTTTCACACAAGGAAGTAACCATTGCTGCATACAACCATATAATCCCAGTTCCTGGGCCCAGAACCAGGGAAACTCAGTGACCCAGACACGAAGATATAACCGGAAATGGGGATGGCAATGAACGTGCAGACATACGCTGTGAAAATAGATGACGGGATAGTCTGTGCATTATGAGACAAGACAATGTGACTAAATCGAGATAGAGCCACGGGGATGATGTGCAGAAGGATGAGCGATACACTGGTGAATCAGACAGTGACTGGGGGGATACAGATAGAAGTAATGCAATCGGTGAGCGCGCAGTCCTTCTATGGCCATAGAGACGCGTGAAATGCCGAGTCTGTGAGCTCCAACCTCACCCGGTGCAGCTTCTATTGACATGGAGCAGGGATAATTGGGACCTCAAGCTGTATGACAAGATGCACAGCAATTTTAATCTGAGGCAAAATATATTTTGGAAGCAAAGTTATTTGTGTATTGAGTGAGGATCTGTCCCTGATAATATCACAATTATAATGACAGTTTGCAAATATTCAACCCATCAAGAGAGAAATCTGTGCTGGGAGAAATAGAGGTAATGTTTTTGCTCTCTTACTTTTGTCATATGGCTGACCCTGCACTGGGTTGAATTGTGGGAAGGGCTTTTTTTCGCTCATTTCATTTTATTCAATTTCATGCAAACATGCACAGGTCACTGAAGTCATCCGAACTTCCGAAAAATATCGGTAATATATGATGTTGTGATTAGGCTCGAGTTTACCTCAGGTTATGGAGGAAGAGCAGGAAAGCGGATTTGACATTTTTCAGATCAGCAGCGATCTCATTGAATGGCTGAGCAGACTCGCTCGGGTGAATTGTAGCTTCCTGATGACAAATGGCAGTGAAACTCACTGCGACACAAAGGGGATACAATTGAATTGAAGTGGCGACTGTGATTATCTTTGCTGGTTGTTTATCTTGTGAATGTTACCCTTCCTGCTGATGTCCCTGCTAACAACACAACACAAAGGTGAGTAGCCTGACTGAGCAGTGACGCATAAGGCACCTTTCCCCTCTTTAAGCGGCTGGAACATGGACCCTGATGTTCTCGGGGACAGGAACTGACATTGAAAGGATTGCAGACGGAGCTGCACTGCCTTTGCGTTGTCACCATCAGGAAAAATAAAACTTGATATCCTGACCGGGAATCGAACCCGGGCTGCGGCGGTGAAAGCACCGAATCCTAACCACTGGACCACCAGGGATAGTGGAGGATATGAGTGCATTGTTTCTTAACGGCACAACTTCTGGCTTTTTTTCTCTTTCTACGACAGTTGTTTCTCCTGAAAAATGACTGAATCATCGTGTTTTTACAGCACAGAAGGAGGCTCACCATCCCAGTTTCCAGCCTTGGCCCATAGCCTTGTGTGTTACGAGACGATGGGCCGGCTGTTTGAGACGTTCACGTTCCCTTGGGGAACTGGGCCACATGTTCACCCTCAGAAGGTAATACACAGGCACATTTCCCAGAAGGTGACAAAGGCCTCAGCAGAGACCAACCCCGAGAAAGCAGGATTTCACCCATTTGGGTTCTATAGTCCCATTTCACACTTCAAAACCAGAATCTGATTACAGCAAAGAAATAAAGCATTCGGCCGCTCCCCTCTCCGTGTTGCTCCCCCATTGTTTCCTTGTCAACCTGCAGTTTATAATACCTCACCTCACCTCACTGCTGGCCTGTGGGGAAAATGAGATTGTCATAATTTCAGACAATATTGAATGTCCTCTTTTAGATGTTGGATGCTGTAGTTGTACAAACATTCTCATCTCCTCCAATTAGAAGTAACCTCGTGACTGGTGCTTTACAAGACCATTGCTTTCAATACTGCGCTACAGAGCGAAGGCTGTGCCCTGTAAGGTAGGGTTCCATGCCGTAGAAACTGCAATGTAATAGATGGCAGGATAGTCTGTGCATTATTAACCATGACAATGTGACAACACCGTGATGGAGCCGAGGGGATCATGTGCAGAAGGATGAGAGACACAATGCCGAATCAGGCTGTGACCAGGTGATAGAGATATATGCCTTCCCTCATAGTCTGCTGATTAGGATTCAATGCCTTCACTGCAGTGGCGTGTTCGTGGTTAAAATTTGCAACAATAACTCTGAAATATTGACTGACCTTTAGAAGTAGAATTATGTCATAGACCAGGCGGTATCACTTCAATCTATATCCCAGTTCTACATCAGCAATGTCAGTGGCATTTGCCTGATGTACAATTTGTTTCAGACAAGAACAGGGGAGGTCATGGAAAGTGAAGGGACAGTGGTGGTTTGTGAGAGGTGACTGTAGGCCTAATGGAGCCAGACTCAGTGTGGCAGCTGAAGACTGGTTTTTCCTGTTTATCCTGGTGTACAGATCACTCTGGATCAGCCCAAGTGTGTCAGGATGGCCGAGTGGTCTAAGGTGCCAGGCTCAAGAAATAAACTACTTCCACTATAAACCTGTGTGTTCTGGTCTCCAGCTAGAGGTCTGAGTTCAAATCCCCCTTCTGACAATGACTGCTCCTTTGTTTGTTGCCATTTGCACATCTTACCAAGGTTCAGTGTCCCCATAGGATCCATCTGTTTTTAAGCAAATTTTACTCCGGTCAGTTTTGCAGCCTGATAACAACATCATGCATTTCAGAGTAGAAAGGACAGCTCAGCCCATCAAGTCTGCTCCACTGTTAAATGAGCGGATAATCCTGACCTGATAATCCTGAACTGCACTTTCTTGGATTTCTCAGTAACCTCTGATACCCTTGCTGCTACAAATGTTTCAATCTCAGCCTTAAATCGACTTCATGGCCAACTTTGACAACACTCTTCTGTAAAGAAATCCACTGATTCACAATCATCTCAGAGAATAAACTTCACCTCGACCCTGCCTTAAATGTGCGACCTCCATTCTGATATTAGACATTCCGTTCCCAGGCAGCCCCAGAAGGGAACGAACCTTTGTGCATTCAATCCGTTACATCGCCAATAACACCTGTATATTTCAATAAATCACATTTTTGTAGTACTGTTTCTGAGCTAATGAAATCAATGTACTTCAGTGCTTCTTCCCATTTAATTCACCTCTGATGTGAAACTCTCGCTGATTCTGATAGAGATGATCATGATCACTAAGGAGGCAGTGCTGGTCAAGGTAATGGGGCTAAATGTAGACATGTCTCTTGGCCCTGATGAACTGTGTCCCAGGGCACTAAAAGACGTGATTGGGGACACAGCAAATGCACTAGTAATTATTTACCAAAATTCACTGGACTCTGGGGTAGTTCCCGCAGATTGAAAAACAGCCAAAGTGACGTCACTGTTTAAAGAAGGAAGTCGACAAAAGGCAGGTAGCTATAGTTTCGTTAGCTTAACTTTGGTAGTGGGGAAAATGCTTGAATCTATCATTAAGGAAGAAACAGCAAGACATCTGGACATAAATTGTCCCATTGGGAAAACCCAGCATGTGTTCATGAGGAATCGGTCATGTTTAAGTAATTTGGCAAAATTCTTTGAGGACATTACTTGCAATGTGGACAATGGGGAACCTGTGGATGTGGTGTATCTGGATTTCCAGAAGGCATTTGACAAGGTACCACACCAAAGGCTGCTATAACAGATAAAGTTGCACGGTATGGCAGGTGATTTATTGGCTTGGACAGGGGATTGGTTGACCAGAAGAAAACAAGACTAGGGGCGAATGGGTGTTTTTTCTCATTGGCGTCAGTAGCTAGTGGTGTGCCTCAGGGATCAGTGCTGTGACCACAATTGTTTACAATTAACACAGATGATTTGGAATTGGCAGCTAAGTGTGGTGTCAAAATGTGCAGATGACACTAAGACAAGTATAGAGCAAAGTGTGCAGAAGACACTAAAAGTCTGCAGAGGGACATGGATGGTCTAAGTGAGTGAGCAAAGCCTGGCAGATGGAGTGCAATGTTGATAAGGGTGTGGTCATCTACTTTGGTAGGAATAACGAAAAATGGACTATGTTTTAAATGGTTAAAAAATGCAGCACGCTGCTGTGCAGAGGGACTTGGATGTCCTTGTGCATGAATCGCTAAAACTAGGATTGCAGGTGCAGCAGGTAATTAAAAAGGCAAAGGGAATTTTGGTGAAAGGGAGAAACTGATCTGCAGCCAAAATGGTACGAAAGAAAAAGTCAGAACCAGTGTCGGTGAGAAAAGATACAAGAGCCTGAAGTACCCTTCCTGGCGGTGCAGTGGTTAGGATTTGGTGCTTTCACTGCCGCAGTCTGGGTTCTGTTTTCGGTCAGGGAATGGGAGCTCTATTCTGCTCATTTATTGTGATGACTGACTTTCAAGAGCAGGAAAGAAACCGTGGAGCCGGGAGATGGACTGTTTTGTCCTAGAAATTATTCAAGTTAACAGAAGTCAATGAACTGCAGATGCTGAAAGTCTGAAAGAGAAACAGGAATTGACCGATAAACTCAGCTGGCCTGGCAGCATCTGTAGAGCAGAAGAGAGGGAACCTTTCAGGTCCACAGATCGTTAATTGGAACTGGATTAGTTATGCATTTCAATCATGTCATCTTCGGCAAAGTGATCAGGTTTATCTGTCAAATCGGGATATTTATCAAAATTTCTCTCTCTGCGTAGCTGACAATTGTTAATTGTTACAGTTCACAAAACAGCAACAAACAAAACAGCCAGTTGGGTTAAGCTCAGGTAACTGGAGTGGGAGCAGAGGAATAATAATGCACTGAGTTTAAATACAAGCAGCAAGCCATTTCAGCTTTCAGGAACCAAGCAACTGGCACTATTTACAAGAGGTTTGGACAAGATACCGTCAATCTCAGCCATAGGCACCTGTAGGACTCAAACCACAACTATGCTGATTGTTAGAAAGGCACATTAGCCAACTAAACCACAGTGCAACACAACCTGATTCAGCTCCCATCCGTATGTTCATGAACCTAAACTCCCAAACACAGAAACTTTGCACTTTTTTTCTATCTCATTGTTACTCGGTGAGAATTTAAGTCAAACACCTCTTTTGTAAAGGTGGTCAGATCACAGCTGAACATTTCCAGTGAAAATGCACAGAAAGAGACAGTCTCCTCTCACACTGCTTTAAAACTGATATTTTCACAATTTATACCGGCGAAGTAAGGAGAATCCTCTCTGTACCCATTAACCATGTCAATACACACTGACAAAACCTTGCAAACTGCAGTCAATTCTATTCTCCCTGATCAAGGAAAGATGAAAAGGTTTAGAAAAAGTTTACAATGAAGTTGCCAGGGTTGGATTAGTTGAGCTGAAGGGAGAGGCTGAATAAACTAGGGCTATTCACACTGGAGTGTAAGGCGCTGAGGGGTGACCTTATAGAAGTTAATAAAATCTTGAGGGGCAGTGATAGCGTCTTTTTTCCCAGGTTAGGGGCGTCCAAACCTACGGTGACAGATTTAAGGTTTGATGGTAAAGATTTAAAGGGACATAGGGTGCAATGTTTTGTTGCACAGGATGGTGTGTGTATGGAATGAACTGACACAGGAAATGGTGCAGGCTGGTATAAACACAACATATACAAGGCATCTATGATAATGGGAACTGCAGATGCTGGAGAATCCAAGATAATAAGCTATGGAGCTGCATGGACACAGCAGGCCAAGCAACATCTCAGGAGCACAAAAGCTGACGTTTCGGGCCGAGACCCTTCATCAGAGAGGGGGATGGGGACAGGGTTCTGGAATAAAAAAAAGGCAACTGTGTGGATACATGTACAGTAAGGGTTTAGAGGGATATGGGCCAAATGCTGGCAAACAGGACGAGATTAATTTTGGAAATCTGGTCAGCATGGGTGAGTTTAACCAAAGATTCTGTTTCTGTGCTGAATATCTCTCAGACTCTATAATTGTTTTCATTGCCGAAAGGGTTCACTCAAACATCCTACCTGCTACACACCAGCAAGATCACACGAAGGAGAGGTCGATCAAATGCTCCATGTGTTGAAAGAGATTAGGTCAGCCTTCTCGTCCGCTCTCACACCATGCAGTTGTTCTGAATGTGGGAAAAGATTCAATCAACCATCCCACTTACTGAGACATCTCGGCAGCCACACAGATAATAAATGTTTCGTAGTCTTGACTGTAATTGTTCAGTTTTATCAAATATAATGTAGACATTCTTTGGTGACTGGAGAACTGATAACAAGACACTTACAGACACAGGGCAGAGTCAGGAACTATGCACCTGTAATGTTGAACTCTATAAGTAAATCTGTGCTAAGTAAGGAACTGCTTACGATTTTTCCTTCACTATAAAGCCCTTTTTCTTATGAAGGTGATAACTTGCAAAGACAAATGTTCCGTAACTTTTCAAACAGGCAAAAGATACATTAGGGGTAGGATTAGGGATGTGGCTAATTTAGTTCTGGTCGCGTACAATGTGGCAGTTTTAATGAATTACATCAACTGAAAAGATTTCCTCGAGAACAGTGCCCATTAAATAGTGTACTTAAGAGTACAGTGAGTGGGTTGTGGGGATGGGTATTTCAAATAAAAAAAACTCATCCCAATTCTGTGTCTTCTGTTAATTAAACAATAGGAAGTCCATGTATATTTATTACCCAACACACTGAACTCTGACCCTGTGCTATGACCTTTTACATGACCCCTTTTTGAGTGGTCTGGAAAAGTCAAGTACACTTCACCTGCAGGCTTCCTTTATGAACTCTGTATTTAATATTAACAAACAACTTTTGGAAAATTGTCAAGGCAGGTTTCTTTTCAGCAAATGATGTTGTCTCAGTTTGACGGCGGTCATCTTTGGTGAATATTCTGCTACATCTTCCTGTACATTGAGCTCTAGCTTCTTCCACATGACAGATAAGCAATTGGAGCAGATGGAAGCCATTTGGCCAATCAGGTCAGCTACTCCTTTTAATGAGATCATGGTTGATTTGGTAATCCTCAACACCACTGTTCTGCCTGATCCACGTGGCCCTTGACAACCAAAATGATTAAATGTCTGTCTCAGCCTTGAATCTCCTGAGCCAGGACAGACTCTGTTTTCAAGATTTTCACAGATTTGCTTCTCCCGGTGTGTGCAAACATCCATCTTATCTCTGATTTAAATCAGCAACTCGTTTCCCTGAGATAACACACCTGAGTATAAATCAGAGCACAACCAGCCTCCAAAGGTCACTGTGAACTCATCGGCATCTCCAGCGCCAGTTGTATGTATTTAAAACATTTTGGTTTTGGACCTCTCATTAAACCAACTGCCCTGATTTACACGTTAGATTTGCCAAAGACGAATCTGCTCCAAATGTACTTCATTGGCTCTGATTTAGGTGGCAGTGAAAGGTGCAATTAAAATACAAGGACATAATTATTTCTCAATCCATTGCCCTGATAATTAATCGCTCTGCTCATGGAAATGGATCCTTTCCATCCACTCTATTGTTCATCAATGTGTTTAGTTCAATTCAATCCCAAAACAGCAGACTCCGTTCTGATCAAGTGCAGGATGACAGTAAATAGTCGGGTCATGACACACATATCACAATTCAAATACTTGCCTTTCCGGTCAGATACATTTCATGACAAATATTAAAAGTCAGTCAGCAGACTGTAGTCGTGGCTGTGTGGTTAAGGTGATGGATTAGAAATCTATTGGTGTTTCCCTGCACAGGTTTAAATCCTACTCTCGATGTTTCTGTCAAAACAAGCTCATGTTTTCTCAGGTAGGGCAATGTGTTGATATTCAGGGAACACGTGTTCTGAACAAGAATCCAGCTGGACACAAAGCCTCATCTCTGTTTCTCTTTACATTTTTGAATCTTGGAAAAGTACAGCTGTTACAGACAATTATCATTCCAAGTGAGGCAGTTGGAAGTTTGAATTCACTCCAAGCCCGCTTCAAGGGTTCTTGCAAGAGCTTGCAATTTTCTATGGTGCAATTGGCTGTCGCCTTCGACTGTGAAATGTGAAGTTGGTGGCTTGAGGCCACTGAGGAAGGAACAAATGCTGTTTTCACTCTACCAGTTCCCTTTTGACTGTACCGTTATGGGTTGTAATGCAGTCAGGAAAATGTTGCCCAAACGGAAATCTTGTCCGGTGAGTGACCACAAAGGTATTTCAATGTTGCTTTTCTTGCTACTATAAACTGGGAATGCTTGGAATCAGAAACAAAAACAGAATCTGCACTACAGAACAGAGAAAACAGAGTTCTGAAGAAGTTCTGAAATGTTGACTCAAATTCGTGGCCCATAGATGCTCCCAGATCTGCTGAGCATTTTTTCTTTTCCTGCAATTTATATTTCGTTTGCGAATGAACGCTTATTTTATCTATTGAAATGAAACAACCAGAATCATATGTACCAAATTTAACATTTTAGAAATCTGTAAAGTGATTGGATTCAAAAAACCCAGCAGTAATTCATTCTGCCACAGCTCAACAGGCCACAGAAGGCGACCTGAAAGGTACATGGTGTCATGATTCTCCCAGTAGTCGTGGGCAAGTGGTTAAGGCAATGGATTTAAAATCAAGGGGGGCTTTCCGTGCTGGTCCAAATCTTGCTGTCTATGGGAGAAATCTGGGGTCAAATGTGAGGGCTGCTTACTCTCTTCATTTTGCTTGTGACAAAAATCAAAGCATTGGGAACAAACCTTTTCACTCCAACCACCAATGCTGGGAGAAGGCAACTCACTACCTGTCATTGCAAACAGAGCACAAACCTTCATAAACATTAGAGCTTTAAGATATCCAATTGTAGGGCCAACCATGGTGAGGCTCTGAGTCATGTGCTGGGAAATAAGACAAAAACAGTCAGTTTTAAGGAAGGATCACCCGACCCGAAACGTTAGCTCTGATTTTTCATCACAAATACTGCCAGAACTGCTGAACTTTTCCAGAAATTTTGGCTTTGTTCCGAGAACAGTGAAGGTCTTGAGTTCAACTGGTCAGACCCGATGGGCTGAAGGGTCTTTTTCTGTGGTGGAGACCACTGTAATCAGTTGTGGTCAGCTTCGTTTGTGAAGTCAAACTGCCTGACTTTGGGATAGGGTAGATGTCCCATTGCAGCAAACACAGCCAAGAGATACACTTGTTCAAAGGAAGAACAAGAGTTTTAGAAAGGTCACACAGGCAATTTGACTCGGAATGGATCCTTAGGCTGAAGTATTGCTCAATTGTGAGTGTGAAACTTCCGAAACTGGGAACGCAAAGTGATTGGTGATAGCGCTGAACAAGTTCATGTGAATAGTAGACAAAGAGGCGACTGGAAAAACAAAACAGGTCAGATTGCAGCAAACGAATTGTTTCTGGAAGGCATTGAAGGTGCTGTGAGTATGGAGCATCGAAGATAGGTCCAAATTTTGAAGGTTTAAAATGTAGCTGTATGTCAGAAATGAAGATGGGTTGGAAAGATTAGACAGTTCTTGGGGAACAGAAGGCTGTAAAGTGATCCGAATGAAGCTTTCCAAGTCATGAACAGCATGGACAGAGAAAATAAAGGCATGGAAGTGCTACCACTCCATGCCTGAAAGGATTGAGAATGATTAGGCAGAGATTTGAAGGCATGAGGAAAACAAAGTAAAAGTGACATGAGGAAGAACGTTCTCACACAAGGAGTGGTTCGAGTCGGTAAGTCACCATCTGTCAGTGACACAGGCAGATTCAATCATCACAAAATGGAATTGGATGGTTATGTTAAAAGTACCTGTGCAGATGCTTTAGGGAGAAGGCAAAAGATTGATACTAAAAGAGATAATTATTTGCTTATTGTGGAGACGTATTTTAACTAAGGTAGGGTGTATGGCCTCCGTCTGAGCTGTAACAAGTTTTGTGATTTTGAGCGAAATTATAGATCGACCAACAGAATGTGGGAAATTAGACAGATTATATTTACACAGCTGTGACACGTCCGTGCGACAAAACAACGGTGAAGACATTTTAACATCATCCTCGAATGAAAATGCTGCAGTCCAGATGAAAAACTGAATACTAGCCTGACAACACAATGTAGCAAGGTAGCAGAGTGGTGCAGTGGGAGTGTGCTGGGCCCATAACCCAAAGGTCAATGGGTCAAAACTATCCTCTGCCATTTGCTTTGTGTGAGTGTTTTGGCCTGTATCATACATTTTAATGAGCTCTCTACTTCCCTCAGCTTCATCTGAAATAAGAATGTCATGTGGATGCACTGGCCAAGTTCACACAGGTGAGCTGATACACTTGTGAAGGTCTGATGGTCTTCTTCGAACTGAATTGTAAATCTTCCACTCTGAGATGGGAATAAACTGTTTCAGCAGGAACACATCACTTGCAGATTTTGCTTTCATGCCTGGCAGTAACTCCCCACGCTGTTTCAGACATGAATGACAAAAGGATCAGGATTTCAGAGACCGCATCATAACACAGATACAGTTCACCATTATTAGGGACAGGTATCACCAATTGTGAATAACTACAGAGAAATACAAGCGGCAGACAGTCACTGTGGACTCGATGGGCTGAATGTGAATGTGAATGACGCCATGTGTTTATGACGTCACTCTCCCTGTCTCTGTGAGGGAGCGGGTCAGGGAGAAACAATGGCACATTATTAACCCTTCCTTCCACGTTGTACTGTCTGCAGCCCCGCAACTCAGGGCCCATGGGGATGTCTCTCAGTGAATGAGAGTTTCACTCAGATTCTCTTAACGTGGAGCTGTTGGTGTCAGACATTAACTCCTGCTGTGGATGGTCACAAACGAACAGACGCCGTGTGCACAAATTCTGAACATCAAAATGCTGCACAGAAGATCACATTTTAAGTTGATGAAGTGACTAATCTGTAGTTTCGACTTCTATCTTTCCGAGCAGCTCTCCATCTTTCTGTCTGCCTCTGATAAATGTCATTTGATCAAAGTTTCAAATCGCCATTTACAATTTGCTGCACAAGTCTGATTCTACCACTACTGCTCCTTCCTTCTTCCAGTGTTTGAGAGACAGCGACAAAGTGTATACCAGCCCCCAGACCTGCCTGCCTGTGGTCAAATGGTTCAATGCATCTGCCAATGGAGGGAGCTCTGTCCCAGAGGAATGGCGCCAGAAATGAGAAGAAGTTCATCGAAGCAATGGGGAATAGGAGATTTTGTTTTGAAAGCAACTTGTTCAGATATGTTGTTACATACCTCTGGAGCAGACAAAACTTGAACTCTGTCTGCTACATCCGAGGTAGGGAGACTATCATTGCATAATTGGCACATCATTTATTCTTAAGTGGGCCGGCAGCAGACTGCGTCATTGGTCTTGTGGTCTGATTTTCATATCAGGTGGCTGTTGGAAATGTGAGAAGTTGCTGGCATGAATCTTGCAAGAGCCGTTGTTGCCTCTGATGATTTTTTTTAGTGTTCGAGAGAGTACGGGGGTGGTTCTTTATGAAATCGATTTCAGTCCATGTTTTCAAAGGGTGTTTGCTGCGAATATGTCACATGCATCCACTTCACCTGATGATGTTTTAGGGTTAGTAATAGTCTGAAATTATGTTCACTGGATTGTTCGTAATCCAGCACAGTAACTGAATAAAATGATAGCAAGTCTCAGTGGAGAAAGAGGTGACAGTGAAGCAGGCATCTGAGGACAAATTTGTTTCTTTTGCAAGTGAAATTTACTGCTTCCCCAAGGGGGGTCCATTGAAGTGAAGCAGTGGCAGAGATGGCCTTTGCTGGTGCTCCCCTCCTGAATCACATTTCCACCTTGGTCCATGTTAACATCACAATTTGACAAGAAACTGCTTGCACACAGTGGGCCAGTGGTGTAATGGATAACATGCCTGACTGTGGATTAGCTAATTGTATGTTCGAATCCTGCCTGGCTTCAATGCAGCTGACAGTTTTTCTTCACTTGCAAGTTGAAATGTCCTTCCAATTCAGGAATGTTTTTGTTTTCAGATTCCAAGGGCTGAAGTGATCAGAAATGAAAAGTTGCACATGAGCAGGGTTTGGGACATTTTCAGCTCACTGTCTGTTTCATTTCCAAGCTCACAACAACAGTTCTCATTGCCTGGAGAACTGACTTGTGGCCCATGTAACGCTGCCTCTGTCAGGATACGTGTGGGGACAGAGAGTGAACGTGAAGCACCTGGAGCAGGTGTAATCCTGAGGCCTCTGTCAAGCTCGGGGATGTGTCTGTGTGTTTCAGGCTGTGGCCAAACTTAAGGATGTGTTCCTTAAGTGGGCTGTAACACAGGTTTACTTTCACGAAAACTCAGTCCTGTTTGTAGATTACATAGCTAATCTCATTGATATCTGCACTTGATACGTCAGAAGGCACAACACGGTGGGCCAATAGCTGGAAATTGAGAGTAGAAAAGATAAATGTCTGATTACATGCACTGACACAATGGGCCAGATGGCCATTTTCCATGCTATAAAAACTCGAATACAGGGCCAAACTGATCTGTCACCAAAAGGAGCAAATATGGAAAGGCAAAAACAGTGTTGTTGAGAGATAATACAAGCAACTCCGGCGCCTTCCCCGGTTGTCTAGTGGTTTGGATTTATAGCTTTTGGAACCATGGCCCTGCTCTGAACTATTGAGTAGAAGTTCTTCCCTCCCAGCTTTTTGTGACAACAGCTTTGCTGACTCATTGCACTTTTATTCATTAACTGGCATCGCTGGCTGGGCAGTATTAATTCAATCAACCACATTGCTGTGGGTCTGGAGTCACATGTCAGCCAGACCAGGTGAGGGTGGCAGTTTCCATCCCTAAAGGGCATTAGTGAACCGGTTGGGTTCTTCCAACAATCAATTGCATGGATTGTATTGCCTCACCGGTGAGGAGAAGGAAAGGGGCTCTGAGGTAACTAACTGTGTCCCAAACGATATTCAAGCAGACACGAAACAAAGAATTGCGGATGCTGGAAATCTGAAATAAAAGCAAGAATTGGCAGAGAAACCCAGCAGGCCTGGTAGCACTGGTGGAGAGATACAGAGTTAACATTTCAGATCCACTGACCGTTCGTTAGAACCCCAGTTCAGTTTTGCCCTTCTATACTATAATGCCAGGGAAATTATCACTTTCAGCTGTCGAATCAGTATATTTATCAAAATATCGCATTCGTTTTCAGTCATCAACTTTACAACTTTAACAGACTTGTATCACCTGTAATGCTGCTTCCGTCGCCCTCAGGTGGTGAAAGGCTCTGCTTAAATGGTTCTTTTTGTCTTTTCCTTTCAGTTAGTTAGCAGCGGTGTCGAATGGAGAATTGGCCCTTTTAGTGTCTACCTCAATATGCGTCTCTATTTGTCTCTGGGCATTCACCTCACCCCCTTTTATATTCGTCCATCTATATCACTCATTTCCCATTTCTGCTCGTGTAAAGTCTGAAAATCGGGGAGTGTGTGAGAGTGGAGCTGCTGAGAGGCTTCCTCACCACAAGCACCACTCCCACCCCGAGTGTAAAGCCTGGAACTGGGCTCACATTCTCCAAATAGTGTTTCTGTCACTTAGGGACTGAGGCAAGGAGACATTTATTCCCCCAAAACATGATGAGTGTTTCGACTTTGAAATAGAATTCCTAATCCACCATAAAGAAACAAAATGCCACAATTATACGATGACAGTGATGTTTTTACTGTTGGTGTAAAATGAATGAATGGTGGCAGCAGAGAATGAGGGTGATCAGTTGCTGGTGTCTATCTCATTACCACAATATTCCACAGTAAGGCTGCAGTTTGTTCTGTTTCACCTTGTTATTCCTACCAAGCCTCAGGATGAATTAATTGTTCGCAGGAAACCATTCCCTGATGGGGAGAAAACAGGCGACACAGGAGTGCCAGCACCAAATGATAACTGTCTGCAATCAAACATAGGAACATGCTCAGTTCTCTGCACCGACAGGGCAAGTAATGGCCGAGTGGTATCATCGCTGGACTGTTTATTCAGAAAGCCAGGTAATGATCTGGAGACTGAGGTTCAAATATCACCCCCAGAAGATGATGGGATTTGAATTCAATAAATATCTGGAATTAAGAATGTAATGACGACCATAAATCTATCGTCAGGGGACCAAAACACATCTGGTTCTCTCATGTCCTACAGGCACCTTTGATCCTAACGTGATCGTGCCTACACCTGACTCCAGACCCACAGCAAACATGGTGGATAATTAGCAAGGAGCAATAGATGTTGGCCGAGCCAGTGATACCCTCATTCCATGAATGAGTCGTGGGGGTTGGGTGGGAATCTTTGCTATTTAAATCAACAATATGGCATTTCAGAGATTTTGAAACGAGGAATCTTCATTGTATTGCTCAGGCACCACTGGGATTTTAACTCAAGATCTGTTTTACTACACACTGTTTTTTACCCATCCATTGGGGCATTTCCTTAACCATGCAATCACAGTAACTTGGGGAACTTTGCTGTTTCAGTGTTACTCAGTGAAAATTTCAATCTAATCCTACATTTCAAACACATACCATTCACAGCTGAATATTGTCCTGTGAAAATACACGGAAAGAGACAATCTCCTCCTGCTTTGGTTAAAATCTGACATCTTCACCTGTTTAAGTTGACTGGATGAAGATCATGGGCTCATCCTCTCAGGGCCCATGAACAACATTAACACATGCTGAGGGAACCTGAGAAGAGAAATTGGTACTTATTGTACAAGAACTCCGGGGTTGGGGAACAATGACGTTAGAAGCTCTGGGTGGGAGGTCACCGGAGGTGATGAGATTGTGGATGATTTGGGAGATAATGGTTCACAAATGTAAGTAGGGAGATCCTGGACCAAGGGGGTTCATGGACATAGTTAGGGAATTCCTTGGCCGAGGGGGTTCGCGGATGCAGTGAGGGAGTTCCTGAACCAAGGGGGTTCACATTTGCGGACATAGGTATTGTATGTCTGATTTCTAACCTGGACTGACACTGTCTTTACTAAACATCTTTTACAGAATATATAGAAAAGATTTACAGACAGGAAACTTGAAACAAATATCAAATCAATATGTGGCATGATCACTCGATTCATCAGAAAATGGATATTACTAGCTTTTTGAGTGTAAGTATTGAGGTCCCTGTCATTACCACTCACTGCGTGTAATTTTTCCATTGTAACCTTCATGTTGATCTAAATCTGACTTTTGTATCCCATGATCCATTTCTTTTTAGTTAATGTGATCGCCTTGTTTTGTCTACATTGTCAAAACCAAAAGTAAACAGTACAGCTCTGAAAAACATCCCTTCAGCTTCAGTTAATCCCTGACATCATAATTCTTTCAATTTTTAACCTTTCTGGCAAAGGAACAGGTCTGCTCCCTCTCATCGACCCTCCGTCCTTCCCAATGTGTGGGTGATCTCTGGTTTGCACAAATCCAGACGCTGTGTGTTCCCGTGTGTGATGTAATCATGTAGCAACAGTCGCACAGTGACATCACCTGTTCCTTAGGGATTTCCTCAACTGAGAGGTTTATCTCTAACGCCAGTATTTATGATATCTTTCCAGCTGCAGATGCAACAGGAGAATCTCAAATTGTCAACAGTGACGTGGTTGAGTATTTTTGGCCATTTATCAACAATGTTGAGTTTTAGTGCTGTGCCTGTTACCTACGAAAGGCTCTGAAGCTCTCAGGCTGGTGTGTCTGTTTCAGTATGGATCTGAATCCATTTCAGTACATTGCTCTGTTTCACTTCTGCCTTACCTCTGTCTCTAAGAAAGTGTCAGTATCTGTCTGTTCAATGCTTTTGTGACTCTATCACATTATGTCCAGATGAGGTTTCCACCACATTTCTTTGATCAACCCCATGGATTTAGAAGCTTTGTCTTCCCACAGTACGATTCATACTCAGGAATTATACGTAATGCAGTCCTTTTCTGTACTGTTTCTGAGCTTGTATTACCCAACAAGTTCTGCACCATGTCATTCATTCAACATATCCTGATAATTTAACTATGGATCACTTTCCACAGGTACTAGTAAATATTGCCAAACCTCAGTTACCTCTGGAAAATTTGATGCTTGAACTTTCTGAACGATTGCAGTCCGTGTGGGGAAGTCACACTTGCAATGATATTAAGTATGGAGTTACCAAATGATTGTGAAGGATTAGTGATGTTTTCCAAAAGAACAATTTAAATGTTTTCACATTTTTGATTCAATCCAATGATCTGACATATTACACAAGGTTGTCACAAAACAATATTTGATACCAGGCATTTATTAGGACAAGTGACCCAAAACTGGCCAAAGAAGTAGGTTTCAAGGAATATCCTGAACGAACAAAGGGACTTTGAAAACCAGGGGTGTTTAGGGAGTAAATTCAAGAGCTTATGACCTTGGAAACTGAAAACATGAAAAAGGTGGGAGTTAAAACCAGAAATCTACTGGAGGTTGGAAGTCAGGGAGAACAAATATCTCAAAGGAAAAACCAAAAGAACTGTCGGTGCTTGAAAGTACTAACACAAACAGAAATGTATGAAAAGCACATTATATCTGGCAGTGCCTGCGGAGAGAAAGCGGAATTATTGTTTTGTGTCCAGTGACCCTTCTTCAGATATACCTCAGAGGGTTTTGCGGATGGAGGGACTATCAAAAGAATGAGGTGGGATGACAAAATTTCAAAATAAGGTTGTGAATTTCAATATCTTGGTGCTTTGCCACCCAGAAAATGTGTATGTTAATGAGCACAGGATGGCAAAATTCAAAGATGTTGAAATGGATGAGAGTAAACACATGTACAACAGATTTTTGGATCATCTCAAGATTTCAGGGCAGTAGAATTAAGAAACTGGCCAGGAGTATGTTTGGGGAGTTAAGTCGAGCGGTAACAAAGGAATGGATGAGAGTTTCAGCAGCAGATGAAAAGAGACGCTGTTGAGGTTCAAATTGCATGTGGTCTTTGTGAAAATGGGTGTGGGGTGCGTAATGTAGTTGGAAGCTCATCTTGGGGTGAAATATTGCACCATGACTGTGAGCAGTTTGGAGTCAGTGGTGAGTGAGTGGAGTTTGGCTGCCAGCCTGGATTGATATTTTTCATTGTCTATTTAAATGTGATCTATACCCCTTTTTCAAACAGGAACAGACTTGGCAGCAGAACTAATTTGTGAACCAACTGCCAGCTTTATTGAGACAAATTGTGGAGTTTATCTGTGATGAAGTAAACTACAGTGACAAACTAAGACAGCTATTTCCAGTTGAATGTTGGTTATACTATAACTAGGCAGTAGAGCAGTGAAATAACTTATGAGAGTTTTTGCAGCCTTGGTCTTCAAACACTTTCTTCTGTCTTGGACTTTTATCTTCTGATTCTCGTTGCTTTCCATTGCACAGACCTTTCTTGGGAATCTCTTTTACGCTTGTTCTTTTTTGATTAACCTCCCTCTCTGCCCAATCACAGTTCATATGAACAACACTCACCTCACTTCACCAAGTGGCGTTCTTCATATTCATAATTATTCTCTTTCCATCTTACCTGAGGACTGCTAGACCTGTATTTATTACCCTTATTTCACCGCTATTTCTCTATTCGCTGCCAGAGCGGTATCAAGAGCTATCTTTAGCTTCGAGATGCAGGAAGTCTTTTCAATCGCGACTTATTAAAAAATAACAAAAGAACTGGTATGTTGTAAATCAGGAACAAAAACAAAGTTGCTGGAAAAGCTCACCAGGTCTGGCAGCACCTGTGAAGGTAAAAAGACAGAGTTAACGTTTCGGGTGCAGTGCCCCTTCCTCAGAGCGACTTATTAAAACCCCAGGATCGCTAATGTAACAATCATTCTCATCCAGTTCTCAGTCTCATTTGTCTCAAAATGCAACATTGTGACGACGTCATTAGCTTCTCACAATGACAACACAAAGCACTGCGCATGCTCCAGCTCACAATGGCGTCTGGCTGATTGATGTCAGTGCGGGACCAATAGGAGCACCGGGCTGCCATGCAGGACCGGGCGGATATCGCTGCACTTCTAACCAATCGGAATGAAGAAGGGGCGGGATCAGTGATAACCACGTGATCATCCACGAGGGCAGTGCAGGGTCGCTGAGACAACCGGAACTGCAGATGCTGGAGAATTCGAGAGAACACGGTGTGCAGCTGAATGAACACAACAGGTCAAGCAGCATCAGAGGAGCAGGAAAGCTGATGTTTTGGATCTAGACCATTTTCCACCTTTTTCTGACGAGGGTCTGGACCTGAAACGTCAGCTTTCCTGCCCCTCTGATGTTGCTTGGCCTCCTGTGCTCATCCAGCTCTATACCTTGTTATCCAGGATAAAGTAGATATTATTAGTCAGAGAAATTATTGATTTAAAACAGGAAGAGGAAAAATAAAGTAGTTGCATCAAAAAGTATACACATAATAAGAATCTGAGTGTATCCCAGAGCCTCACTATGTTTAAAATGATTTCTTGATGAGAAAATGGAGACTACCACATGTTCAGACAAATAAGGAATGACCTGCTTAGGAATAGTTCATCAAGGTGTACTGTCGCTGGGTTACAGAAAACAAGTATTGGTAGCACATGAATTACTAATAGGAGGTGATAGAGTAAGCTCAAGTGCAAAATCATTTTCATTGGTCTGGGTACTGTCTGTCATTCTTGCATGTCATTGTATGTGAACAAAATATATCTTTTTAGGCTCTGATTACTCTGTGCTACTGCGTTCAGGCCAGTTGTGTAGCGTCCATAAGACCAGAAGATACAGGAGAAGACATAGGCCGTTCGGACCATTGAGTCTGCTCCATTATTGGTCATGGCTGATTTTGCAAAACATGTCATCGGGTCAGCTGTTTGGAACACCCCAGGCAGCAATATAAACAGTACCTTTAATGTCCATTTCTGCATTTGTGGAACCCTTCACAAGGCTTATAAATGATTGCATAGAACCCCTACCGAAAAGAAAATATTTGAAATCAGATTTTATTGACCATAATAGATATGTCCACTAGGTTTCCAGAGGTCATTCCATTATGCAGTATCATGGCTAAAAGAATTGTAGAAGAGTTGCTTAAATTTTTCAAGAGATACCAACCACCCACAGAAATACAATCAGATGAAGGGTCAATATTTACAGCAGTAATTCAAAGAGGCTTTGGATATCTTTGGAATAAAACAATCGATATCCACTGTATACCACGGAGAATCGCAGGGAGCATTAAAATGGTGGCATCGAACTTTAAAGACCATGTTGAGGGCTTAGAGTCAAGACTATCCAGAGGACTGGGATAAAAGCATTCTGCTTGCGCTTTTTGCAATTTGGGACGCATGAAATGAATCTGCAAAATTCAGTCTCTTTGAATTAGTTTCTTTTTCTGGGAACAAGGTGAGGGCAACATTGAAATGAATCAAGAATGTGAGAGTTCGCTGAACAGCATGTAAAAGTAGCACAGCATGTGATGAAATATCAAGCAGACAAGAAAACATCAGTTTGCAATTTTGCCAGTGGGGATAGAGAGTTAGTGTTACTGCCAGTGGTAAGTGAACATTTAAAAATGAGGTTTAGTCGGATTTATTAAATAGAAGGAAAATTCAGTGAGGTGAATTATTTGATAAGAACGCAAGATAGAAAGAAATCTCACAGCGAATGTCGAATGAATATTTCAAGCAGGAAAATGCTCTTGACTGCCTCTCTTGCGTTTCCCAAACCTCTGCCATCACATCCCCTCCCTGCAACAAAAACGAAGACAGAAAACCCTTTGTCCTCATGCATAGTCCAACGAACCTCTGGATTCAACGTATCATTCTCCGCCACTTCCGCCACCTGCAATCTGACCCCACAACCAAGGATATATTTCACTCCCCACCCCTATCTGCCTTCCATAGGGACTGCTCTATCCATGATTCCCTCAACTGCTCCACAGTCCCCAATAGCCCCAAACCCCCGACACCTTTCCCTGCAATTACAGGAAGTGCTACACCTGCCCCGACACCTCCCCCCTCACCTCCATCCAAGGACCCAAAAAAACCTTCCACATTGGACAGATGTTCACTTGCATATCCCCTAATGTGGCTAACTGCATTTTTCACTGACACTTTGCAAGCCAGCGTTTTATTTCTGCACTCAGTCATAATGCAAAGCCAGGAGACTGATAGACATGGGTAATTTCAGTCACAATGTGTCCAACAGTTCTGACAAGTGCCACTTGCACGCAGAAGAAAACAAACACTGAAGTTTAAAATCTTTCAAGTTTGAGAAACAGCCAAAAATCACAGAGATTACTTACGAGGATGGTAGCATTAACAGCAGCAAACTTCCTTGAACAGCATGAAGAAAACACGTGTGCATTTGCTTTCACCATCAACAGGACAGACCTGTGCTTCAGAAAACCGACAGCAGAGCAGATCGAAGTCGGCAGGATTACAACCTGCACCAGCTAAGTGTTAAACGTGGGAGGTATTGCACCTCAAAACGAACAAGTGAAGTCCCTGCAGCATTCATTTTTGCAAGCATTCATTCTTTTAAATGAATTTTTTGAGAAGTACGTGGATTGTGGCCCAGATAATTTCTAGCCATGAACATTTAACAGAGAAGGCAAAAAGAAACTGACTCAGGGATAACAAAAACTGCAGATACAGGAGTCAGAGGCTGTATCGAGCTGGAGGAACACAGCAGGCCACGCAGTATCAGGCAAGCAGAAACTGACTACTTGGTTTAGGGGATCCTGCCGATTGTGCACACACCTGTTATTGTGAAGCAGTTGCCAAGCACATTCGGCTTTTAATCAGAAGACTGAGTATTTCAGGCACAGACAGGGACTAAGCCAGGGTTTGTAATTGCCCAGCCAGCATTCTCTGACACCCGCTGGGCAGATTTTCAATCCGTGAAAATGTCTCCCAAATCATTGCAGTTAAACTGCCGATGATCCAACTTCCCCAGGTTCACTGATATTGTAATGGTGCCCTCAATCTCTTCTGATTTTATATTCCTGTTTCCTTTAATTTCACTGTCAGCACCTTCCACAGAATTAACCCTGTCCCTTACCATACACACAGACAACTGACACATCTGCAACCTCCCTTTGCTGTATATGTACCTGGTGACCGCAAGGATATTTCTTTGGTTTGTCCTATTTCACTTCAACATGCTGTCACTGATGGAATCACCCAAAAGTGTTGTTAGTTTTCACAGTCCCGCTGACAACATCCAGATCTTGCTCAAAGCCCTCCCTTTCCACTCCACCATTTTAGGAATACCGTCCATTTTAAACTTTGCAAATCCATGCCATAGTATTCGATTGCTGCTGAAAGCCCCATTCCCCAGTTTAAAAGCCCTCTCCTTTCCTGGCAACAAAAGCTGAAGGGTGGCCACATAGAAAGTGATTCTAACCGAGAAAACAAAAACCTGCACTGCTGTCTGACCCAGAAGTAACCTCTATAGATACTGCCTTTGCTGTCTTGTTTCGAGTATTGCTGGATATCGGAGCTCGTTCTGAGAAAAGTCATGCAACAACCAAATTCACATCAAACCTTGGAGGAACCTATGGGTGGGAACTCACAACTGGAGAACAGGTCAGTGGTCTTTTAAAATGTGACATTACCGTTTTTTTTTTGTAAACCTACACTAGTGAGTAGAGTTTTTTTTGCGATCTGCTTCTTAATTAAACTCTAAAAATTTAACACAGAGGTATAAGCTCACCTGAATCAGTGATTTTAAGTAGTAATACTGTACTACTTTCTGAGTCTGTAGATTGTTAAGATGCAAAGACGGCCTTCAGTAGAGTGATGTGCTCTTCATGTCGGATGTGGGAGCAAATGGAGAATTTCCATGTTACTGATGTTTAAACCTACAGGAGTGTGTTTGGTTTCAAATCCTATTAGATCGCATGGATTGGTTGGAGTGACAGTTAGAAGCAGTGACGAGTTTACAGGGCCTAGGGGATAGATGGATGACCGTTGCAGGGAGGGAAATAAACCAAAAATGCAATTATCCAGATGGGTGACTTCCAGGATATGGAGATGGAGGCAGGTAGTGCAGGAGTCTCCTCTGACCATCCCCATCTCAAATAAGTACGCTGTGTTGAAAAATGTAGGGGGTAATGGATTCTCTGGAGAATGCAGCACTGACAGCCAGGTTCTTGGTACAGCGCCTGTCTCTAGTGTGACACCAGTTCCAGGCCATCGATTGTGAGAGGGGGCTCTCTCGGTAGA